>NC_044323.1:73129507-73437758 GCF_007399415.2 Gopherus evgoodei
CAGAGGGTGCTACCATGGGTGGCCAGTGCCCCCTCTGTAGTTTAGTATAGCGCATCCACTGAATCAAGAAGCTACCTCTGCCTCTAACATAAGCGCACAACCTGCTTGGTTGCAGGTTTAGTTAGAGAATATAGTGAGATTCAGAGGCAAGTTGTTCCTAGTTTTTGGGTTGTATCTGATTTATTTCAGGATCTTATTCTGATTCTTTAGAAACTCAGAATTGTTTCCAACCTACAAGTTTACCCAAATCAGATTTCAATTTGCAACCACTGTTCAACATCAAATTCCTTTCCTGTAAATAAGAGCCAAGCTAGTCATGTCAAGTTTCCACAGCTGCACACCAACTGTAGCATTTACAAGGACTTGAATTTCTTGTTAAACACTGTATTATATATACATATATACACATATGTATGTATGTATGTACACACACAAACAAAAACTATAACAAGTAAACTTGCACCTCTTTCTACCACAGACAGGACACGTTTTTGTATAGAATATTTCATACTAACAGCATTCCAAAATGCTGTATACAGTTATGACTAATAAAAGAAATACAGGCTAATTAACAGCGGGAGAAAAAATTATGAAGTATATGCAAGGGAGAAAATGTTTTCAAGTGAGATTTAAAATGGGAGGGAAAGTAAAACAGCCTTTTGTATATTTATCTCAGTCTATAGGAAAACTACGCGTATTAACAATGGTTAGATTGTATAAAGGGGAAAAGAGGTAATGCTAGTCAAGGGTGAAAGTAACTCACACCACTTACCAGAATGGGGCTGGCTTCAGCCCCCGGAAGGGACGGGGCCTCAGGCAGAAGGGGTAGGACTGGAGGGTCAGCATCCCCATCCAGCCCTTCCAGGCCACCTGGCCCACGCCGCCCAGGGCTCCCGTGGCAATTTAAAGGGCCCGGGGCAGCTGCTCCCTTTGCCCCATCAGCGGTCAAGCGAGGGCAAAAGGGGCATGGACATTAAAGCACTGCAGGTTTCTTTGCTGCAGCAGCGCTTTAATGTTAAGGCACTTTAACGTTGCTGCCCCCCAACCCCCATCGGTGGCCCTGCCGGTACAGACCCTACCAGCAGGGCCGCCAATGGGGAGGCAAAAGGGGCTGGATACGAGAAAAGGAATCATAGATTAAAATTTCATGAGGTTTAGGCAAAGTAGCATTTAATGGGCAAAGTTGTGGAAATTACAACAGCCATTTATTAACATAAGAAATGCCATAGTTAAAGAGATTCAACTTAGAAAAAAAGTTAAATAACTTGTTCCATTCAAGTTCTCATACTGCTTGCATCCATATGATAGCTAAGCACATTACAGAGATACATTTAACAGTGTGATTGCTATCTGTCATGTGTTGGCTCTCCCCTTCCTCCCCTACTTCCCAGGGGAAATTTTTTTTTGGGGGGGGGGGGGGGGACTTTTTCATTTTTCTTTCATTTCATGATGTACCATGCACTGTTAGTGAACGTAATGTCAAAAAGTGCACCCCGGTAATATATCTAGGGGAAAAAACAATGTAATGCATTGATCCAACAGGAAGGAAAAGCCTGGAAAGAGTACTGTTGAAAGAGACCTACAGGGTCATATGGAGATATGTTTGCTATTCAATATGGCTGCAAATTAGCCCAATGTAATATTGATCTAAACCGACAAGGGTATAACACCACAAAAGCATGAAGACAAGTACAGTAATTATCTATGCCCTTCATCAAACTCATTGAAGTCAATGGCAAAGCGCCCACTGACTTTCATGATGCAGGATCAGGATTTACATGACTCTGGTGCCACCACATCAGATGAATTAAGTCCTGGGCAATCCATTATCAGAAAGACAGACAAGCTGAAAGAAAAATTATTAGAAGGAAGGAATAACTAAAGTATTACAAATGAATAAAAATTTTAATTATGCCTCTTGAGTATGCTTAAGGACATAACAGTCCAGTATGTGACACTGTGCTATCAAAAATCACAAATTAACTGAAAACAAATCTCCTCCCCGTTAACTTCTTTCAGTTACAGTATTTAAGCTGTTACTTTAAACTATATTGGGTATACGATTTCCAGAGGGAAAAAAAAGTGTGATTTTCAGGTCACCTACATTGCTTTAAATATGGTGTTTGAGTCAACTGTCCTAAAGGAAAAGTTTGAGAGCATCAAATGAAGACAGTTTTGCCCAGCCCATTGTGAAAGTCCACAGTGTAATGGCAGATAGAACAAGCAAACATTTAAAAAAAAACCTACAAGTGGAATAAGTTTCTCAATACCACATTTTGAAACTGTATTTTGCAGTATCACTTAAGCTGACCTTACTATTTACCATCCTTTCCTCTTAATGACACAAATGAATGAGGTACGTTGCCAACTATGCACATACAGAAGTGGCTTTCAAATCTCCATCATGTGAAAGCGGCACATATATTGAGATTAGATTACCAAAAGGCATGCATGCCCTTGTAAGCCCTCCTGTTACACTGCTATCTCAGTGTATCCAATTTATGCAGAGACTCTTCCAAGAATAAACTACTAGCAACCACAAATATCCTACATCCAGAAAGCATATCATTCATAACCTTCACTCTTTGGAAAGACAATACTACACTAGGAGCATCATATCATTTGTAAAATCAGTTAGAACCAAAAACCAGATATTTTAAACCTAGGGCAGACATAAGGTAACTAACTGTTCAGTTAAACTAAAATACTAACTTCAAGACATAGCGTCTCTCTTGCTAAAGATAGATATATAGGGTATAGACTTCCAATAATCATATAAAATCTGCCAGGCCAGTTTAAGGGCTTGTCTACATCAGAAAGTTGCAGCGCTGGTGAGGGAGTTACAGCGCTGCAACTTTGAAGGTGTACACATCTGCAGGGCACCACCAGCGCTGCAACTCCCTGTTTGCAGCGCTGGCCGTACTCCCGTTTTGTCTCGGGTGTAGAGGATCCAGCGCTGGTGATCCAGCGCTGGTAATCCAATGTAGACAGTTACCAGCGCTTTTCTTGACCTCCGTGGAAGGAGGAAGCCTCTGGTAATCAAGCTGGTTTCCTTTCCCGGTTTGCTCTCTCGATCCCGGAGCCACCCAGCAAACCGCAGGGAAGGAGACCTGCTTGCTCGGGGTTCCGGGACCGAGAGAGCAAACCGGGAACGCCGCGGTTTGCTCTCTCGGTCCCGGAGCCAGCCAGCAAACCGCAGGGAAGGAGACCTGCTTGCTCGGGGTTCCGGGACCGAGAGAGCAAACCGGGAACGCCGCGGTTTGCTCTCTCGGTCCCGGAGCCACCCAGCAAACCGCAGGGAAGGAGACCTGCTTGCTCGGGGTTCCGGGACCGAGAGAGCAAACCGGGAACGCCGCGGTTTGCTCTCTCGGTCCCGGAACCCCGAGCAAGCAGGTCTCCTTCCCTGCGGTTTGCTGGCTGGCTCCGGGACCGAGAGAGCAAACCGCGGCGTTCCCGGTTTGCTCTCTCGGTCCCGGAACCCCGAGCAAGCAGGTCTCCTTCCCTGCGGTTTGCTGGGTGGCTCCGGGACCGAGAGAGCAAACCGCGGGGAAGCTGGTTTCCTTTCCCGGTTTGCTCTCTCGTCCCGGAACCCCCCTTGAAGCCGCCCAACAGCGCTGCAGTGTGGCCACATCTAACACCACTTGCAGCGCTGGTTGCTGTAAGTGTGGCCACTCTGCAGCGCTGGCCCTATACAGCTGTACTAATACAGCTGTAACAACCAGCGCTGCAAAATTTTAGATGTAGACATGGCCTTAGCTAATAAAGCTAGAGAGGCAGCGGTTATAGCTTCACATTAAAAAGAGTCAGGAGGCATAAGCCTGCATTCTAGTTTCCGGATAAAGAGTAAACTAACTAGGACTGTGTGAACCTATTTAGTTTCCCTTCTCTGGCAATTCCATGTAAACAGCCCAGAATAAACTGATTAGTGTTACCAACTGTCCCTTTGCAGTCTCCAGTGGTTTCCATGTGTGAAATATTACTTGCACTGATCCTACACACACATAAAAAGACGGAAGAGAGTAGTGGGGGTAGAAAACAAAAGCAAAAGTTCAAACTCATTCTGGACAAATTCAATAGATTTAAATTTCAGTTTCCCTCTTTTTTGTTAAAGAATAGGAATTAAATACTTTGGGGATTTTTTTTTCCTTTCTTTATATTTTATTAGCCTTTTTACTCTTCTTGATTTTTTTTTTAAATAAGCAATGACTATGCTGTCCCAAAAAAAGGTGGGGAGGGGAGAAGGGGCAGGATAGTTTAGTGCAGGGCTAGGCAACCTAGGCAGCAGGCAAGCTAATTTTAAGTGTTGCTCACACTGCCTGGGTCCTGACCACCAGTCCGGGGGGCTCTGCATTTTAATTTAATTTTAAATGAAGCTTCTTAAACATTTTTAAAACCTTATTTACTTTACATACAACAATAGTTTAGTTATATATTATAGACTTATAGAAAGAGACCTTCTAAAAACATTAAAATGTATTACTGGCACGCAAAACCTTAAATTAGAGTGAATAAATGAAGACTTGGCACACCACTTCTGAAAGGTTACGGACCCCTGGTTTACTGCTTTTCTGACATGCCTCTTATTGGCTGTTTCTAAAAGGGGAGCTGCATGTTTTTCCATCTGTGGATACTCTGACCTAGAACAAGACCTTAGGATGATTTCCTGTAGTTGTGGGAAGATTCTTCTGGTGACCCATAGAAAACTGAAAGAATGCTTACCTGCTTCCCCAGGCTGCTGAGCACCCATATGAGTATTGTAGGAGGGACTTTGGTACCCCTTACATCTGTACTCATTAAAAGACAGATGGCATTTAGTACACCCAGCAAGACTTAATCGCTCCTTCCCCAAAGTATGCTCTAATAATTTGACTGTATGAGAAACTGAGTCCTCTCTCTCTGTTCTGGACAGTACGGACTTCTCAGTGCTGTTTGCTCTCAGTGGTGAAACCCAGGCTGTGAGGAGTAGGATTGAGACCCCTTCCTGCCTTTAAGATACAGAGCTCTTTTCTTCAGCAGACTGGATGAGAATAGGCAAGGTGCAAGTCTCATTCTGCTACCCACTATAGCAGACATCCACAAACTATTCATACCTTTAATTCGGAGCACTTATTTGCCTGCTCAACAATACTCCCACTTAGAGGAGGAATGGAAAGTCTCAGAGTGTACACAAGAAAGGTGTCTGCACAGACCAAATGCACCAAACATACTTCTTTCCCCAAGGCAGAAAGCTTAGAAGGGGTTTTAACCCTTACAGGCTCACTACTTGCTAACTAATTCTAGGAAAATTATCTTCTAGAAAGGAAACCTGGGCCATCCGATATTTCTGCTGTAGGCAGGACATCTAGGCAGCTTGGGAAAGAGGGAGCACCAAGATTATGGATTTTAAGCCTGTCATAAACAGATAGTTAAGGGTTAATGACTCTTACCTGTAAAGAGTTAAGAAGCTCAGTAAACCTGGCTGACACCTTACCAGAGGACCAATGGGGGACAAGATACTTTCAAATCTTGGTGGAGGGAAGTCTTTGTTTGTGCTCTTTGTTTTGTTCGGTTGTTCGCTCTTGGGACTAAGAGGGACCAGACATACACCCAGGCTCTCCAAATCTTTCTAAATCAGTCTCTCATGTTCCAAACTTGTAAGTAATTAGCCAGGCAAGGCGTGTTAGTCTTATGTTTGTTTTCTCAACTTGAAAATGTTTCTTTTTGCTGGAAGGATTTTTACCTCTGTTTGCTGTAACTTTGAATCTAAGGGGGGTTTCCTCTGGGCTATATGAATCTGAGTACCCTGTATTTTCCATCCTGATTTTACAGAGATGATTTTTACCTTTTCTTTCTTTAATTAAAAGCTTTCTTTTTTAAGAACCTGATTGATTTTTCCTTGTTTTAAGATCCAAGGGGATTGGGTCTGGACTCACCAGGGATTGGTGGGGGAAAAGGAGGGGGGATGGTTAATTCCTCCTTGTTTTAAGATCCAAGGGGTTTGGATCTGTGTTCACCAGGGAACTCGTGAAGCCTCTCAAGGCAACCCAGGGAAGGGAAAGTTGGGGGGGGGACAGGGAGTGCGCGAGACACTGAATTTCTGGCTGGTGGCAGTGTTACCAGATCTAAGCTAGTAATTAAGCTTAGAAGTGTTCATGCAGGTCCACGCATTTGTACTCTAAAGTTCAAAGTGGGGAAAAAACCTTGACAAAGCCACAGCTTGCAATGACCCCAGAAGTACTGCAGGCCAGTACTGCAGGCTAGTAGAAGCATTCTGCAGCAGAATGAGTGGCCTGTAGCCGCATAATGGGATCCTGGTTCATGACTGGGCCTCGTAGGCACTGTGTTGCGATACAAGTAAATAAAAATGAAAAAGTTTAGAATACCCACCCACTTTGAGTACTGAGACAGTATGTCCTCTCCTGGTTTTCCTACCTCCCTAATCACTCGTTCAGCATCCCCACTCCAAATTTCTGTGGGGGGTTCCACAGGGCTCTGTCCTTGGGCCCATTCTCTTCTCCATCTACACCTTATCTCTGGGTAATCTTATCAACAAACACAAATTCAACTTCCACATGTCAAAGCAGGAATTTTCTGTAATATTTTTATGACCCTTATGTGTGCTCCTGTTTCCCTTTCACTTTGCAGTGTTAAAAGGTTTTAATCTGCTCCTAGAACAGCACAGAAGGCATGAGGTATGCATGCAAGTTAGCGGTCTGTGAGGAACAAATAAGGTCATTAAAGAACTGGTTGAAACTAACCCCATTATCAACAGAGGATCCAGCAAGACAAAGATGTCCCAATGACTGAACAACAAACATCTAACAGCAGGAAACCCCAGCATGCCCAACATTTGAACTGAGCTGGAAAATACAAAAGCGTCTGGTGACTGGAATAAGATGCGCACTTTCGGAAGGACTAGGAAGCTCTGACAAAGAAGGTAGCCAGGAATGGAGTTCATCATGGTTTGGCTAATGGCACTGGATTGGCCAGAATGAACTTTGACTTAACTTCCACCTCTCTGTGATAACCTATGAACCTTTAGATTCTGTATGCCAGGTGATTAATAGCTACCTTGTTTTGAAAAAAAGTTGCCTCATGTCACTGCAAATACTCAGTGAGAGCCCTGAGAGGACACAGTACACGCCTCCCACAAGACTCTGGCTTGGCTGGATTCGCTGCAGGGAGCCACGGAGAGAGAGACATCATCACTGGTGCCAAAAGCTCCAATCTTAAGAGCCTTGGAGGCCATGGGCCTGCCCCTGTGGAACTGAGTTGGTCTGTGGGGCCCAGCACACTATCCAAATCACCCCCAGGAGACTGGTTAAAGGCTGGGGCATAGACAAGACCCTGTGACACCATCTCTATGCTAATGACTCTCAGATCTACCTTTCTGCATCTACCTGTCTCCTTCTGTCAAAACTAAAATCTTGGCCTGTCTCTTCTGCCATCTCCTTGTGGATGTTTAACCATCAGCTCAAGGTAAATATGGTTAAACAGAGCTCCTAATCTTCCCTCCTCCCTCCCCACGTCCCCCTCATTTTTGCCTAATTTCTCAACTGCTGTGGACACCGCCACCATCCTGCCTGTCACTCAAGCCAGTAACGTGGGTATCATTTTTGACTCATAACTCTCTTGGTTCTCACGTTCAGGCCATAGTTAAATCTTGCCAATTATTTCTATATAACATTTCCAAGAAAAGGCCTTTCCTATCCATCCATAGAGCTAAAACTCTCACCAAAGCTCTCAACATCTCAATTACTGCAACATCCTTCTCTCTGGTCCTGACAAACGCAATTTGCCCAGCTCATATCCATTCAGAATTTTGCTAATCAGATCATTTTCCTAACCTGTCACTTTGGCCATGTTATCCCTCCCTTTGATTCCCTCCACTGGCTCCCTCCTCCTCTTCTGCATCAACCATAAGCTGCTTGTATTCACTTTCAAGACCCTTTATGGCCTACCCACCCCACCTATCATTTCTCATTCACTATCGAGTGGTTGATGTTCGCCTCTAATTGGCCGACGCCAGCTGTTGAAATTAATACGGGAGATCAAGAGACACTATATTTAACCATAATTCCTTTATTTAGTCCAAAAGACAAATGGTATTTTATACAATTACTCTAAACATCCCTGATGGCCTAAAAATAAGCAGTCACTATATTGAATACAGTAATGAAGTATGTGGTCAGTACACTCACAAACAGGCCATACCTAAGGAAAAGAGTCTCATGCTAGGATGTCATAGCATGATCAGGTAGGGTCTGAAAAGAACACTCAAATTTGTAACTTTTTATACTCTTCAACAAATGAAGTCATTGCTAACTATTGACTTCTGCTAAAAATCCATGAGACACAATTCACGCTTAGGATTTACAACCTTTCTTCCCAAGGCCTTTCCTCCCTACCTCTTCCTCCTGTTCTTCCTGACCAACAGCTTTTCCTTTGTACCTGAGTTCACATAGGCCCTAATTTCTTAAACAACACTTGTGTGCGGCATGGAAAGGAACAGGTTGGCTTGTCTGAAGACAGATTCTCAGTCTTATTTAAAACCAGTCATCTCTATCAGTCAGAGCAGCCTTCTTTTTTAGAAACTTCCTCTTATTTCGTTGGTTATCCTTTGAACCAGACATCCAATATATCACTCATTTTCAAGGTCTTTCTTCCATTTGCTAGTTAAGGCCTCTCTTTACAACACATACATAATTCCTTAGCCAAACTTTAACCTTAATTCTTTAATTTCAGATTTATCGTACACCAGCACCGATTTCCCATGTTAGATTTTCCAACACACACATCTGTGCTTTCTTTCAAGCTGCCTCATGCAAATATCCACAAACCTACCTCATTATCCATCTTCAAATCCCTCCTCAAAATTCTATTTTGCATGATGCCCACCAAAAAAACCCAAACACACAAAACACCACCACTTTACAACTATTAGGCTTCTGGTTAGCAAAAAACAGACTTTGGTCTCTGCAAACTAATGCTAATTCACTGTTCACTTGTACTCCATCTGTCTACATATATCTCGTCTTATACTTAGACTGTAAGCTTCTTAGGGCAAGGACTGTCTTGTTGTTCTGTTTGTACAGTACTTAGCAAAATAATGGGGTCCTGGTCCGTAATTAGGGCTCTTAAGTACTATGGTGGTAATAATGATGGAGTTTACTCTTTGAATCTCTTCTCACACTTAATGTTTAGGCTATAAGCAGAATTTTTTTTCATTCTTCAATGTACTATTCTTCTTAAAACTAGACACTTAATGAAGTAGTCACTAAACCAAGATTAATATTTAGACAGAATTATACACTTTTCTGTCTAAAGAATATTTCAGATATGGCATTTGTACATGTTATATTTATAAGGTGATTTAAAATAACTAATACAGAGTAGCATACATCTTGGCAGACTTAAGCCTTTTCCTAAGCAAGTTCAGCTGTCCACAGCCAATATGTATTAATACATACCCTGGCCCAACAGATGATAATGACGCACAGAAAATTAAATCTGAAGTGAGCTTTCCCACTCTGTCTTCTGTGCAATCTCTTCTCACTGTGTAACTGGTCTAATGTTATGCAGTCTCATACTCAGGACCAATTTCAAATGGGCTTATTGCCAAACTACATTGCAGAGTAGCAACTTGCCAGCAATGCACAAAAAAGTATTATTCCAACAGACTTACAATCTAATGAAATATAATAAATCAATTTCTCATTCTGGTTGACAATGATCATCACCTGCTTTTGAAACCATTAACCTTGGGTTATTCTTTAGATAACTGTGGACCCTGGAAGGGCCAAAGGCAGTTGCTTGAGCAACTCCCCGCCCCATTTTAAATTTGAGCCAACGCTCATCTGTCCCATATATGGTTCCACAAAGCCAAAAGGGGCTTTGTTTGGGCTGCAGTGTTTTCAGTATTTGCATGACACAGACTTATATCTACATTTTAATCAGGCACAGCTGTGGGTATGTCTACATCTACAATTTTGCAGCGCTGGTTGTTACAGCTGTATTAGTACAGCTGTATAGGGCCAGCGCTGCAGAGTGGCCACACTTACAGCAACCAGCGCTGCAAGTGGTGTTAGATGTGGCCACACTGCAGCGCTGTTGGGCGGCTTCAAGGGGGGTTCGGGGAACGCGAGAGCAAACCGGGGAAGGAGACCAGCTTCGCCGCGGTTTGCTCTCGCGTTCCCCGAACCCCCCTGCAAACCGCAGGGAAGGAGACTTGCTTGCTCGGGGATTCGGGGAACGCGAGAGCAAACCGCAGGGAAGGAGACCTGCTTGCTCGGGGATTCGGGGAACGCGAGAGCAAACCGCAGGGAAGGAGACCTGCTTGCACGGAGGTTCGGGGAACGCGAGAGCAAACCAGGGAAGTAGACCAGCTTCGCCGCGGTTTGCTCTCGCGTTCCCCGAACCCCCCTGCAAACCGGGGAAGGAGACCTGCTTGATTACCAGACGCTTCCTCAGGTATGCTGGGATACCTGCTTATTCCACGGAAGTCAAGAAAAGCGCTAGTAAGTGTCTACACTTGATTACCAGCACTGGATCACCAGCGCTGGATCCTCTACACCCGAGACAAAACGGGAGTACGGCCAGCGCTGCAAACAGGGAGTTGCAGCGCTGGTGATGCCCTGCAGATGTGTACACCTTCAAAGTTGCAGCGCTGTAACCCCCTCACCAGCGCTGCAACTTTGTGATGTAGACAAGCCCTGTGTGTTTGACTTCCCTTTTCTACAGCACAGATCTGGGGCCTATATAAGAGATGGGCAACTGAGGCTCAAACCAAGCAAAAGGTAATAATTAGTATGGTTAAGGAGGAGAAACACAGACAGAATGTCAGACCATCCCCTCCCGAAGAGGGACTTTGCTTGCCTTTAGTCGATTCAGGTTTACAGCTTTCTGGGCTCACTGGCTCTTGAGTTGCCTGCATATATTCAGGCAGCAGCAGTTAATTAACATCTGTACTTGCAAGGAGTTGATAACCTTTCTTTTTCAAAGTAGGGACTTCACTACAATCGTCCATGCCTTTATCACCTCTAGACTGGACTAATGTCATGCTCTATATTTGGGATCTCTCACAGACCAATCTGACAATTCAGCCGGTGCAGAATGCAGCTATTTGCTTCCTACAGAGAATACTGTTCTTGTGTCCTGTACTCTAGGCTATTTTCTCATAAGTTATTCAATATAATTCAAGATGTTGGCTTTGACCTAAAAGAAAAAATTTTAGATGAATTTAGACGTAGCTTTTTGACTACACGGAAATTTTTGCTAGGGAAAAAAAATCACTACTTTAGTTGATAAAATGTTGAAAACCTTCCACCACCCCACCCCCAAACAAAATACACATTCTGTTAAAAAACAAAAATATTTTTAAAAATTTCATTGACTGTTCTTCAGCCAGCTCTACTAAATAGCCATAAAAGATCTGCATCCTTGTTACCTTACAGGGAAGACAGTGGTAGGTGGCAAGATTTTTTTCAATGAAAAGTCCCCAACTTAACTCTGGAATTTGTCTCCTGACCCTTACTCTGACAGAGCTCAAATCTGTTCCTGACCTTTAGGATATGCTATAAGGCTTTACTTTCATCATTCTTTTCCTAGTGTGAGTTGAGTGACATTTATCTTTTCCTCATCTTCTACATCATGATTTTTTATAATGTTGACACTGATCTTTAATGATTTGAAACACACCCAGAACAGCTCATAAGTGCATATTTAATATATAAAAATATATGCATTTAGGACCTCCTCCTCATTAATTGTTCTTTGTAAGTGTAAATCATTCATAGTTTCAGGCTGTTTGAACTGATATGCAGTCACTAGGAAGAGTAAAACAGTCAGTTTGCATTTCCTAAACAGTATATTTCATATCTCAAACAGAAATAAGTAATTAATTCAGTCACCCTGTTTACTATCTGTGTTTATAGAGTGTTGATAATGTGCTTAGTACTATAAAGAACAGAGAAAATGGCCTTTTAGGCATATCTCTAAAACCTTTTTTTTTTTTTTTTTTAATCAATACAGTTTGGTAGCAGAATACAAAAGGAGAAGGGATCCAGCAGACAGTGAACATTACATACAATATCCCCTATTTTGAAAAAAAAAAAAAAATCGAAGTTTTGACATTACCTGAACTTTCATTTTGACTGCACAATTCACACGAATAAAAAACATAACAGGAAGTCAATAAAACTGAATCACAACTTAACAGCGTACTTTTTAAAATGTCTCATTTGCTTTGTGTGCTCTTCAGATAGCTACTACAGTTTAAAAAAAAAATATTAGTAGCATCACTTACAATGCACTTTCCCTCCATTTCCTAAAAACTTTAACCTTCAGAAAGCTAGATTTCTGAATCACACACACCCAATGTACACGTCATATCCTGCACATGCAGAGATGCCTGTGAGTCAAAAAATACCAGTTACTGTAATAAGTACTAAACTTTTTTTTTTGGGGGGGGGTGGGGGGGGAGCAAAGAGAATGCTGCAGTTTAGGAAACCAGTCTCCCAGAACTGCCATCTAGGAACAAACATCAGATATTATCCTAGGCCTTGTCTATTCCAAGACTTTTTCCTCCATAAATTTCCCAATTTACTACTGGTACTGCTCCACCAGTGGTAGCATCTGTGGGAGCTCTAGCATAGATTAGGGTCCAGCAGCCACTGGTGGTTTGGCTTTTGGTTTTTTTTTTTTCATTAATTACAGTGTCCTAATTACAGGACTGCTTGAAGTAGGGTTTGATGACATGGCAGTTATATCACTGGCAGCCATCAGCACTAAAGTTTACATTAGAACTCTACCATTACCAACAGTTGAATTTTGCCAGTAAGAAATTTTAGGTAAGAACATCTCAAGTAGACATAGCCTTTAGGTAAGGTTCTATTCTCAGAGTGACTAGGTAATAATGGCATTGTGGGGTTCCACATTTATTAACTCATTTAAATATTAACGTTGCTCAGTTTATAAGTAGAAAGATTTTTCTGGAACCAGCCCTGTAGAACTAAGCCTGGGACCGGAAAAGCAAATTTAAGTTCTTTCTGGCAAGTGTACTGTGATGAGTACGTTTTGCTGTCTTACACTTGTACAACCCTTTCAACTTAAATAGGGGTGCAAAGGAGGTCCTGCAAGAAGAATTTACTTAACTAGTTTGTTGATGCATAAGTCAGGTGCATCAACTTGGACTGAAAGAGTCCAGTGCTACTACACTGAATGAACTATTTCTGCAGGATTAGCAGTAGTAAAAACACTAAACATTTTGTTTATACTGAAATGAGCAGATGTAACTAAATACTCCCCAGTTATCCATTTGTGTAATAAAGCACTTATTTTACTCTATCACTTTTCAGCACAGATCTTCATTTTCAACCTTTAGAACTCTAGTAAGCACACCTGTTGAGACTAAAATGCACTACAATTCCACAGACCTGCATATTAATTTTCCATTTTGAATTTATCAAAACAATATACTTACTTCAGACCTCTTCTCCTCTCTATCCCACTTGCTATTTCCAAAACACACAGAAGACAACTGCCATTTTCCAGACTTCAACCACTAACACTGCAATAGGCAGTATTCCAAGAGAATAGAGAAAAATCTAAGGTATACCAGATATATTTATTTATTCAATGAATTCTACCTGAGGATATATAAGAATCCTGTGGTCACATAACTATCTTTATATTCAGAAACTTCCTGCTAATCACAACCACCTTAAGAGTATCATGGGAGAGACTGAAAGGAAGACTTGAATTTTAAGGCTCATCCCCATTAATTTGACTCCAGGTATACAAAAGACATTAGGAATATTTGAGAGATTTTGCTGACCAGCCAGCCCCTTAATTCTGACTCCATTTGTCCCAGCAAAATCCAGCAGCTCAAACAACTGTCTTGCTCCAACAGGATTCACGCTTTAAAATCCTTCACTTAGTTTAGAACAACTGCAGCAGTACTTCAATGAAGCCTCCAAAGCAGCATTTTAGATCATTAATTTTTACAGAAGCAGAGTAAGGAACACTAAAAGATAAAAATATATACTTGTTTTTATAAAAAGATGTATAATCCTTTTTAGAAAAAAAGGTTTAAAAACCAGTGTGTATATATGTGAAAATCACCGAACACCTTCAGGATATATACTATTTTTAAGTAATGTATTACTACTACTTTGGTAGCACCTCTGGATCCCAATCAGGGTGATATAGTAGGCACTATACAAACAAAATGACAGCGCACATTTCAGAGATGTTACAATCTAGAATTTAGACAATATGCAACAGGTGGATAAGCCATAAAACAATCTGAAGAGAAGTGAGAGGAAAGGAGGAGGACAAGGTAACATGAGAGACAGGTGTATTAGCATAAACTGGTACACAGAAGATTGGACACAGATGGTCACTGGCCCTAACCAACACCAAGTGATTTGCAGGCCATCAGGGCAAACAGCTTTCAATATATTACTCAAATGTTTAGTAATATTTTAACTTATGGGAACATCCTTGACCTTTTCAATGCTAGTTATTAGACAATACTGTGGGTGTTGAACTACAAGATCTTTTAGAGATATCTTCAGCTAGAGGCGCAAATCTAGATTACAGTTAAATATACAGGAAACAAATCTATGCCTGGACATTTAAAGGTAAAGCAGATTACCTTCAAACATCAAATCAGCTTTAACCAGTATCTAATTAAGCAAAAGTAACAGCCCCCAATGATATACGCATGACAGATAATTAATGCTGATACAAGTTCTGCATCCAGAGTTAAAGGCAACTGCATAATTGCATTGGGAGGGGGGAAGTTTCTCTAATATAGAGCCCCTATAGGAAATAAGACCATTGCAGCTAGATGCATTTTACAACATCTGACTTTAAAAAAAAAAAAAAGGAGAGATTCATTTAAACTGTATTGTAGCATCAGTAGTAATGGATTAATGCAATTAAAAAAAATCAGAAAGTCCATTAAACCTCCAAAATGCTCCCGTGGCCTTTTAACTTAAATCTCAGGGAAATTTCACCCATCATCTTTTGTTTCCTTTGGGTTCTAATTAAACTGCAAGCCTCGCTGAACACTTCACTGAGATAAATGCCTGTGATAAAAGCTACACGTCTACAGACAGAAAGCCAGAGCCCATAATGACAAATTCATTACTTCAGTGTAGAGACTCGAAACAAAAGGGAATTTATAAACATACTATTAAAGACTTAAAGAAAAAAAAATTTAACCCCCAAAGGAACAATATACAAAATATGCTGAACTTTCTATGATAATCACAATATAGGCAGAACACTGCCGAAAAACAAACAATTTGATTGGTAGGATATAATCAAGCTCCTGAGATCCCTCACCAGAAACTGCCTGCCACATAGTTACACAGAATTATTTTCCTCCATAGTCAAATGGCCTTCAGTGAAGAAAAACAGAGCTGTAAACTAATAATTAAAAATCTTAATCTGTTATCAGATTGTGAGTATCTCAAGCCCAAAAGGACTTACTTTTATAGATCAGGCTTACTGACAATTCAATCAAAAACTTCCAGTTACACAGAAACTTCTAAACAGATATCTATGCTACAAAAATTATTTCCAGCCATGGTTCTTTCAAAGGAAATTACTTGCACAACCAATGACATGAGGATGTGATACTGTTCTAAGACATTGCTGACAAATATCCCCAGCTTTCCCTTAGACTGTTATCAATATACATTAAAAAAAAAAGTGTGTTTTAAAAAGTTATACCATAGCTTTTTACATACAGGTAGCAGCTTCTTCTCTGGATGAGGTCTTTCCATATTGATCTGCAGAAGGAGTAAATGTCCTTGTGCAAGACACTGTAATGTAATGAGTCTCTTGAGCTATCAGACTGTGTACACATGACTGATTTAGAACACTGGGCTTTACACAGATGTACTCCAGCAAATTGTTCTCTATCCTACAGCCAATCACTATCATGAAAGACTACTTAAATTCCCAAGCAAATAACTGCAACTACCACAGGGTCAACAGAATAGCAGAAATAGGGAACATAGCATGCCTTCAATTCCAACAGAGAGAACACCAAAAAAGGAACTGAAACTATGCAATTTGAGACCTAATGTTGTCTGCAAAAGCAACTACTAAAAACAGCTCTGAAACGGAAAAGTTATTATTTTTGCTCCGATTCAAGGCTTCATTAACATTATAAAATGAAAGCTAAGAAACAAAAAAATTAAACATCTGCTAAGTGTGTTTATACCCTCCTCTTATAGACCTTTTCAATGCATATTCATTCTGGAGACTGTTCCTTTCTTCACATACACACACTTCAGAAATCAAACATTCCTATTAGGGAACATAAACCAAGGATTTCTAAAATAATTATCTTTATATTTTGTTCCTTAGTGGAGGTGGATTTAAAAGTAACTTACATTTAGTTGGGGTAAAAAAAAAAAAAAGACTTCATTAGCAGTAACTAATTCAGTCTTGTTTACAGGCTATAAATTAATAGCCAGACAAAGAGTATGTCTACACTACCCACCGGATTGGCGGGTAATAATCAATCTATCCGGGATCAACGTATCGCATCTTAAGTAGACACGATACATCAATCCCCAAACACGCTCCCCGTCGACTCCAGAACTCCACCAAGGCGAGAGGCGAAAGTGGAGCCGACGGGGGAGTGGCGGCCATCAATCCCATGCCACAAGGACACGAAGTAAGTCAATCTAAGTCGATCTAAGATATGTCGACTTCAGCTACGCTATTCTCGTAGCTGAAGTTGAGTATCTTGGATCGATCCACCACCACCACTGCAGACCAGGACAAAGCCTTAAGCAAGATAAATATCCAGAACTATAAATAATTCATTCATATTACAGAAACAAAAAATATCTGAAAGTGAGAAAACTTGTTCTTCGATTCCCCTCCCCAACTTAATTATATAAATTCAAACCCCCCACAACACCTTCCCACAATTCCCACTATCAACCACAAGCTTCATGATTCATCACCCACCTATCACTAGGGCCATAATTTTATCACAGAGGACATAGAAATCATGAATTTTAAAAAACTATGTTAAATCTTAGAAGTAGCCGTAAAAATACCATTTGATTAGGCCCCAAACTCAGTGGGGAATTGCAACCTGACATGGTCACAGAGCCACTCAGGTTTGACCCATCCATCGCTCCATCTCCACCTACAGAGGAGCAGATGGGCCAAATCTGAGTGGTTTTGTGACCTAGCACAGGGATTGCAATGCCACTCATGTTTGGTCCATCCACCCCCCACCCCCAAATTCAATTTTCAGTGTCAGGGACAGAGATGCTCAGTAGTTTGAGCATTGGGTTGTGAGTGCTATCCCTGAGGGGGCCATTTAGGGATCTGAGGCAAAAATCTGCTGGGGATTGGTCCTGCTTTGAGCAGGAGGTTGGACTAGATGACCTCCTGAGATCCCTTCCAACCCTGGTATTCTGTGATTCTAGCTAACTTTGGATACCCAATTTGGGAAGTCTAGGGCCTGATTCTTCAAAGTATTTGGCATTTTAGAGAACTTTGTATGTTCACAATAGTGCTCAGTGCCAAGTGGTTAGTGCCAAGGTGTCAAGCAGGCACCCATAAAATGAGGAACACAATGGCCACCTGTGAAAGGTTTGCTATATGTGACTTGCCAGTCATCACATTAAAAATACATAACCAAACCAACTAACCTGTGGTAGAGGCAAGAATAGATTCCAAATGCTCAAAGGGGAAATTCACTTGCCTGTACTATCTTGTCTTCTCACATCATTCACTATATATCTTCCAACTTCTGCAACAAATGAGGAAAGGATCTCACAGACCTCCTTCACTACACATCCTTGATTCAATCCCAGAGCACAGTCCATTCTGTGCAATGAATGAGGCAGTGGTCCATGGAAAAAAAAATAGTATGTATTCATGCGATTAATACTATCATAAATACTCACAGAGGCTGAATTAAGGTTGCCCATACAATCTTAATCCTGTCAATTCCTAAGTTTGCATACTCAAGCACTCAAAAGTTAACATAGGAAATTACATTTTTAAAACCATGTTTTTAAACAGCTTTAATGTTAAAAAAACCCAAATTTTATCCTGTGGAACTATATTGACACCCACACTTGCATCAGTAGAGCTCAGATCATTAGATCCACCACTTGAGCCAACAGTGTAATTGGCAGCAATACAAGGCTAAATCCGGGTGTATTTTCATGGGGATGGCAAAAGATACTTCACTGAAAACAAAGGTAACACTCTGCAAAACATCAAGTCCCTCCTCCAAAAAACTAGAAACACTAGAGCTTTTCAATTAAATGGTTGTCAATTTTTTAAAAAAAAAAAATATATATATATATATATATATATATATGTGAAAAATAATAAATGCATTTTTCCCTAACTTCATTCTGAGAAATGTCTGACCTGTTTCCCCAAAAAATTTTTAGCCCAAGGGAGACACCCAACATGGAAAATTTTAGCCTGAAACAGTTTAATAAGCAACTAACAACAGGATCTTATAATGGAAAGTGTTAGTGCCATCTACAGTTAAGGTTGCCCATCTACCTATAATTACACATTGTACTACATATAACCAATGCATCCCAGAAAGTCAGAAGCTTTTATCACCTGTCCAAGCATCCTGGTAGGTTTTATATGAACTAACGTTTTGTCTGTTTTGGTAAACCCATGTAAACTCTCATGATCTGAAGGAACTGCTGGCCAGCTGAGCTAGAGAAGTCAACAGCAGGCTGTTTATGACCAGATTTTCAATAGGAGTTGTTTGGCAATTCTAGTTTATAAAGTCCATCTGACATGTTTGCAATGATAAGTGCCTTAATTAGACTTTTTGATCCTGCTGACATTTTAGCTTCTGAATAGTTTATGGATTTTTTATAAGCTTCAGAAGCTACTCTTGCTGAGTTTGTAAACTCCAAGCTCTCAACAACTCTGCTGAAATCTTTGAGCCTGCCAAGGTTGAAATATTCATAGGGAATATTCACTAGATTTCAGGACAGATCAAAACAAAAACAGTGAATCTTTTAAACCATGCCAGACTTGAGACCCCATGTTGCAAAGAACAAACACAGACAACATTTCAAACAGTAAAAGAAATTCTAGTTTTTCCAGACATAAAATGGCTTATCTGATTAAAAAGTTAACCTCAAACTTTCCCCAAAAGTCTATTCTTGCCTAAAAGTAGGCATGATAAATTTCAGAGGAAAAAGCTTTTTCAAGAAAGCTAAATGGAGATGAAGTATCAGGCTCAAAATGGCAACTGATTCACCCTTAAATACTGAGGTCACCACCCTTGACCCTGTAAAACAAAGTCCAGCAAGTATCTTCAAAATTTTTCTGAAGGTTTTTGATTTGTGACAATACTGAGAACTCAGAACAAAACAAAAAAAAGTCTACTACATCTTGTGCAGTAGTAACATTTTAACCACATGTAGTAATACCATCCATCATTCTCACAAAAAACTTGTGCATTTTTTATTTTTGAAAAATCAACTACAGGAATTAGTTTCCACATAACACATGCATTTCAGTCTAGCCAATCTGCCTTCCTCCTCCTCCTCCCACCAAAAAACACCATTCACTTCAACTAATCCCTAGTCATAGAAATGGCATTTTCTTAGAAAGCAATGTTCAAGGGAGGATAATAATCCAAAAAAAGAAATTTTAACTGCAGCAAAACTTTTGGCAAATGGAAGAGGCAGACACATATTTGGCTTTCAGTGCTTCACATGTAACTGAATACTTGGGAGGCAATAATCATCCATGACCTTCGTGCATGCAGTACTAGCTTTCACAGAGAAGGTTCTCCAAGAGTCAGCTGAGAAACCAGTACTTCCATTTCATTTGGATCATAATATAGCAGCAATCCCATTCTCTTCACTAACAAATATCAGGACAGAGAGAGGCTCTATGCTGATCCAATCCATTAGAAAAAAAATAGCTTTCATGTTAATTTTTTATGACTAGACTACTAAAGAGAGAAAAAGTGGATTATACTTCAGCCTACAGAAACATATCACTGTCAATATATCAACCATGTACATAAAATGAACAGCATCACATTTTATATCCTTTGCAAACTAGTAATATAGTACATGCATTGTCTCAAATTGGCTATAACTCCTAAATTAAAGCTCTTTTTCCTTTTCAGGAACACCAAACAAGAGCCAAGCTCACTGCTACCTTTCTTCCCGGGTAGGTAATGCAGCAACATTTATTTTCAAACATACCTTGCTGAAAGTAATTAATATTAAGGTTTTTGTTGCCAGAGCATCTATCTAGAGTAGATAAAAGTACTCAAATTAGTAAAAATTCTTCACAACAGGTCCTCCAATATTTTTCATCTTTTCCCACCAAAAAACACCATCAAGATAAGAGGAGCAGCAGAAGCAGATTAGAATACAGCGTCTTAACAGGTACCATATACCAAGTAAGGAGGCATTTGTGTTGTTTCTATTGAATTGGAAGCTGTAGACACATGCTACAACAGGAGACTATTCCTTCCCAGATATATTTAATTCTTCCACTCATTTTACCTCACCAACAGATGTAGAGAATTTGGTAAGTTACTTACCATTTACATAAAATGGAGCTGTCCACAAGAAGAGTAAGTGCTTGTCTACACATGGAGGTTTTTGCAGAATATGTTTTTGTATATGAACTTCTGCAGAACAACACACAAAATAGTTCTGTCCACATGGCCTGCTTTAACCTACTTCCTTTTGAATAATGCAACCACCTAGCACTGAGTCTGGGTTTTGTTTTAAATAAGCACAGCATTCTTGAAGATATCCCATAGTGCACTGTTCTGCTACTGAACTCTATGCACTGTGGGACTTGGGAGTCAAACTGGAAAACTCCTGTGATTCCTCTCCTAGTATCCCAATTCATCTGACTCCTACATTTTCCACATTGCTGTCAGCCAGCATGAAAGGAACACTGCTGTATTCCACCACCCTGACAGCTGTTAATACACAGAGGCTGATGCACTTTTATTTGCAGTCACACAGCCAGATGACGTCAGGAGTCAGCTGCCTCTCCCTTTGGATAAAAGAGGCTGTGGCAGCAGATGAAATCAAGTAGCTTCTTCTGGATGAACTTTTCCTTGAGCAGCTTCACTTGGGGCACCATTTCTGGGCATGGGAACCTAGCACTGACTGTCAGGAAAGGATAATGATGCAGACTGGGATGACCGGTAGTGGCAACAAAATTTCAGGATTACAAAGGCTGCTCTCCCAGAGATCTGCAAAGTGCAAACCCTGAAGATGCAGCAGCCAGCAGACCATCAACATGAGAGTTCTCTTCAGCATAGAGAAATGTGGGCCACTGCCATCTGGAATCTCACCAACTGCTACTGGCCAATAGCTAACCAGTTTGGTATAAGTAAATCAACGGTTGGGGCTATTAGCAGCACACGCCTAATACCACGAGGGTGGGAGCATAAACCCTGGAAATGCACACAAGGTTATTGATGGATCTGCTTGGTAGGGGTTCACTGACTGGTCCCATATGCCTATTCTTTCCTCACCCTATCACACACATAGCAAGCCTCAGAGTTCAACAGACAGGGATGGCTATTGCTCCACAGTTCTCCAAGGCCTGGCTTATCACCGTGGAAAGTTCACCAATATTTGTGTGCGATGATCTCGAAAGACCCATGATCTAGGATCTTTAGAAACTAAGACCCACCATTTTCTACACTAAAAAGGGGAATTTTCTCTCCCAGGACTACTATGGACAATGATCACACTGTGATTTCCTCTGTCATTTCAGGAGACTCATCTTACCCTCAGCTCCCCTGAGTTATGAAGCCTTTTACTGGACACGTGAAGAGGAGAAAGGAGCTGTTTAATTATATTCCAAAGAGCTGCAGAATGGTACTGGAGGGCATATCAGAAGGATAAAAAGGGAGGTGCAGATGCCTAATGGGGAGGCTGCTGAGCAATATCTGCAAAATCAAGGGAGAGCACCTCATTAAAGGGTAGAAAGGAGAAATATAAAGAGTTTCTTAATATTATGAACAGGCAGAGAAGCAGACTTCACAAACTGCAGCAAATCACTAGAGCCACAGTCAGGAATGGCTTGTGATCCCAGGCTGAGGCTACAAACTAAAATTGAAATGAAGTTTTATTGGGTGTTATGTAAGGATTTCATTAAACGAAGTTTTATTATGCTTTTTTGCAACAATTTTATAAGAACATATTTCATTATGCTCCTTGCACATGTAATTTTATGAAAGGGTATTGAATCTTTGCCAATATAAACTCTAGTGAAAATAAAATAGTGCAAATAAAAACAACTTTTATTGAACACAACCACAACAAAAGACAAAATCTTTAGGGGTCATAACAGTGCATACTTGGTTATGCTGTTCTGGTCACAAATGTGTGTAGGTGGGGAGGTTTCTGACTGTTGCTCTTTCCTCAGGCACAGAGAGATGAGGGAAGAAGCCATCACTGTTAGGCCATGTCTACATCTAAAATTTTGCAGCGCTGGTTGTTACAGCTGTATTAGTACAGCTGTATAGGGCCAGCGCTGCAGAGTGGCCACACTTACAGCAACCAGCGCTGCAAGTGGTGTTAGATGTGGCCACACTGCAGCGCTGTTGGGCGGCTTCAAGGGGGGTTCCGGGACGAGAGAGCAAACCGGGAAAGGAAACCAGCTTCCCCGCGGTTTACTCTCTCGGTCCCGGAGCCACCCAGCAAACCGCAGGGAAGGAGACCTGCTTGCTCGGGGTTCCGGGACCGAGAGAGCAAACCGGGAACGCCGCGGTTTGCTCTCTCGGTCCCGGAGCCACCCAGCAAACCGCAGGGAAGGAGACCTGCTTGCTCGGGGTTCCGGGACCGAGAGAGCAAACCGGGAACGCCGCGGTTTGCTCTCTCGGTCCCGGAGCCACCCAGCAAACCGCAGGGAAGGAGACCTGCTTGCTCGGGGTTCCGGGACCGAGAGAGCAAACCGGGAACGCCGCGGTTTGCTCTCTCGGTCCCGGAGCCACCCAGCAAACCGCAGGGAAGGAGACCTGCTTGCTCGGGGTTCCGGGACCGAGAGAGCAAACCGGGAAAGGAAACCAGCTTCGCCGCGGTTTGCTCTCTCGGTCCCGGAACCCCGAGCAAGCAGGTCTCCTTCCCTGCGGTTTGCTGGGTGGCTCCGGGACCGAGAGAGCAAACCGCGGCGTTCCCGGTTTGCTCTCTCGGTCCCGGAACCCCGAGCAAGCAGGTCTCCTTCCCTGCGGTTTGCTGGGTGGCTCCGGGAATGCGAGAGCAAACCGCGGCGAAGCTGGTCTCCTTTCCCGGTTTGCTCTCTCGGTCCCGGAACCCCGAGCAAGCAGGTCTCCTTCCCTGCGGTTTGCTGGGTGGCTCCGGGACCGAGAGAGCAAACCGGGAAAGGAAACCAGCTTGATTACCAGAGGCTTCCTCCTTCCACGGAGGTCAAGAAAAGCGCTGGTAACTGTCTACATTGGATTACCAGCGCTGGATCACCAGCGCTGGATCCTCTACACCCGAGACAAAACGGGAGTACGGCCAGCGCTGCAAACAGGGAGTTGCAGCGCTGGTGGTGCCCTGCAGATGTGTACACCTTCAAAGTTGCAGCGCTGTAACTCCCTCACCAGCGCTGCAACTTTCTGATGTAGACAAGCCCTTAGTTGTAGGAGTGCAAGTGGAGTCCTAGTATCCCCTATTCACATAATCTTGTGGAGTGGGAGACGCAAGTGACTGTAGCTAGAATGTGGGGAAAATGCAGTGCTGCTCTCAATACGCATGGCTTTCCAGGGGCTGCAAGACATGGCTGGGCGAAGATGTTGGGAGGGAACATTGCACC
Source organism: Gopherus evgoodei (assembly GCF_007399415.2). Lineage (NCBI taxonomy): Eukaryota > Metazoa > Chordata > Testudines > Testudinidae > Gopherus > Gopherus evgoodei. The sequence continues at coordinate 73,153,322 of NC_044323.1, forward strand.
AAAGTGTTCTTCAGCAGGACTGTCTGCTTCTACATCAGCTCCTGCAGTCATTTCTGCATGTCCCTATCTTTCTCCACTCTCCCCCATCAAATCTCTGTCCTCCGCAGTTTCTCCATAAAGAGATTTCCCTCCACTCGTCTGTCTCTCTCTTCTTGGATGCAGAACCATAGATTCTCTTAATTCACCCGCAGATCTGTCAGGCATTCAGGGGAAAACATTCCTTCTGTGGGGGCCACAGCACGTGAGATGCAGGAGCCGGGGTAGATGACAAACAGAACAAGTAATTATTGTGCTAATCTTAGTCTCCATGGCAACAACAATAAACCATTGCACTTTCCTCAGTTTTGGAATGCCATTCCTGTAGTATTTTCCAAGTCTGGGAGGAGCTTGCAATGGTAAGACATTTTCCACCATACTTTCCTTTTGCATAAAGCCCTTCTATCAATCCTGGAATGGAGGCTGGACCCCTTTACCAATCCTGGGGAGTGATGAGGATGGTAACCTCACATGTACCACCACAAGCTATTGTTACTGCAGATCAAAGGCTGAGAATGGTCTTGTTCAAAAGGAAATGGGCAAACCAACAAGACATTATGCAGCAATGTTCTTTCCCAGAGCTGCTGCAGGTGTGGAAGGACATTACATATTCAAGCACCCTCAAGAAAGCTGCAGTGCCTTTAGTGTGCATGCCAAAATAAAGCACTATATGCATTTTGAAATCTTTCACTTTGGGAAACATTCCTCAAAATACTCAACTCTGAAGCATTTAGCTACCTTAGCAATGCCCTAAGTTAAGTACTTTTAAATATTTTTTCCTCTTTCTGTGCCTGCCATTTCAATAAAATTTTTATTTTAATTCCTGCAGACTGCCAGTTTAAAGCGTGTGAGGGGCAGAGTTGAGGGGAGTTGACAGCAGCCAACCAGAAGGGGGGTGGGGGTTGGGGAATGCCATTTTGGTGGGTGGATTTGATACAGAGAAAAATACGAAATAGAGCTTAAATTCTCTGGCATGACTGCCGTTTTGAGCATGTGGGAGGGAGACAAAATTTAAAGTAGGCTTGGAAAGGCTCCTAAATTCACGCCTGCTCAAGATAGTAGCCAATTTAGAGTAGCCCAAACAACAAGTTGTTCAAACCTCTAAACACCGTTATATACTCCTAGGGGAATTCTGCATCACTGTGCGTGTGCAGAATTCAAGTCCCCCACAAATTTATTTGCTTCCCCTCAGAAAAATTACTTCTGACGAGGGAGCAAAGAGAAGCCACAAGAGCAGTCATGTGTCCCTCCCTGGCAGCACAGGCAGGTCTGTTCAGGCACCTGGAGCAGCCAATAGGGACATAAATCACCACCGGTGGTGTGTGAAGGAGTGAGCAGTCATGAGAGACAGACAGACTAACACTCTGTCCCTCTCACTCACTATTGCAGCACACTCAGCATAGAGGGCTTCAGGGTGTTTCTGAGGAGGTAGGCATGGAGCAGGCTGTTCCCTCAGGCAAACCAGAATGTAGTGGCCTGCCCGCATAGTGAATTGTTCCCATGGTCTTTGTGAATTTCCCAAGGTGTATAAAACAGGTGTGAACGTTTTAAGGCTCCTTTATATGGCCAGAGTGATGTAAAGGACAGCATGCCCTTATAAATGCTTATGGTGATTTAGCGATTAGAACTGGTCTATATTTTTTGACTGAAAAAAATTTCTTAATCAAAATGTGCTCCATGAACTGTTTGCTACCGACCTTTCTGGAGATGGTAAGTAGCTAATATAAATTGTGAGTTTGACTCCCCAGCCATCATTTGCTCTTCAGTTGCCTATGATGTAACAGTGACCATATGGTTGTATATATTTGTTGACTAATAACTAGAAATAAACTGTCAAACCTAGCTATATTATTAGGCAAGGGGGTATGGGGATTTCCACCAATGCTCCCTACTCACATTCTCCATCCATTGTACTGTAGTTTAAATAAATTACCTAAATAATTGAAACCCATGTAATTATATTGTGCTATTTTTACAAATATGCAGAATTTTGAATAATTTAAAAATACTGTGTGCAGAATTAATTTTTTGGTGCAGAATTCCCCCAGAAGTAAACAGTTATAATACAGCACATGTTACTTACTGGAAGGAGGTCCATTCTCCAGTACCGTCGTGTTGGGCATCAGGAACCATCTCCAGCAGAGTCTGCCTTAGACTTGTGCATGGGGAAAAAGATCTTGGCTTTCTGGTGAAATCTCTTCCTCACTGGAGTCCAGGTTAGGGTCAATGTTTTCTTTGATGCCCTCAAGGCTGTCCCTAAAATACTGGTGTGCCATGGTGGCTTCCGTGGCAAAAAGTCCTTACAGATTTCACTGAGGCCAGGATCCTTAACATCCTATGCTTTCTAGCCTTTATGCCTCATCTCTCTACTTTTGGCAGAGATGTAAAATGAGAAGTATGTCACACAACTTCTCATTCAAATTATGCCAAATCACTCCAATGCATCAAAAATGCATCTGAAACAAATATGCCATTTTTAGTTAACATCACTCATCACAGCTAGAAATTCTCTATTACTATCCTCACTGAGATGCTCCAATATACACCATCAGGAGAAGCTTACCTTTCATCTGCCAATACTGTCCTTGTGTTTTAATCCTGAAAGAGATCTTTTTGCTTCCTTGTTTCATTTAATTTGCTTTTTCAATAAAACAGATGGAAGGAAGGTGGGAGATACTTGCTGTATCTGGTATCTTCAAAGAAGCAGATACACAAGATAATTTGTCTTCTTCCAAAAAACACAAACTACATACATTTTTGCAAGAGTCTCTTTTAGAAAGTAGCTCAAGAGATGTATTAAAGTACATTAATACATTCTCCATATCAAACAACAAGGAAAATCTAGATGCCTCCTCAAAAGCAACCAATAAGTCATCCGGGGGAGGGGTGAGGGTTAAAAGTTATAAAAGGAGGAACCAGGTGCTTCCAAACCACATGGAGGAATAAAAACACAACTTCAAGAATTCTCCACCACAAGAGATTTTCAAATTTGACAAATCAGAAAATGAACATCTCAATGAGGGAAAAAAAGCTCTAGGAAGTGGGATAATTTGAAGTGACCTGAAGGACATCTAAACTACCTACCACTTGCAACAAGTGAATCATTCCTTAGGTTCTCAGTAGAAGCTACTCTACCTTGGTTAACAAGTAACCTACTAAATATGGGTTACCTAGATTACATTAGTAATAAATGGAGATGGACAACTATTAGGAATGGCCCTCTGAACACCAATGCCAAGTGAATTGGTCTCAGAGAAACAAGAAGTTGGATAGAGCTTCAATGGCTTTAAACTGCCGGGGGGCAGGGAGAGATCCCAAATGACAAACTTGATGAGAAGAATCTCACCAAGAAAAGAACATAATTCACAACAAGGTTGTATCATCAAGCTTGAGTCCTAGAACAAGGAAGATCAGCCAGTAAAGTCTCAAGACTGCTCACTGAGCAACTTACAGCTACGTTACCAGGAAATAACTTTCTATAAAATAGGTTAAATACATTGAAACAGAGTTTCTAGTACAATAGAACCTTGTTTATCCAAGCCTCCATTATCCGGCTCGCCATATTAACCGAACCACAAATGAGCACACAGGAATATGGGAAATTGATGCTTTAACCCTGCTGCCCAGGGCTGAGAAGTTGGAGCCCCGCCTCCTAGAAGTTTGTATATTCTGTTAAGTAGATAAGTAAATAAGAAGGGGGGTATGTTTTTCCAGGAGGGGTCACCTAGTATAAAAGCAACTCCACATCTTAAAACAAGGGATAGAAAGTTTTTTGCTCATTCTCCTGATTATCTGATCTAGCCCCAGTCCTCATTAGACTGGATAAAAAGGGTTCCACTGCACTTCATCTAGATAGATGAACAAGGGAACTAACAGGAAGTTTAAATATGGAAAAAAAAAACACAAATGAAATAAATGACTAGGGCAACAGCAACACTGGTCCCTCTTTTCATGTAAATTTAGATGGATCAAGACAGTACTCTGTGACCAACAGATTTAATTTCTACAAACGCCATAGTCAGAAAGAGGAAAAAAGACAATTAGAGGACCTTGTATGTGGGGAGAGTCCTTAAAAACCAAAGACCTTGAGGCACCACAAAGTAAGCGTTTCCCACTTTCACTATTAATCTTTTGCTGAAGGCTCCTGCTGGAGAGGCCAAGATTTGACAAGTTTGCTCAAGGACAGTGTTCCTAACCAAGGATGGAATGAACTACTGTAACTTGGATTCCCTATAAAAGTCTGAATCACAAACTCATTCCTATGAACCATGGTATAAGACACCTGTAAGCAAAATCTAACACATAATTTCTGTCTTTGCCAGCATTCCTATAAACCATATCAAAGACTTGAAAAATTGCAGTTCTTAGTTATTCTCAATCATTTTAATGCCCCCAATTATGTCCTCCAATATATAGGATTATGCATTGGTGATAAAGTCACACAGCTATCATACTTACAGACTTTCCAAGCAACACAATGGTACATTTCAGAGAGTAAAAATGAGCCAAAGTCTCAAGTGCAGTTGTTTAAAGTTTTTAAATTGCAGTTCCTATTATAGCCAAATAGTCACTGTCTCCTCTGCCAGTTCATCCTCCTGTCTGTAAGTGACAAAAGAAACTGCTACCAATGAAACACCAACAAAATAGCAAGAGCACAAGCATCTCAAGTAACAAGATTAATAAAAAGTTCAAACACTAAGCTTCCTTGGCACACACTACCCGAAGATACACCTTGGTACTACATCGAAAAGTTCAGAATGGATGGCTACAACTCACTCATCCAGTGAGCCAACCTTCTATAATTAGACTTGGGAGGATTTGATTTTTATTGGCAAACGTCAGTAAAACTTGATTTCATCATACACACGCAAACCAACTAATAGTATTTCCACTAATAACTGAAATTTACAGATAAACAGAATTTTTCTTGCTTTAGTTAGGAACTAAGTCTGATTTAAGGATATTTATTTTGTATATCTTGACATGATGATAAAGCTTCATATTAGTTAAAATACAAATTAACTTTCTGAATCTCAATGTCTATTGTCATTAAAAAATTGTCTGACTCCCAGATTGCCTGATCCCCACCCCCATAATTTCCCACAACTGAAAATTTAAATTAAAAAAAAAAATCTAATAAATGCTTTAAAATAATCAATATTATCTGTCAAAATAAGAAAAAAATCGAATCCTGTCAAGCCTATCGGTAATCATACACACACAATATACAACAGCCCCATTAAAGCATATAAACCTGACGTATTGTTGCTATATTAATGAGTCTTCCAGGTGGGAGTGAAGGAGTCTCCATTAGAAGTGTGCAGCTTTCTAAAACAGCAGAGCAGGCCGTGAGTCCATGGCCCGGTAGATTCACTGCTCTTCCAAGCAAGAACCTTTTATTTGAATACTTTCATTTGGTCACCAGCTCACCAAAAGGTCAACATACTCATGATTATTCCAATTAAAAGCCTTTACAGTCAATTCACTGTCCTTTCCCAGAATGATAGGAAGTATAAAAATCAAGACGGGGGGGAGGGGGCGAGGGCGAAGAACAGCAGGATTCTTGCAACCACAACAAAGGTCAAGGACAACAGCCACCCCTCACAAGACCTAGAAAAACTGCAGTACAAGATGTCTTAACACCTGATTAAAACATTTTATAAAAAAAGATTTTTTCCCCCTCCAGAGGCAATACATATAACAGTACACTACTGGAGTATTCTGATTAAGAGGCACACAAAACAAGCAGGTGGAGTAACTAACACTAATTCAGATATACACATACCTGTAAATCCAGATCCCAAAAGTAAATCAGTTGCGGCAAACGGAAGTGGACTAAAAGCTAAAGCCTACAATAAATCTGTTTGTATTCACAAGCGCACATTATTTACTTGCTAGGAAAAAACATGGTATTCAAAAAGGGCGGGAGGGGGCAGTACACAGGACTCAGAACATGTTGGTTGTAGTATATACGAACATGTCCAGTATTCCTGGATCCCTTTACCTTTCTTTTCAAGAAAAAAAGCTCAATGGCTAGGCTATTAATTGGAGGAAGAGTTCAAATCAAAGCTTTTTACTGTACAACAAAGTTTAATATTTGGAGACCAGTCCAAGCACAGTTACATTTAAATTATTTAAAAATTAAATGCTGAGATAGTCATAGCTGTTTTCTATTTTTGCAAATCCAGAAAAAAGTGAAAGTGGGCCAAGAACAAGAAACCTATGCAGTAAACAAAAATGGTGTAAACCAAAAAGAATTTAAACAATCCCCCCTTTAACAAAACTAGAACAAAATGCAATTTATAACAAATTGCTACAATTAGAAACTTTAAAAAGGGGGTTTTTGCAAAGCAATGAAGTTAATGTCTTCATATAGAAAAAGTGCAGTATCAAAATACACCTCTACCTGATATAACGCAACCCGATATAACACAGGTTCGCATACAACGCGGTGAAGCTCTGACACGCTGCTCTGAGCAGCATGTTAAGGGTGGTGGGCTGGGCTGGGCTGAGGGGTTGGGTAAGGGGCAGAGGCTCCCCCCCACAAGGGTCTAGGAGGCAGGAGCTGGGGGACGGGCAATTTGGGGGGTCGCACAGTCCCAGAGTGGCCCAGAGGATTAGCGGGGGGCCAGGAGCAGCCCACTCTGCTTCCCTCGTCCTGGCTCCAGCCATGCTGCTTAGAGGAAAAGGGCTTGGGAAAAGGGACCCCCCCGCACTCAGCGGCAGTGGCGGAAGCAGAGCAGCCCAGCCTCAGCCCACTCCACTCTGCCAGCTCCCAGCCACGGTGCTCCGCTTCCCGCCGCAGGTAACTGTGGAACCTTTCCCCAAACACACCCCCACCCCCCACCCAGCGACATGGCTGGGGCTTGGGCAAGGAAAGTGGAGCAGACTGGGGCCACATCACTCCGCTTCCCACCGCTGGGGAGTGTGGAGGGCATTCTTTCCCCAACCTCCCCGCACTCAGACGGCTGGAAGAGGAGCAGCCCAGCCCCAGCCCGCTCTACTCCGCCAGCTCCCTGCGGCAGGAAGTGGAGCACCGCGGATGGGAGATGGCAGCAGACTGGAGCAGGCTAGGGCCACGTTGCTCCATTTCCTGCTGCTGCCGGTGACTGCATGTCGGGTGGGGGGGGGGGGTGGATAGGGGTTGGAGCAGTCAGGGGACAGGGCGGTCAGGGAACAAGGAACAAGAGTGCCAAAACAAGTTCAATATAATGCAGTCGCACCTGTAACGCAGAGAGATTTTTTTGTCTCCCGAGGACCGTGTTATATTGGGGTAGAAGTGTACCAGACTTGTCTTGTTATTTGGGACAGCAAGCTTCACACTATGCTAGGTCTTACTCAGAACCTACTAAGCACACATGGCTGAAAGCTCTAGAAGAAAGTGGCATTAAAAGACAAAAATAGACTGATGCGTAGATTTAGAAAGATGCCATAGCAGCTCATACCTGCCAAGCAGTTTTATAATAGTGGTGAGAGAAGTCCAAATATGTCAGAGTACTTTGCTGAAAACTCCCCTCTGGAACTCAATTTTAAATACTATATTCATATTTATTCACATTTTAAGTAAATGCCAGATGGTATTAATTTCATAACTCGTCTTTTTGAATCAGAGACTTAAGTTTCTGGAAGGATTTAAAGTCCTAACTCTCTTCTCTATAATGTAATTTATCAGTACCTACAAAAGAGAGTGATTTCTACATCTAAAAATCAAAAACATCACTCCTCATCTAACATTAAAAAAATACCCCACGCTAAATGCACCTCACGTGACCTTCTTGCTCATATTTTATTAATATAGTTGTCAAATCTAATGAAAAAAATTGACAGCACCAAAAAAAGTGCATAGGACAGTGGTCCCCAACGCAGCACCCATGGGGGCCATGGCGCCTGCCGGGGCATCTATGTGCGCCTGCATACTGGCCGGCAGACAAGCATCCGCCAAAATGCTGCATCACCAAGAGGCATCGCCGCTTATTTTCGGTGGCATTTCAGTGGCGATGCCTCTTGACATAGCCGCTTCTCGGTGGCATTTCGGCAGCAGCTGCTTGTCCGCTGGCTATGGTCCTCCGTGGCTCGTCATCTGGCGCCCACCACCCAGAAAAGGTTGGGGACCACTGGTATAGGAAGTATCTGTGATCACATCAGAACATTAAATGAATGGAAGTGTCCATATACATTATATGGAAATAGATACAGATAGATACACAGAGTACAATTACTGACTTATGAACTTGCCTTAACTAAAAAAGCCCTGAGAAAGATAGAGAAGCAATATAGGAAAATATTGACACATTTTCTTTGGAATTGGAAAGCTACATAAATGAGAAAATATGAAAGTAGTAAGTGAAATGTGAAAACAGGTTAAAACAGTAAAACAGAGGCTAATATTCCAGAAGACTCTAGAAGAGTCTATATGGTCTCAAAACAGAAACGTCTGCACATTTTCTTTTAAAATTTTATTTGTATTAATTTTAATCACACAGCAATGGAAATTAGGAAGGGTCACAACATTCAGAAGTCTCAAAGATAACCTTTTTATAGACGAAGAAAAAAAGATAAGGGGGCAGAGGTTTAAAGTGTTGAGTCCTTTGCTAGTAGATACAATATAAGAGAGTCCATTCATTAAAACATTACTGACCACCTCTTAAATTCATGTACTGAGAAGAAAGATGTAATCTTTAAAAATATATATATATATATATATATGCAGATCAGTTAGATGCCCAATCTTGTAATCCTTAGAAGAATTCTCATTGGCTTCAATGGGTGCTTTGCCTAAGTAAAGGCTGCAGAATCAGGTGCTTTTGTATTTAGATTAAAGGGCTTAACTGCTCAGTGACATATTTGCAACCTGAGGTAGCCAGGCTGGTCTCAGGATGACACACACAAGGCAAGTGACATACTCTTACTGGTGGAAGGGACAAGCTTTTGACTGTGTCAGAGCCTTTCTTCAAGTTCGGGAAAGGTAACCAGTGTCTTCAGATCTGAAGAGCTCTGATAAACTCAAAACCCTGTCCTGTCCACCAGCAGAAGCTGGTACCAAAAAAGCACAGGCGATATTACCTCACTTACCTTGTCTGAGTGAGAGATCACCTGTGAGGAGTTATAACCAGACAATTCACAAGCCTTCAGCTATTTGTTCCCCTTTTGTAAATGAATATTAGTCTTAAATGCCTAATTCCATGCTCTTCTGTGTTACTACAGCAATCTACCAGGTGGGATTTCCCCAACCACATCCAGTGACTCAATTTAAAAAAATCAAAATATTCTGGCACTGTTTCTTTTTTATCTAAAAAGACAAGAGGAGTCCTTGTGGCACCTTAGAGACTAACAAAAATTTATTTGGGCATAAACTTTCATGGGCTATAACTCACTTCATCAGATGCATGGAGTGGAAAAAAATACAGCAGGCAGGTATAAATATACAGCACATGAAAAGATGGGAGTTGCCTTACCAAATGGGGAGTCAGTGCTAACAAGGCCAATTCAATCTGGGTGGATGTAGCCAATTTCCAACAGTTGACAAGAAGGTGCGAGTATCAGAGGGAAAATTACTTTTTGTAGTGATCCAGCCACTCCCAGTCTTTACTGAGGCCTAATTTGGTCATGTCAAGTTTGCAAATTAATTCCAGTTCTGCAGTTTCTCGTTGAAGTCTGTTTTCGAAGTTTTTTGTTGAAGAATGGCCACTTTTAAATCTATTATTGAGTGTCCTACTGTTTACTAAATGTTACAATTCTTGATGTCTGATTTGCGTCCATTTATTCTTTTGTGTAGAGACTGTAGAGTTTGGCCAATGTAGATGGCAGAGGGGCATTGTTAGCACGTGATGGCATACATCACATTGGGAGATGTGCAGGTGAACGAGCCCCTGACAGTGTGGGTGATGGGGATAGGTCCTATGATGGTGTCCTTTGAATATGTATGCAGACAGAGTTGGCAATGGGGTTTGTTGCAGGGACTGATTCCTGGGTTAGTGTTTCCGTTGTGTGGTGTGTAGTTGCTAGAGAGTATTTGCTTCAGGTTGGGGGGCTACCTGTAAGCGAGGACTGGCCTGTCTCCCAAGGTCTGCGAGAGTGAGGGATTGTCCTCCAGTATAGGTTGTAGATTCTGGATGATGCACTGGAGAGGTTTTAGTTGGGGGCTGTAGGTGATGGCTAGTGGCATTCTGTTACTTACTTTGTTGGGCCGGTCCTGTAGTAGATGACTTCTGGGTACCCTTCTGGCTCTGTCAATTGGTTTCTTCACTTTACCAGGTGGGTATAATAGTTTTAAGAATGCTTGATAAAGATCCTGTAGGTTTGTGTGTCTGTCTGAGGGACTGGAGCAATGCGGTTGTATCTTAGGGCTTGGCTGTAGACTATGGATTGTGTGATGTGGTCAGGATGAAAGCTAGAGGCATGTAGGTAAGTATAGCAGTCAGTAGGTCTCTGGTATAGGGTGGTGTTTATGTGACCATCACTTATTTGCACTGCAGTGTCCAGGAAGTGGATTTCTTGTGTGGAGTGGTCCAGGCTGAGGTTGCTGGTGGGGTGTATATTGTTGAAATCCTGGTGGAATTCCTCAAGGGCCTCCTTCCCATGGGTCCAGATGAAGATGTCATCAATTTAGCGCAAGTAGAGTAGGGGCGCTAGGAGACGAGAGCTGAGGAAGCGTTGTCCTAAGTCAGCCATAAAAATGCTGGCATACTGTGGGGCCATGCGGGTACCCATAGCAGTGCCGTTGACTTGAAGGTATAAATCATCCCCAAATCTGAAACAGTTGCAGGTGAGGACTAAGTCACAAAGATCAACCACCTGGTCTGCCGTAACATTATCAGGAATACTGTTCCTGATGGCTTGTAGTCCATCTGTGTGGAATGTTGGTGTAGACAGCTTCTACACATTCTTCAGCAAAAAAACCCTTCAAAAGCAAACTTCATTGAGAAACTGCAGAACTGGAATTAATTTGCAAACTTGACACCATCAAATTAGGCCTGAATAAAGACTGGGAGCGGCTGGGTCACTACAAAAAGTAATTTTCTCTCTGTTAATATTCACACCTTCTTGTCAACTGTTGGGAATGGGCCACATCCACCCATATTGAATTGGACTCATTAGCACTGACTCCCCATTTGGTAAGGCAGCTCCCATCTTTTCATGTGTTGTGTATTTATGCCTGCCTACTGTATTTTTCACTCCATGCATCTGATGAAGTCAGTTATATCCCACAAAAGCTTATGCCCAAATAAATTTGTTAGTCTCTAAGGTGCCACAAGGACTCCTCATTATTTTTGCTGATACAGACTAACATGGCTACCCCGCTGAAATTTTTTTTATCTAGTCTCTGAACAACTTTGACGTAAACCATTTCCTCCCTTTAAGGCTTTTGCCAAACTACTTGTTTCTAATGAGTTTCAGTTGCATAATCAGCTGATGAAGCTAACAAAGAACAGCTTTCCTTTCTTTTATAAAGAAATTAATAATCAACTGCACTGAACACTGGCAGTAACTTAGACTTATTGCAAAAGTTTTGCTGCTTTTCACCATGATAACTCTCCGGTCTTCCCTGTTTCTTCTGGCTTAAATTGTTGTTTTCAAAGCCCATCACAAGACCAGCCTTTGTTAATATTTTTGTGACTGTACTTTAATGAAAATGGTTCAACTTCAATTTATTCCAGAACATTAGGATGACATATTTTAAAGCTACCGAAGTAAAGCATACAACTAATTCATCCCGCTCATGGTTTCACATATGACGTTTTGTTCATTTCTGTAATTGTCAAAAAACAGAATTCTGAACCACTTACGAATTTTTATAAGCATCAAATAAATTACTGTGGTCAGAAACAAAGTAATTTTATAGGAACTAGGAAGAGGATACAACGTATACATGTTCTTCAGTTATTAGTTTTTCTCCAACAAAAGGATTTCTTCTTTGAAGCTAATAAGTCTAAAAGGGAGCCACTTTCCTCAATAAAAGGCATTGGATGGGTCAGGCATAGCTAAATAAGAAATCTTTCACTGCTAGGACACTTCAAGTCGGGTTTTGATTAATAGTGACCAAAAATCATTACTGTCAAAAGCTGTTTGGTGGCCTGTGACAAACTGGAGATCATAGTCTAATTCTTAATGCGAACCACACCACCTTCATGCTCAAAGAGACAGATGACTGAACTCACTACAACGGGTGATCCTTTCATTAAATGGCTGACACACTTAATACAGTACCGTGAAGGTCATATTTATACTGTTGATAAAAGACTTTGTTGTTCAGAGTTGTAAATCCAAACACCTTTCATGATCACTGTATATCAATGGAGTACAGTTTAGATAAGGTAGTCATACTCTGCATGCCCTGTGTGTATGTATCAGGAAGGATTCTTGAAGAAAGATTAATATAAATTAAGAGTATGGAAAACTTTTATAAACCAAAAATGACAGCCACAGGTTGCAACAAATAGCAACATTTCTACATTCCAGAACTGCTTGTGTACATGTTAAAAATCTAGGCAGACTTTCATTCCTGCATCTATCTGATCAGGCCAATACCCCTAAATCCTGTGCTCCAGTTCAGAAGTATTAGCGTGGAGACAATACAGGGCATGAACAGGATAAAGAATCACCCATTCACCTATTGGGAACACTGGGGTGGTTAAAATAATTTTAAACCACATTTTTAGTTATTCAAGTACAAAAACCATTTAAGCATTTGTTTTGAAACACACACGGATTTTGTTTTATTTAGATTTTTAAAGTGCTTTAATAACCCAGAGTTTTCATGAAACCTGATATTCCTCCTTTGGCCAAAAATCAGGCAAGTGATATCAGTCTTTTAATCTATATCTATATTTATACAGAATTCAAGTGTTACTACACCAGCGTTAGGATTTCTCAGTTCAAGTGGCCCATTACTTCTAACTCATGGTTAAGAAATAATCTTCATATTAAAATTTCCAATAATATTTTAAAGTTATTTGTGTTCTATCAGGGTGACAAAGAAGGCATTACTAAGCAGGATGGCAGAAGTCCACTTGCCCAAAGCACCAATTAAATTATAAATGTGTACATAAAACCAAGGGAATCCATGTTGTAACCTTTTTTGTTGTTGTTTATAAAGTGGATGGGCCAAAACAATTACAGAATTATTTTTAGTTAGCCGTACAAACACACACTTTAGAAAACAGATATTCCTAACTTACTAGACACCTAAGCACTGACGGGGTTAGAATTAGTGCAAACAGGCCATGTATTTGCATTCAACTCCCACCCCACCTATCCTCAACATATTGCTTTTTCTATCTTCAACGGGCTTTATAAACATTTGTTAGTCTTGGCACAATTCATTTTTTTTATATAATTTTGACAGATAATATCAACATTTTTAACCATTTTTATTTTTAGCAATTTAAATTTTCACAATTGTGGAAAATCATGAGTTGCTTAGAATTAATGACAGCGGACACAGATTCAAAAAGTTAATGGTTTTAAAGCTTAATTGTCACGAAAGCATGTCAAAATATACAAAGTAAATATCATTAAATCAAACTAATAAGCATTTCCTTACATTGCTTATTTGTAAATTTCAGTCAATGAACATATTTTTTCATTGCCTGTGTGTAAATACAGTGATAACACTACCAACCTTTATTGATAAAAATCTAATTCTTCCATGCCTAACATTATGTATAAGTATTAGTTTCATACACAACAGGTGCACGATTCCCATTATGCTAACGACAAAGAGACAGAGAAACTGTGACTTGCACATGGCACAGAAAAAAAAAAAAATCAAATTACTGGGGGCTTGTCTACATCACAAAGTTGCAGCGCTGGTGAGGGGGTTACAGCGCTGCAACTTAGGAGGTGTACACATCTGCAGGGCATCACCAGCGCTGCAACTCCCTGTTTGCAGCGCTGGCCATACTCCCATTTTGTCTCGGGTGTAGAGGATCCAGCGCTGGTAATCAAGTGTAGACACTTACCAGCGCTTTTCTTGACCTCCGTGGAATAAGCAGGTATCCCAGCATACCTGAGGAAGCCTCTCTGGTAATCAAGCAGGTCTCCTTCCCCGGTTTGCTCTCGCAAACCGTGCAAGCACGTCTCCTTCCCTGCGGTTTGCAGGGGGGTTCGGGGAATGCGAGAGCAAACCGCGGGGAAGCTGGTCTCCTTCCCCGGTTTGCTCTCGCGTTCCCCGAACCCCCGAGCAAGCAGGTCTCCTTCCCTGCGGTTTGCAGGGGGGTTCGGGGAACGTGAGAGCAAACCGCGGGGAAGCTGGTCTCCTTCCCCGCGGTTTGCTCTCGCGTTCCCCGAACCCCCCTTGAAGCCGCCCAACAGCGCTGCAGTGTGGCCACATCTAACACCACTTGCAGCGCTGGTTGCTGTAAGTGTGGCCACTCTGCAGCGCTGGCCCTATTCAGCTGTACTAATACAGCTGTAACAACCAGCGCTGCAAAACTGTAGATGTAGACATACCCTGGGAAAGCCAAAATTAGAACTCAGGAGTTCTAGGCTCAAAGCAGATGTAAAATCGTAGATTATATCCTCTCTCTAATGTCCTAAGCACTGGATTTGAAGCCAGGAACCCTCAAGTTCTAGTTCTCATTCTGACACTGACTTCCTCTGTGCCTTTGAGCACATCATCTGTCATATAGGATTTTTTTTTTAAATGAACATTTATATATTCCTTTGTAAAAAAGAAGAAGCTTGTCTGAAATTCAGACACAGTAAAGCCCTGCAGCTAGTCAGCTTTGTCCTCACCCAGTAGTTACAAGGAGAGGAAAGCAATGAGCCATGCTTTAAGACCCCATGGACTAACCTTAGGCACTCGTTTCTTATAGAAGTGATAGATGACAACAACTGAAACGGATCCAATACTTGATATTGTCAGCCATTTGATTCTAAATATATTTAATCCTGTCAAAAAACGAGAAAGAAATGCTCAATGAACAGCTGCAAGTAGCTTTAAATGCTCTTACAAAGACACACCAAACCAATAGGATAAAATGGGGGAGAGGGGTGTTTGTTTGTTTCTGGAGGTAAATCAGAAAGCATTTCAGTAAATCAATTACAATAAACCAGGTAGCATTTGTGAAACACTCAAGCCTACAGAACTTGTTTCAAAGTAAAGGGTATATAAATTTGTAAGAGGCGTATTAATAAAATCTTTATGGTTGCATATATTAAGGCTAGTAGCAGCATAAAGAAATAGGTTAGCACAGGAAAACACTATAATAGCTAAACTTTAAATCTGACAGATAGAAAAAAATGTTTTATTTGATGTTGCAAGACATGAGAAAAAGGGTAACTTTATAAACTATAGATTTAAAAAAAATCTTATTGCCTGTGCATTCCACATATCATGACACTCCTATGAAGCCAAAAAAGTGGCTTCTAAGCAGTACTGCAGTGTTTAATAAACAAAAGCCATTCTTTACAAATAAGGAAACAGAGAAAGCCACTTGCCCAAAACCGCATAGGAGAGTACAAAAAAAAGCCAAGTACAAAACGTAAATCTCCCAAGTCCCATCTTAGAATTCATAAGCTGCTGAAAAATTGAAGAAATTAGGGAAGAGGCTTGAGGATCAGAAGAACTCTACACTAAAGAAAAATGAAGGCCAGACTCCCATCCCAAATTTATGGTACATAATATTTCATATCTTGAAAGTTATTAAAATATCTGATAATTTAATGCAGGATTTGAAAATTAAATTTGCCTACTTACTAGTGGGGCACATGCAGCTTTCTTGGATGAGAGGGAAAACCAATACCATTAAATTTGAAAAAGCTTTTATTATTGCACTTCCATCCTTTATGGTTGCAAAAATAAACTTCTGAATGTGAAATGAATGTAAACTGATGTATGATGTGTAAATGAACCCAGTGACTTTCTTCTAAGACATTTTCTAGTCTGCAACAGTGTGGAAACTGAATAGATTTCTCAGTTTCATGGCTACTATTCAGAACTTTGTGAGCAGCGGTGAAACAGACAAAGAATGGCAATAAATTTCATTCCAACGCAACTTCTGAAGGGTATAAATAGCAACAATAAAGGAAACCAATTCATTAGAAAGAGAATGATCAAAAGAAGCTTGGAATAAAGGACAGAGTAACAAACCACATCAGCAGCAAACTGGGAGATGGGACAATAGGAAGAATTTGTTTTCCCTCCCAGGATACACTTTCTGGTAGAAGCTGAAGGGATGCACATGCACTACAGATTGTGAAAAACATGAATAGAAAATTCCCTCTAGCACCTAGAAGGGGGGAGCTACTACAGATAGGAGTTCCATCATCTTACATTAGCCTGACCACAGTCCAAAGATAGCATACCCGTGCAGCAATCTCAGTACATTCCTGACTCCCAGGAACCAGGGGCAGAGGGGTTTGGCTTTTCTCAAGAACATTTCCCTCTACAGAGTGGCACCCTCCCCGACCTGTACTAGAGCATCTGACTAGTAGATATCTGGTGGAATATTTCAAGCCCGGAAGAAAGATTCTTTATGTTATTATGGACACCTCCCTCTTCCCAAAACATGGAACCTGAATTGTGCTATATTTGGTATACGGAATATCAGGGCTGGAAGGAACCCCAGGAGGTCATCTAGTCCAACCCCCTGCTCAGAGCAGGACCAATCCCCAGACAGATTTTTGCCCCAGATCCCTAAATGGCCCCCTCAAGGATTGAACTCACAACCCTGGGTTTAGTAGGCCAATGCTCAAACCACTGAGCTCCTCCCCCCACCCAGAGGTTCTCAAACTGGGGGTCAGGATCCCTCAGGGGATCACAAAGGGATAGTGAGCTGTCAGCCTGCAACGCAAACCCCACTTTGTATTCAGCATTTATAATGGTGTTAAATATACTAAAGTGTTTGTAATTTATATGGGGGGGGTTGCACTCAGAGGCTTACTATGTGAAAGTAAAAAAAAAAAAAGTTTGAGAACCACTGACTAGAGTTACTCCTGATGTTGATATACCAGCAAGATATAGCCAGTAATGTACCAACAGACTCACACGGACAGTATCAATCACAGTATTTGCTACTGTTTGCAGACATCTGTATGTCCAAATTTAACATTTACAAACATGACAAGGCAAAAAGGAAATAAAGTTACTTTTTGTGGAACAGAATATTTACATACCTGCAGGTTTTTAGTGTAGACTATGAAAAAAACAACAGCAACACCTAGATGCTACAGAGAGTTAACTGACTAGGATTTAGACTGACAAGGACCAATGTCCTGTCTTTGGTTACACGTGACAAAAATGAGATCAGATTTTTCACTTGTGCACTTCATAAAACAGTCACATAATCTGAGACAATTTAGTGTAATGCTTCATTTTGCCATAAAATAAAAAACGGATTTGAATAGGAAGAATGTCAGATGTCGGGAATAAACTACCTGTAGTACTGGACAAGAAAGTTTTTATGGTGCTCATTTAACTAGCACTTGCCATTATTGACTTTGATTTTTCATCATTATAAATTCAGGGTTTATTAGTCTTAAATTTCACATGCTTTTCCTTCCAAACAGGAGGATTATTCATAGTTTTAGACCATCAATTCTGAGTTTATGTAGAAGAAAATGAAATATAATACCAGCTCAAGCTAAGCTGACCTGAAGTCAGGCAACAGAATTAGTTAAGCTTTAAATAATGGGTGGGCAAACTATGGCCCGTTTTAAGCAGGCCTGCGAGCTCCCGCTGGGGAGTGGGGTCTGGGGCTTGCCCTACTCTGGCACTCCAGCTGGGGCCAGGGCCACAACACACTGCTCCTGGAAGCCAAGGCATGGTCCTGCTCCAGCGCTCTAGCCGCGGGCCGTTCCACGTGGCACAGCCCCACTCCTGTGCGCTCCAATGGAGCCCTCCAGCACTCCAATGTGAACTCTGGGGGCGGTTCCTGTGGATGGGGCAGCATGCAGAGCCACCTGGTTGCACTCTGTGGTAGGAGCCGGAGAAGGGACATACCTCAAGTGATTCCCAGAAGCAATGGCAAGCTCCACTCAGAGCCTGCACCTCTGAGCTTCTCCCCTCACTCAACCCCTCGCTCTAATCCCCCTCCCACTCTCCAAACACCTCAATCCCAGCCCAGAGCACCCTCCTACACCCCAAACATCTCCAGAGCCTGCACCCCAACCACAGCCCTCACCCCTCCTGCACCCCAACCCTAATTTTGTGAGCATTCATGGCCTACCATACATTTTCTATTCCCTGATAGGGCCCACAGGCCAAAAAGTTTGCCCACCCCTGCTTTAAATGAAGAGCTCAGGAATTAGCAACAACTTTGGCTCTGTAACTTGGTTCAGAATCATCCCCTCACATGGTAAAACCTACTAAAGGCAGCTCTAGGGAAAGGAAATCTCCACCATACACACACCTATTCAGCAGCATAGTTAGTTTCTACATCCCTGTTAAATCAGCCACAAGGCCTGTTCCCATACCCACCAAATTCCCAGAGATTCATGAGAAAAGCACTAAAAAAGCCATGTTCACAGGGCCTTAACCTAGCAGTGGCTGCCTCTGGGACCAAGTGATAAACGTTTGGTGGAGAGAAAGAAAAACGAATCGCACCGTCATAAACAGATAGCTAAGGGTTAATGTCTCTTTCACCTGGAAAGAAGTAATCTGAAACACCTGACCAGAGGACCAATCAGGAAACAAGACTTTTTCAAATCTGGGTGGAGGGAAGTTTGTGTGTGTGTCCTTTGTTCTTTGTCTTGAATCTGTTTCTCTCTCGGCTATGAGAGGAGTTCTGTTTCCTGCTTTTCTAATCTTCTGTTTCCCAGTTGTAAGTACAAAAGATCAGATAGTGATTTATATGTTTTTTTTGTATTTTACATGTGTGTAGTTGCTGAAGTGTTTTAAATTGTATTCTTTTTGAATAAGGCTGTTTATTCATATTTCTTTTAAGCAATTGACCCTGTATTTGTCACCTTAATACAGAGAGACCATTTTTATGTATTTTTCTTTCTTTTTACATAAAGCTTTCTTTTTAAGACCTGTTGGAGTTTTTCTTTAGTGGGGAACTCCAGGGAATTGAGTCTGTGCTCACCAGGGAATTGGTGGGAGGAAGAAGTCAGGGGGAAATCTGTGTGTGTTAGATTTACCAGCCTGACTTTGCATACCCTCTGGGTGAAGAGGGAAGTACTTCTGTTTCCAGGACTGGAAATAGAGAGGGTGGAATCCCTCTGTTTAGATTCACGGAGCTTGCTTCTGTGTATCTCTCCAGGAACCCACGGAGGAAACACCTGGAGGGGGGAAGGGAAATGGTTTATTTCCCTTTGTTGTGAGACTCAAGGGATTTGGGTCTTAGGGTCCCCAGGGAAGGTTTTGGGGGGGACCAGAGTGCCCCAAAACACTCTAATTTTTTGGGTGGTGGCAGCTTTACCAGGTCCAAGCTGGTAACTAAGCTTGGAGGTTTTCATGCTAACCCCCATATTTTGGACGCTAAGGTCCAAATCTGGGACTAGGTTATGACAACCCAGGCTGTATTAATTTCTCTGGGAATTTCCACAGAGTCAGGAGAGGACAGTAGTGCTCTGCAGCAGCACTGTTCCTTCTCCTGCCTGAATCATGGTAGGAAGTGTACAGTCCAAATCATGGATTTTGGCAAATTATTCTTTGCCTTTATATTACCTTGTGTGATTGTGTAGAGATACGGAATGTTTGTGTGAAGTGCCCATTTGAGAACACAGAAGAAAGAGAAAAAAAAAAAAACACAGATCAAGGCAGTTTTCTTATCCATATTAAAGAGAAGCTAAGTCAACAGTGACTTTTCACTATCTTATTTGAGGAAGGAGAAGGGCTGACTTTTTTTAAAAATTCATGTTTTAAGTTGTCTATTTTAAATTTACATATTAAAATTGAAAAATAGCACTTGTGTATTGCAAAGGGCTATCAATGTTAATCTCTGCTTTCTTTTACAACTGTAAGAACAAACTGCTTTCTGGGATTTGGCTCTCACCAAGTAATTCATATCACTGAAAAGACATCTGATGCAGGTATTGTTACATGAAGTTATACCAGACTGAGAGACTGCTTGATAGATGACTTTTTCCACTGACAGAAGTAATAATAGATCAACCAGAAATAAGTTTAATTTATATAGCCGTATTTTTATGCATGATCAGGTCTGAGCAGATGAAGTAGACCCTAATTTTATTTCTAGCAATTGTTTTGCTACCCATTATAGCACACTGGTTCAATCTCTAGGATCAGGGAGAAACCATCACTAAAGAAATGGACATCAAGTGAGATCTGGTTATTATATTACAATGATTTAAACAAACATGTTAAATTGTTGAAATACAGGAAGTATCGAAACTCATATGACAGACTTTGTTTGAGCAAGAGCTGTTGATCAAAGATTTTCAAAGTTTCTGCAGAGGTTTTCAAGATTGTGGTGTGTTGATGTAACAAGCATCTTAAGATCAGCTGCTTTGACTAAGCGCTTTTGTTGAGGCAAAGTCAGCACCCCCTTCTCAGCATTTTTTTCTGAAAAGTGGTTGGCAGCCTGACAAAGTTTGGGACAACACCACCCTTCCCACACTGACCAATATTCTCACTCCTCTATCCCAAGAGTTCAACCACACAGCCTTATGTTTGATCATGAAAATTATTCTGCTCAAAAACATATTTGGTATTTATAAAGGCAGGACAAGAATGGACATCTGGCCTGCCAGATCATTTTATTACATGCATCCATAGGCAGCTGGAGAAAACAGTCTTTGGGGAGGACTGAGCAGGAGTGTAGCCACGGTAATGCCTGAGTACCAGGCAGTGTTTAAAGTAAGAGGGATTGCAGGGGATATGGATTGGAGCCTGGGACTGAGCAGACACCCCTGTGCCAGGTCACAATGCCTCTCTTTGGCCCAATCACCTCTCCGGGGGAAGGGCTCCTCCACCCTACACCACCCAGTTCTGGTAACTGGCTGTGGGACCCAATGGGAAGGCAATCTGAATGTGGTCAGCACCACTACTTTTTCCCTGTGCCCTGAGTAGGTGTGTGAACCTCTGCCACTGGGGAGTCAGTAACCAGAACTGGCTGGCACAACATTGCAGTCTCTTCCCTGCTGGAAAGACGGAAGGACAGCTGGGTCAAATCTGCGTAGTAATGTAATCAGGTTATGGCTGAGAGCCAATCAGCCAATAGGGAGGCAGTAACTGGAGCTGGAGGCAGCAGGGTTCAGTTAGAGCCTGTGTTAATGAGGAAGTGGAGATGAGTGGTATGAGGCAGCAGCAGCTTTACTGAAAGACTGCCCCCCTTGGGGACCCAGCTCAAATCTTTAAAAACAACTTTTTCTGTATGACCCACCAAAGGATTTTATTGGATTTTTTTTTTTTGTCCCTCTACTAACTTAAAGTTGCCCATCCCTGACGCAGTCTAGTCATAGTCAACCCTAGGGCTCAGTTCAGGGAGAACCACAGCTAGGAAAAACAATTACCTTAAAGTAAATGTGGTATCCACACAATTCCACAGACCATCCTCCTTCTCCAGTACTAATGTGCCTATTCTATATGGGCACCACATCAATAAATATGGTTCTCAGAAATGTGTCCATATAGATTCAACTCATGGTATACGTGCAAAGCAACTCAGAATCATTTTAGCCTGGAGTGTCCATTGCGGCCAGTCCTATGTCCTGAACGTCCTCATGCCCCACAACTACACCCACACCCCCTCTCTAGCGCTAACGAGAGCATGCCCAGTTGTCACTTAGCTCTTTCATCAACAAAGAATCCTAGAGAGGGAAGACTCCGTAGTATTAGGCCATGTGGACACCACATCTCAAACAACCACTTCCTTGAGTGATTTCAGTCTAGCTGAGACTTTCCTGCCTTGGAGAAAAATGTTCTGAACTTCAGCTGAATGGCTTCTATCCATGGAGATCAGGCAGCCATCATCCAGGCTGTCAGACGACAGAACAATATTGGGTTTGGCTGCAGGATGCAACTGTAGTCTGTGACCCTATGTGGGACAGGGTAAGCAAAGTAACCGAGGGCTGTGTTCAGTGGGTCACCAGATCCAAATGCCAGAACGGTCTAGTCCACACTAGCACTATCATGATCAATCTAACATCTCACCTCAGTTTCATCAGGACCCTCAGCATTATAGGAATTGGGGGGGGGGGGGGAAGAAGAGGCATACATCAGTCCCGATGTCCAGAGGATAAATCACATCTGACAGGGAACGCCAAACTGGCATCCCCTCTAGAACAGAACACTTGGCATTTCTTGTTCAAGGCTGTGACAAACAGAGCTGATGGATATCCCCACTTGCATAAGATGTGCTACAATACTGCATCCCTGATATACCATTCATGGTTGTCTGAGATTATCTGCTTGCAAGTTCTGAAAGCTTGGAAGATGCACAGCCAGCTGTGTGCTCCAGGAATAAATACACTAAGCCCAGAGCCAAATGACTTCCTGACAGAGTTGGGATGACCTGGCTCCTTGTCTGCTGACACAATACATAGCTGTGGGGGTGCCTGTCAGAATTTAGACTATGGAGCCCAGGAGTACAGGCAGGAATCCTTTTGCATGCAGATGGATGGCTCTGTTTCAAGATATTTATGTGCCCATGAATTTCTTGAGGTGACCATTAGCGCTGTGTCTGAAGGTGAACTAGATCACACACACACCCCTTACTGGAGGCATCTGTCACCAGAGTTTGGTAGGTAAAGCTGCAGAGAAGGGTACCCATAAAGGGGAGGGTTTTCCACCAGTTTAACAGTGAGAGGACTGTTTGCAGGACCATGACTAAACAGGGTTTGCAGACACTGATTTCAACCACCCTTGCAATAAAGGGTAAGCAAAGTCTGACAAACTGAATCACAGTGCATGAGAACATATGTCACAGCTGTCTGAAGCATGCTCTTTAGATCTCTGGATGAGCTTGAAGCTGGTTGATGAAATCCACTATAGTTTGGAATCTTTCTTGTGGAAGATAAGCAATCGCTGACCTAGAATCTAATACAGCTACTGTGAACTTTCTGCTAGAAGTTTGAATAAGTGTGGATTTCTTGGTCATCTTTGAGGCCAACTGCAGCAATTAGTAAAAATATTCTCTTATAAAACTAACTGGCAACCTAAAAATTAACTAGTCCCTAACATTAACTGCAGGGTTGTACAGAAGCAGGCAGACATTCGCAAGGGTTTTGTCCCACTGCCACCAGATAGTAAGAAAGAACTGAGGCACAGCTGGGATCACTGCATCCTTTACGCCCTGTACCTCCAGGGTGCAGACACAGCCTCAGTGGACACAAGCATCAGATTTCAAGTGCATAGGACACATTTCCACCAAAAGTGGAATCCACATGAACAATCCTCAAAGAGCAAAGATTTGACTGCATGCATTAACATTTACAATTGTGTTCATTAAACTTGATTTCCGGGTAAAATATAACCAAAAATCATATTCTAGACAAACATTCTAACTTTTTTGAAGAAACTACTATACTATAAAATCTGGCTGTAAAAATACGAGAGACTTGGAAAAAGTGCTTTAATCCAGACCATCCCAGGCTACCATTGCATACTGGCTGAAACTGTTACAGACAGGTATGATGCAGTACATGTCCAGCAGTTTTGGAGCAGACACTGTTGGCATGTCTGCACTCCAGTTCAGGCAGATGTGCACACGTTACCTTTGATCAAGCTAGCATGCTCAAAATGGCCATGTAGCCACAGTGGCACCTCAGACTAGCCACCCAATTACAATCCTGTCTGAGATCCTAAGTATGTACACAGGCAGCTAGCCTGAGCCAAAAAAGCAACACTGCTATTTTTGGCATTGTAGGCTGTGTGGCCGTTCCTCTGTCAGTCTCTGAGGGAGGCCACGCCTCCTTGCTGTCACGTACCTATAAGGAGCTCAAACAGGGAAAATGAGCTTCCTCTAGTGCTCTGGTCCTCTAGCCAAGAAGAACAGTACAGCAGTATATGAGGCCCAGTCACGGCAGGGCAGCAAAATGATGGGTAAGCTCTGGCCTGCACTCAGGGCAGAGCAGCTAAGCAGACTAAGAGCCCCAGTAGGGGTGAGCACCATAAAGCATAGAGGCTCAGGTAAGGGTCAGCACCAAGAGAGTATATGGGGCTTGGGTAGGGTTGCCTGATGAGAGCAAGACCTCCTGGCCTAAGGAGGGGGAGTACTACCACGCCAGGGGTGGAGAGGCAGGTGGAATATGGACCCACCCAACCGTACCACATCCCAGCCCAGGACCCTAACAGTGGCAAAGTGGTCCACAATTGGGTCAGCAGGGATCCACCCACAACACGCTGACCTTGCATCAGGCCAGCTCCCAACCAGACTGCTGCCCAGTTTTCCTTGGGCTGCTTCCTAATCTACCCCTCAGGTACAGCTTCATCTGTCATCTCGGGGAGCTCTGGCCAGTCCGCAGGCAGCAGCACCAGCAGCTCCTCAGTGTTTCAGTAAGCCGTCAGTCTGCAGAGATCCGTCTAGTCCTCAGGTGGCAGTACCAGCAACTCCTCAGCATCTTAGCCAGCCAGCAGTCCTGGGAGCTCTGGCTGTCTTCAGGAGGCAGTCCCAGAAGCTCCTCTGCAGGCTCCAGCAGCAGGTAGCAGGCATCTGTCTCCTGTGGTGGCTGAATCATCACTGAGCTTCAGGGCCTGCCTTTTGTATGTCCCCTTCCTGTCCCACTCTTCCACTTCCAGTGGGGCAGACATGGCTCTCCTGGTTCGGGCAACCAGGGGTGTGTTGTGGTCCCTTTCTGACAGTGGCATGTCACTCTCCTTGCTACAGCATGCTAGCACATATACACTGAGCCCTCACTAGAACGCACATCTATATAGTGCAAATTCACATATAACGCGGTCATGGCCATGGATCCCAAATTTAATTGCTTTAATTGCAATTCATTTTAACGTGGTCCCTGCATGGATCCCAAATCTCACCTTCTAGCGAGGGTCCGGTGTATCTCTACCTAATCTGGAAATTACACCTCTAACTGCAGTGTAGACATACCCACTGTGGAATGAAATTTTAAATTCATTCTTCATAGAAGAGATTGTAGTTCTGGAACAGGGGTCAGCAACCTTTCAGAAGTGGTGTGCCGAGTCTTCATTTATTCACTCTAATTTAAGGTTTCACGTGCCAGTAATACATTTTAACCTTTTTAGAAGGTCTTTTTCTATAAGTGTATACTATATAACTAAAGCGTTGTATGTAAAGTAAATAAGGTTTCAGAAAGTTTAAGAAGCTTCATTTAAAATTAAATTAAAATGCAGAGCCCCCTGGGCTGGTGGCCAGGACCCAGGCAGCCTGAGTGCCACTGAAAATCAGCTTGCATGCTGCCTTCGGCACCAGTGCCATAGGTTACCTACCCCTGTTCTAGAAAGAATCCCAAGTTAGTATACTAATTAACAGTAGCAATAGCATGTTTGAATCCTAACATTTTATTATTTCTGTAGCATACACAAGTAGGTGCTCATAATACGAAAGCTCTTTTGGGCAGTAAACTTGCTTGCTTGACAGTTTTCCCACAGTACAACCCTAAGTATATCTACACTGCTATGGTGTATATAGGACACTCCATCTTCTCCTTACCTATGGAAGAGACTAAATAATGATGGAGTATGCCTCAAAGGAAAAAAAAAGTTGAACTAAAAAGAAAACACACTTCTAAAAAACCCATTACACAAGTAAGTATTGACAAAAAGTACCAAAATGGCTCCATCTATCGGATAAGATACAGGATTGCATATTTATACAATAATTTGAGACATCTGAATAGAGAGATTCTAAATTCCGTAATTGACTTTTTAAATCTGATTATTTGCTGTTGTTCATAATGCTTACAATACACTCTCACAAGTATACGAGAGACATTTGATAGGTTGTGCAATGTTTTAGGAGAGTTGTTGCACTTGCACTGAAGATAACTTTTTTTAAAAACCTCAGCAATAATGATGCTACAACTGTAATGAGAGCACAGGGACAATATTAACTGCAATAACTTTATATATAGATTTTTAGCACTACAACACTCAGCAATTAAATGAAGCCAAACAGGATAAGTCAGAAGCTTCAAGAAAGGTAATGCATATTCTTACATGCTATCCTAAAATGAGGCAAGGTACTGAAGAGGCATAGAGAGCAAAGTAATACAGCTGTACACATTCTCAAATCTACTCTGTCAATCTTTCACTGCCGCTGTTCATCTCTTCCGCAGATTAATGCACAACTCCATTCCAGAGGCTGGAGCCTACATCTAAAACAGGAGTCAGGAACCTTTCAGAAGTAGTGTGCCGAGTCTTCATTTATTCACTTTAATTTAAAGGTTTCGCATGCCGGTAATACATTTTAACGTTTTAGAAGGTCTCTTTCTATAAGTCTATAATATATAACTAAACTATTGTTGCACGTAAAATAAATAAGGTTTTTAAAATGTTTAAAAAGCTTCATTTAAAATTAAATTAAAATGCAGAGCCCTCCGGACTGGTGGCCAGGACCCCAACAGTGTGAGTGCCACTGAAAACCGGCATGCGTGCCATAGGTTGCCTACCTCTGATCTAAAACAGGTCAACATAGCTTTGTCATGGCATGAATTTTTTTCATAGCCCTGAATGTACCACATTCATAGGTCAATCTAACACCCACAGTACAGACAGCTAGCACATCTCAAGGCAGTGGCTTTACTACAATTTGGAGGGAAAAAACACAAATCCTTCCATCTCTGTATCAAGTGCCTAACTGCAACACTGCAGCTTTGCCACAGTAGCACTTGTAGTGTAGACATACACTAAAAATCTGACAATTTTGCAAGCACTGAATTTGCATTTCAGAAAAGTTTTAAGATTTTCCTTAGTCTCTATGTAGAGACGCTGCAGGCTTTCTAGATTCTGCTAAATTAGGCAGAGGTAATAGAGAGGTGTGAAGTTAAGTTTAAAATATACCACAGTAATAAAGTAGCTCTTTTTCAATAGGAAATATTCACTTATGAACAAACGACATTATCACTTTTCCATCTAAATCCCTGGATGGACAGTAACTCAAAGCAAGAGGTGGGTCAGCACATTGGCTGTTTGCAAACTCAGTTATTAAAGGTCCTATGCACTCCAAAGCTCCAAGTTAAGCATCAGTTATGCGATTCAGATGTTCACCCTACCAAGCCATATGGATCAGCAACTTTGCCTGTTTGTAGTGCTTTTATAAACCAAGAGATTAATAGGAGCTTCATATGGATAAAGCTGTTTTTAACAGTTGAGCTCATATTGCTATCTCAAAACATTAGCCTGAGTCCTAGCTTAATTTGAAGAAGCGGACTAAGAATTATTTCCAAACTTGCATATTTATACAATAGGATACTTACATATTGCTGATGTATTTTTGAAAGACTTATTAAAAACGTTTCCTAACATTAGAAAGAAAAAAAGCTATACATCTAGACTGTACCAATCAATCACTTACTGTGCATAGTAACTGAGTATTTTACAACAACATGAACAGATAACTATGTTGAAACCGAGCTAGAACTTGGTAACAATTAAATGGGGAAAAAAAACAACCTTCATTAAACACAGAGTTAAGCCTCCCAGCCTGGGTAGACAAGTTCATGATAGATGGGCTTGAGCTAGCACACTAAAAATAGCTGAGTAGACATTCCATCTCTGGCGGAAACTTAGGCTAGCCACCCAAGCTCAAGTCTGGGTGGCTAGATCAAATCCCCACAGCAGCAACATCCACACTGCCATGCTTATCGTACTAGCTCGAGCTCCGCCGGCATGAATGTGTCTACTCAGGCTTGAGGAGATGCTCCTAGCTGTAGTTGGAGTTAATCAAGACTTATGTCATGCAATACCTTTTAAGGAGAAAATGACACTATATGCTTAAGAATACCTAACTAATAAAAATTATCAAGTAATAATCCAAGACAGTGTAGTTAGTTCATGAGCTAGTTAAGGATAAATTCTACAGAAATGTAAGTAAATTACAGTAAATCAAGTTCAAAAGAGACCAAAGAATCCTTATTCTGCCATAAAGTGGACAATTCAAGCACGAATATTAGGAAATTAATTAGGGGGAATTTGAAAGAACTGAAGTGTTTCTCAAGAGATAGCATGGAGTAATTTTTGATCCATAGGCCTCTCATTTGAGTTGCCATTATCACAATACAATTTAAATCAAGCAAGATAAAAATCAGCAAAAACAAGCTGAGTTCGCTCTAAGATGCACAGTCGCCTATTAAGTACCGCGCAGGCGCTCAGGGCTGCAGTGGGGAGAGATACCGCTCCCCAGGGTGGATAAAATCAGTGTTGTTTTTTTTTAAATCGGATTTTTTTATTTAAATTGTATTTTTTTATAAAAGGCTTTGAGGAAAAAACTATCTAAATATAGCTTTAATTAAGATACATTATAGCTCAAAGATATCTCATCATGGAACAAGGATTATAAATTCTAATGCTATAGTATAATGAATAAATTGTCTCAATGTTTTTAAGAAAAGTTTTGTAAATGAGTTCCAATAGTTCATGGATTAGGGACCCATTTTATGGGGTTCCAGGGACTTCTGTAGAGATTATTTAGGTTAACCTTTCTATCTACCCAATGGGACTCAGTGCTTAGTCTAGAAGATACCAGAGATGCTTTCTTTTGCAGTTCTCAAACTGTGGATTTGTGTCTCCAGAGATACCATGCTTGTTAACAGCAAAAAATGTTTTTAAATAAAATAAAAATTATTTAGAGGTGAGAAATAACAGACCTCAACCCTATTGTCCCTCTGCAAATTTGTGTACACAGAGTCAATCCCTTACCTCTCTCAAAGTGCAAAGTTTCAAAAAGTTCAATGAATAGAAGATTGTTGGGGGTGGAATAGATCTGGACAAGAAGAAGTCTGGAGATCAATGTGAGAAGGGAAGGACAGGCAATAGAAACAGAAGTGAAACTGTTTGAGCAGCATATTCAAGAAGTCTTGAGGTCTTTCTGAGTGTAGCCTTCATTGATTTGAGATCTACCATACCATTCTCTCATTAGAAGGGAAACCTATAATGGCAGCAGGCGGTAAGAGAGACCCAGTTTGGGAATATTTTAATGAAGTTCCTTTACCTATAGGTAAGACAGGTATGTGTGCAAAATGCAAACAGCGCAACAAAGAAATGAAAGGCCTGGTTGCCCAAATGAAACATCATCATGAGAAGTGATAACGAGTCCTGTGGCATCTTATAGACTAACAGACGTATTGGAGCATAAGCTTTCGTGGCTGAATGCCCACTTCGTCAGATGCAAGTGTTCCTTCTCAGGAAGAAGCTGCATTGAAGATGATGGAAGGAACATGTCTGAACATGCAAGATCTTCAGGTTGGTAACCTTTTTTATTTCACACTTCTTTCCTAAGGACTGCCTGTCTTTCTTCTCGACTATTCTTAAATTCTCATGTTTGAGCAAAGAATATAATTGTTACTCTATGGTACAATCACTGTAAATGCAGTTGTGATTCAAAAAAGAGCTGAAATAGGCAGATCTTCCTTTTACAATTTCACCTTTAAAGTAGTACTGAATGTCAGTGAATGCAATGAGTAATACTAAATGAGTAGTATGGTAATAATAATAAAATAACTGCATTGACTTATTTTATTTAGGAGAATCCATTCTCAATATACAGGATTCTGAAGACTATCCACCTTCAAGGTCATCATTTTCTATAGTTTCAGAGTTATCTGCCAATGATAGTGTTTCAGTCACATCATGTATGTCACATAGCCACCTGTAGCAAAAGGAGAAAAAAAAATCTCCATCATCCAGAAACAACCATAGATAAGTTTGTGATAAGAACCAGTAGATTACAAAAAGAGGTCATTGATGAAAAAACTGCCCAGTTTGTTTATGCAACAAAGTCTCCTTTCCGTATGATAGAGAACCCACACTTCATTAACATAGTTCAGTCATTAAGACCAGGATACAGTCCACCAAACAGAGCAGATGTTGCAGGCGTCACAGGCAAATTGCTGGATAAAAGCGTATGAAAGAGAAATTGAGCAGCGTGCAAAAGCTCTAGATGGTAAAAATTGTTAACCTGATTCTTGATGGGTGCAATGTCCACAATGATCCTATTGCATGTGCTTGTGTGACAACAGAAGAAGGAAATGTCTTCCTCACAGAAACAATTGATACATCAGGCAATGCACACACAGGAGAATACTTACAAGTAGCAGTAAAAGCAATAATAAACTGAAAAACAATTCAAATGTCTAGTATACAGTTTAGTGACAGACAATGCTGCAAATGTATCCAAGATGAGAAGAAATTTAGAGAAGAGTCCCAAGTTAATAAGATATGGTTGCAGTGCTCATTTGATGCATCTCCTAGCCAAAACTCTTCAATGTTCCGAACATAAGACTAATCTTGTTGAAACTGCAAAATACTTCCGTACCAACCACTTTGCAGCAGCTACACTGAAAAAAGTGGGAGGAAGCAAGCTAACTCCCCCACAAGACACGCGATGGAACTCAGCAGTAGACTGTTTTGAGCACTATGGGCACATTTACACTGGCAAAGTTACAGAGCCGCAGAGAGTGCCGAAGGAAAATAAACTTGTGTATTCACATTGTCAGCTGCCTGCGCAATAGCGTGTTCACACTTGTGGCGCTATTTGGAGCGGTGCACTCTGGGCAGCTATCCCATAGAGCACCTCTTTCTCTTTTGCCACTAAGATTTGTGGGAAGGTGGAATGGGTGACAGGGCATCCTGGGTCCTGTTCCAATGCCCTGTGAAGCATTGCTTCACATCCCAGGAAACCCCATGCTTCTGTCCGCATTTGGCACCATCTTTCAATGGTTTGCATACTGTGCACCCTGCCCTGCCTCTTTCTGATTGCAGGAATAGATCTCAAGCTGTTGACCAGAATGCTGCTTGCACTGACCAACACATCATGAGTGACAGTAGAGTTATCCCTTAAACTACAAAGGCAAGAGGAGTGCGACATTGAAGGCAAGAGGAGTGCGACATTGATCTCACCACACATAGTAGCTATGACACAAGAATGCTTGTGGCATTCACGGAGGTGCTGACCACAGTCAAACACTGCTTTGGGGCTCAGGAAACAAGCACTGAATGGTGGGATTACATTGTGATGCACGTCTGGGATAACAAGCAGTGGCTGCAGGACTTTCGCATGAGGAAAGCCACATTCATGGGACTGTGATGAGCTTGCCCCAGCCCTGCGGCGCAAGGACATGAGAATGAGAGCTGCCCTGTGGCTGGAGAAGCACGTGGTGATTGCACTGTGGAAGCTGGCTACTGCAGACTGCTACCGATCAGTCGCTAACCAGTTTGGAGTGGGAAAGTCGATGGTTGGACTTTGTTAATGGAAATGTGCAGGGCCATTAAATCGCATCCTGCTCTGAAAGACTGACTCTGGGCAACATGCGTGACATCGTGGATAGCTTTGCACAAATGAACTTCCCACACTGCAGAGGGGTGATAGATGACACGCATATTTCCAATTCCAGCACCAGACCGCCTAGCCACCAATTACATTAATCGCAAGGAGTATTTCTCAATGGTTCTCCAGGCTCTTGTGGATCACTGTGGGCGTTTCACAGACATTAACGCAAGCTGGTCCAGAAAGAGTGCACGATGCATGCATCTTTCAGAACACTGGCCTGTTCAAGAAGATGCAAGCTAGGACTTTCTTCCCAGACCAGAAGATCATTGTAGGGGAAGTCAAAATGTCCATTGTGATCCTGGGAGACCCTGCCTACCCCTTAATGCTGTGGCTCATGAAGCCATACATGGGGCAACTTGACAGCAGCAAGGAGTGGTTCAACAACAGGCTGAGCAGGTGCAGAATGACTGTGGAGTGTGCATTTGGCCGTTTAAAAGCCTGCTGGCCATGCCTGTGTGGGAAGCTGGACGTGACCGATGTTAATATTCCTATGCTTATAACCACAAATATTATGGAGTGTACAGCAGGCGAAGGGAAAGGTGAAAGCTTCACTCAGGGCTGAACCGCAGAGGCTCAGCGCTGGGAGGCTGAGTTTGAACAGCCAGAGACCAGGGCTATTAGAGGGGCACAGCAGGGGGCCATAAGGATCAGGGATGCTTTGAGGCAGCAATTTCAAGCTGAAAGCCACTAATATTTGTTGCTATGCTCAGGACTGTAGTGCTTCTAATGCTAGGAGATGATTGGTTCACATGATGCAAGAAGGGGACTTAACATAATTGTATGTTGCCTTGCAGTGCTCTTTTTGCTTTCACTTAATAAAATAAAGATGTCTTTCAATAAAAGAATTTTTGTTTGAAAGCAAACAATCAGAGGAGAAAGTCAAAGGAAAACATTCATCAGCAGAGAGAGGGATGGGAGAATGGAAGGTCTCAAGAGGGGTCCAGGGACAGCTACAGATTTGTGTATGACTAGGGATCATATCCAACCTTCTCCTTTGGAGTACGATGCCGTGGGCGCTGTACTTCAGCAGGGCCAAACTGCAGAGGGATGGGTGTTGAGTGCCGTGGGTACTGGGAGTCCACACTGCTGGACTGAGGAATGGAATGCTGCAGGTAGAGAGTGGATCCAGGAGGTTGATAACTGTGTGTTGGCAGTGTGGGGGAGATGCATGGGAGAGTTTTGCAACAGCAGCTGCAGGGAAGGGTGGGCCCGGAGCTACTCTGTTTGAAGAGCTAGTATCGCCTGGAGCATTTCCACTTGGCACTCCATAACATTTAAAAGCTGCTCCGTGGCTTCTTTCTGGTGTGCTGCATTTTCCTTTTGGTCCCTCTTCTCGCTGTCCCACCACTCCTTTAATTCCTTTTTCTCGGCAGTGGAGTGCATCATAACCTTATGCATAAAGTCCTCCTTAGTTCTTCTTGGACTCTTTCTAATTCTTTGCAACCATTCTGCCATCGATAACGAAGAGGGAGGCTGTGCTCCCAAGGTCATCTCTGTGAAGTTTAAATGCAACAATTTGCAGAAGGAGTATTGTTTCCAACACAGACCATTTCAGTGCTTTAAAACACAGCCAGTAGTCACTCACCTGTCACTAACCGGCTGACCCCAGGCAAGCACACACATGCTACAAGATCCCCAAAATGGTTAGTAGCCGCAGGGACAGGGTAAATCACTCTTCCCGATACTGCTGTACACTGGGCACATGGCTCTTGGGCACTTGAGGAGAGCCAGCACTGCGGGGGGAGGAGGGGCGTGGCACGGGGGGAAATGATAATCATTCCTGTCCCCACACTTTCCACAGGATGTGATCATTATGGAAGAGCATGAGCAGGGAATCAACGGAGGGTCTTCTCCAAGCCTGTGGCTTCTGCCTTGGCCCCATGCAGCTAGTCTGTGTGCAGCAATGGTCCTACCCCATCCCACCCTGTGATGGCACAATGGCATGGGAAAGTTACCGTTAACGTGGCAAGAAACAAAGCAGCTCTACCAAGGAACCTGCAGGAGCAGATTGCCCAGTATCTCCAAGAGAGTTTCCTGGAGATCTCTGAGGGAGATTCCTGAGAAGTGAGGGAGTGTATCAACAGCCTGTTCCACCACTCAAACTAGGCACAAGGTGGGAAACAGGCCTGCTTTCTGCAACCCTCCTGCCCCCAACAACTTGCTTCAGCAACTCACAAAATCAGACCCACTTACCAGGGGCCTCCTTTCTTGTTCAATCTTGATGAAGCGCAGACTGCTGTGACTGGCTAGGCTCCTCTGGAGTAGAAAAGAGCTCCTGACTGCATGAATCTCTGGTTTCCAAGTAATCCTCTGCCACTGGTTCCCCCTCCTCCCTTCATCCAAGATTGCCTCCTCCTGTCTCGGTCCACTCTCAACTGGCACATGAACCAACAAAGTATCCACAGGGGACTTTGCAGTGGAGATGTGGTGGCCACCGAGTATCGTATCCAGCTCTTTGTAGAACCAGCAGCTTGTGGGTGCAGCACTGGAGTGGCGGTTTGCCTCCTGTGCCTTGTGGTAGGCATTCCACAGCTCCTTCACTTTGACCCTGCACTGCAATGTGTCCTGGTCATGGCCCTTTTCTATCCTGCATCTAGAAATCTGTCCATAGGTTTCACAATTCCAAAGGCTGGAGCACAGCTGTGACTGCACTGCCTTATCTCCCCCATCTCCCCGAATGCCAATGAGGTCCAGCAGCTCGGAATTGCTCCAAGCAGGGGATCGCCTGGTGCGTGGAGCAGGCACGGCCACCTAGAAGCACTAAGAACACTGCACACATCACCGAGCAAACAGGAAGGGGACTTTTAAATTTGCAAAGGAATTTATGGGGTGGGGCTGACGGTTGGTCACCTGAGGTCAGGGCAGCAGAGTTCAAACCGGTGGCCAGAG
The DNA here is from genome assembly GCF_007399415.2 of Gopherus evgoodei. NCBI lineage: Eukaryota > Metazoa > Chordata > Testudines > Testudinidae > Gopherus > Gopherus evgoodei. The sequence continues at coordinate 73,187,620 of NC_044323.1, forward strand.
AGGTGCAAACAGGCATTGTGGGACACCTCCTGGAGGCCAATCGCAGTGCTGTAATCACCATGGTGTTTACACTAGCACTGCAGCGCTGTAGCCCCAGCACAGAAAGCTCTACGCCTCTCGGTGAGGTGGGTTTTTTAGAGCGCTGCATCTGTGCAGTTTCTGCACACCAAGTGGCTTGGCAGTGCGTATACCTCGGGAGTTACAGCACTCAAAGCTGCTTTACTGAGCACATACTTGCCAGTATAGATGGGGCCTATATCAAGAACTGGCCTAATCTGATGACACTTTGTTAACAAACTAGAGATGGCACTGTCACAGCCAAAGTTTTCAACATTGGTTTTAAAAGAAATGTTGAACACATGCCGAGTACCCTGAAACCTATTTTTGTAGTCTTGAACAAAATGCAGAGAAATAGCTCTTTTATTGCTGATGCTGTTGAAATTTGGATGAAACTGAGTGAGAGCTTAAAAAAGAAATATGCAATGACCGAGTTAAATTACAAGCATTTAAAAAAATAATAATAATAATAATAATAATGAGCTGGAGATAGTGCTCATCCCATTTATTTTCTTGCAAATATCTTAATACTCGGTACCAGGATCAAACCTTAACTGCTAAAGAAGAGGAGTTGGCTATGACATGGAGATCCAGCAATCATCCTACCGTAATGCCAACTATAATAAACTTCAGAGCTACGGTTGAACCATTCAAGAAATATACGTTTGCTGATGATGTTTTAAAGAAAGGCCCATCCTTTCACTGGTGGAAGTCACTTAAGCACTTGGATTCTGAGACTGTTGAAGTGATTATCTCATTTTTAACAGCAGTAGCTTCTTCTGCTGATGTAGAAAGAATATTTTCTTCCTTTGGACTAATTCATTCCAAACTGAGAAATTGTTTGGGACCTGAAAAAAGCAGGAAAGCTTGTTTTACTTTTCCAGATTATGAACAAAGAGGAAAATGAAAGTGAAGACAACTGAGTTAGCTGCAGAAGCCAATATTTTAAGTTTCTCATGTTGACCTGGCTGACAGTCAATTTTTTTTTGTTTGTTTTTTTAACTATATTTCATTTAACTATTTTAGTTAACAACAAAAACAAACCTGATTTTAAAAAACCTGAATGTTTAACTAAATTCAAAAATTCATATGCTTGTTTTGTTAAAATATTATATGTTTGCTGTTGAAGAAAAAAAATCCAGGATACATAACGTTGTTTTAGTTAAATACAACAATTTATAAGGTGCCACAGGACTCTGCTGCTTTTACAGATCCAGACTAACACAGCAACCCCTCTGATACTTAACGATTTAAATGTCTGTCTGGTGATGTTCTCCGCCTAATACAGTATGGCATGAAAATCCTCCAAATATTAAATGATTAACCTGTTGAATTAGAGATATTTATAAAGTTATTGGGACCCGGTGAACTATCTGCTTCAATTCCCTTTGGTAAATGAAATAACCAAAACATTCATTTTCTGATATAGCTGTAAAACTAATCTGAAAAGTTTTCAAAATAAATCACTTTTAAAATGTATACTGCGTACCTTCTAAAAAAGGAAACCTACATCTATCTGTGAGTTGCGAAGAATATGTATTAAGGTCATAACAACCAACAAGAATGCACTTTTCTGTAGAAATCCATTATTAAATCAGGTCAGGAAGCTGACTAGTGATTTAAATCAATTTGATTTTAATCAAATCCACCCTGCTCAGGGCTGGGAGTGCGTGGAGCTTCCCTCAGGATTGCCCTGCTCTGGCACTGCAGTGTGAGGGTGGAGGGGGGGAAAACCAGTGCTCGGGCTGACAGAGAGGGACACTGAGGCTCAGGATTTCAGCCCCAAGGCAATAGGTGCCTGGGCTCAGGCTCTGGGTTTCAGCCACGGGGTCCTGCAGCCACCCTCAAAGAGCTTGCAGACTCCTAGGGCCATGAACCCCAAGCTGAGAACCAGTGCACTTCAGTATATACAAAAGAGAAGGCCCCCTCAAGAAAAAAAAACAGATTTTTTCACATCTGCATGGAACTCAAAAATTGCCAAAACCAAATCCCAAAAAATGAAACTAACCCCCACCCAAAAAAGCCATAAATTATTTTAAAAGGTAACTGTTTCAGTAACAAAATACAATAAACCAAGATTATACATCAAAAGCAGTGATACAAAGTTGCCAGAACTGTTTCAAAATGAGATAATCCAGCTAAAATCTTGAGTTTGAGCTCATGTATTCCAATAAACCTAATATCAGAGTCACTTTCCAAGAACAATCAAGATATGAAGTTAAACATACCAATAGAAGTTTCATCAGTCTCTATTCTAGAAAGTAAATGATTGGGGAAGGAAGAACATCCAAAGAAAGTACATTTGATTAGTTAAGACAATGATAATAGTTGTGTCATTTCTAGCAAGGTACTGACATTAGGTAGCATTTTTGTCACATGTATACAGGTCTGTCGCAACTTACATGCATTTAACATGCGCAATTTCAACTTTACGCTGTACAGCCGGAGTCGAGGTGCGTGGCCTCAAGCAGAAGAGGCGTGGCCTCAAGATTTAAAGGTCCCGGGGCACCAGCTGTGGCTGGGAGTCCCAGGGCCTCTAAATCACCCAGGGGGCTCCCAGCTGCAGAGGTGGCTGGGAGCCCCTGGGGCGAACTAAAAGGCCTGAGGCTCCAGTCACCATGGCACTCCAGGCTCTTTAAACGCCAGCCCCAGCCCGGCTACCAAAGCTGCGGGCAGGGTTTAAAGGGCTCCTCTGGGCTCCCCGCCACGGAGGGAAGCCCGGAGCCCTTTAGACCCCACCCACAGCTCCGGCGGCCAGGCCGGGGCGGCATTTAAAGGGCTCCACCAGGCTTGTGGGCGGGTTTTAAAGGGCTTGGGGATATAATTTTGAGTATATGCGGTTTTCGCTTTACGCGATAACTGCGGAACGGAACCCCCGCGTAAGATACGACTTGCCTGTAGTTATATTGGTCAACTACTCCAATTTTCGTTATTGTATGACCCTCCCAAGCCCTTAAAATCTTTGTCACAGGCTTCAAGACTTGTAATCCCAGTGATTTTTTTCCAGCAAAAATATGTAAATAAAATAAAAAACTAAAAGGAAGTATTGAAAAGTGTCAGTCCATATTACAGAGGTTCAATGAAATAATCTATATACCTGTGTCCAATGTAAACATATCCTTCAGAAATTTGGAGTCGTTCTAGCAGCAGGATCCAACACTGGAAAAACACTCACCCACTCCCCATGTCACCTCCAAAGCTATTGTTCAAAGAGTAGTAACCAACCATGCACCCACTACAGAAGATCTGCAGACATGTACTCCAATAAAATCAAGTGAGTCATACTACTGCAGTATTTTAAATCAAGTAAACAAGCCAGAGAATCCTCAAACACTCTCTCTGTCCCCAACAAGAACACTTTCAATCTCAACATCTTCCACAGCAGGGTATGGGAAGGGAACAGATTCAGCAAAAACAAAAATAAGTTCAATAGCTTACGCAGAGTGGGAGAGGAAACAAAGCCATTGGACTCTATGCCCCCACATTCTTGGGCTTAAAAGACCAGAAGGGCAGATATTCAAACTCAAGTAGCCACCATAATGAAGTCACACTGCTCTGCTCAGTCCTAGGAGATGTGGTTAAGACATCACCGCAATACCTGCAAGCATCTCTAAGTAGAATGTTGGTATGCATACTTCCACCTTTTCATGTTCTCTGTATGTATAAAATATCTCCTGTCTGTGTGTTCCATTCTATGCATCCGAAGAAGTGAGCTGTAACTCACAAAAGCATATGCTGAAATAAATTTGTTAGTCTCTAAGGTGCCACAAGTACTCCTGTTCTTTTTGCGGATACAGACTAACACGGTTGCTACTCTGAAATCTGTCTAAGTAGAAGATTACTGAGTTCATTTTCCCCAGAAATGACATAAGCATCAAGGCACAAGAGATTCTTGTGAGGATCCCACCTGGACTGCTAGCAGTTGCCCAGCTACAGGCCATGATCAAAAGTTATTGATATAGAAAAATAACTCACCCCAACACAAAATGAGGCAGTGAACAGGTGTGAAGAAAAAGAGTTTTTGTTAGTTTAAATCAGCAAGATGCACATGGTCTCAGCCCTCCTAGGAGACTATACAGATGAACTTTGGCCTCAAGTTGGTCCAGCCACCAAAGGAAGGCTTACTGTTAACTGCTGCCAAAAAAGGGAAAATGCACATGTATGTTTGACTACGCAGAGAATCTAATGCTGTCCTCAACAAGGAGGGATTTGCTCTTCCAGTATACAAGAGTACATCAGACACCATTACAACAAAACCAGAATATTGATCAGCCCCAGATGGCAATTCTTGCACTCGTAGGAGTATTCCTCTCAAGCACCTTAAGATGAAATAGAGACAGCTCTTTTTTTTGTTTTTGTTTTTTTAAGACCATGTCATAAAAGATTTTGTTGGAAAGTCTGAAGAAGGCAGTTACACTAAAATGAAGAAGCAAGAATGCAAGACAGGTATTTTCCTCCCTTCCACAATTTCTCTTTGTAGACATTCCCTGTCACTCTGGCCTCAAACAGACCTCACTTCCTATCTCACTAACAGATTCTCCAATAACAGTAGATCTTCAGAACTGTAAAGAAAGAAAATTCTGAACAGATTTCTAAAACTTTTATTCAGTGCATGCACCTGTCCCCCATTCAATTTTCCACCTGAGTCTCACTCAGCACGGCGGGGGGGGGGGGGGGGGGGGGGGGGGGGGGGGGGGGGGGGGGGGGGAGGAGAGAGAATCTAAACATACTAGAATGCTGAAGGAAAGGTATCCCTCTCCATGAGAACATTCTTCAGTAGTACATTTGCCAGTAGCAAAAGGAGGAGGAAGGGTGTCCACCTTACAATAAACCTTTGTGACCTGAACTTTTATATAGCCTACAGCTGGGTTTCTCAAACAGGGGTCACCACTTGTGTAGGGAAAGCCCCTGGCGGGCCAGGCCAGTTTGTTTACCTGCCCCGTCCGCAGCTCCGGCAGATCACAGCTCCCACTGGCCGCGGCTTCCAGCAGCTCCCATTGGCCCAGAGCAGCGATCCGCAGCCAGCAGGAGCCGCGATCGGCCAGACCTGAGGACGGGGCAGGTAAACAAACCAGCCCAGCCCACTAGGGGCTTTCCCTACACAAGCGGTGACCCCTGTCTGAGAAACCTTGGCCTACAGTTTCTTAAAGAGACAGGAAATCTGCTAGTTATGGTTCCCTGCCAGAGAACAATATATCAGAAGGATGCCTACCTAGCAGCCCAGATAAGTTTATTTGGGAAGCCAGCTGTGACAATTCAGACAAGACTCCCCACTTTCTGCCATCACACACACACAAAAAAGTGAAAAGCCTCTCAATAGGCAAATGAGAATTACTAGTATAATTCAACCTTTTCCATAATATGACATACTTTTCTGTAACTTTATAATTTTGCATAAAGTGCAACAATTCGGTCAACTTAAACTCCACTGCAGATGCAGCTAGGCTGATGGAAGAATTCTTCCATCAAACCTAGCCACCCTTCCCACCTCAGAGAGGATTAACTATATATCAACAGGAAAAAAAAACTCCATTGGGGCAGGAAGTGTCTACACTACAATGCTATAGTGGCACAGCTACAGCGCTGTGGCTGTACTACTGTAGTGTAGACATGGTCACAGATGATACAGAAAAAAAAAAGAGTGCTTTAGCTGGTATAGCTTACACCAGTGGGTCTCAAACTTTTGTACTGGTGACCCCTTTCACATGCAAGCCTCTGAGTGTGACCCCCCCGCCTTATACATTAAAAACACTTTTTAATCTATTTAACACCATTATAAATGTTTGAGGCAAAGTGGTGTTTGGGGTGGAGGCTGACAGTTCACGACCCCCAATGTAATAACATCGCAACCCCCTGAGGGGTCCCAACCCCCAGTTTGAGAACCCTGGCTTACACCATTTCAGTGACCAAAATAAACTATACCAGCAAAAGCACTTTTATATTAGCATTATTAAGTCTATACTGTGACTTTTGCTGGTACAGAATTATCCCAAGAAGAGACATATCCCTACCCAACCTTGCTATACCAGCAGAAGTTTCTAGCGTACACCTGGTCCAAGAGCTATTTACCTTGCCTGTGGATCAGTACATCATCCATGCTCACCTGCTTACTTGTCACTTATTTCATCACAGCTCCTTGTTTTTGCCTTTAAGGACATGTATAACTTAGCTTCTGCCTACCTTTTTGCTGGTCTCTTTCACATACTCCCACACCTTTTCACTCTGCTTAACTTACACAAACATCCTCTGCATACTCTTCTCTCCCCGCAGCCCCATATGTCTGGAACCCACTTCTTTATTCTGTCTCACAAAACACCAGGCAGTCTCCTTACTCAAAAATCTTCAAGTCTACTACTAGCAAGATCTGTGCCCAGAAAGCCCTGTCTTTTTGCTTCCTCTCCAGGTCATGTTCACAAGCCCTCTCCTGGTTTTCTGGTTCCAATATCCTAGCACAATATATCTGCAACCTACAAAGCTTCTCAATCCACCTGGTGTAGCGCTAACCTGTGCCACTGTAGAACTTGTAGTGTAGACATACGCTTAAGAAAAAGTTGTGTTCTTAAATCCCATTAAGTCACTGCATGTTAGCAAACAGGAGTTAAGAACACCTTTTTTCTTAATTGAAGAAGACAAGACCATATAAAAGAGATGTACATTTCTTTATGCTGGACTCTTATGGGGGAGATATTATACCAGTTTCTTAAACCAAAGCTGACCTGCAACACAAACGACAGGAATTTAGGGAAAATACAACATTCATAGACCTCTGAACCATACCAAGTTATTGACACTGTTGTAATACTATGAAAAATAGGTAAGTATACTGACAGCAAATTAGCACTTCACTTATTCCAATATTTATAAAAAATGACTAGAGTTATTTCTTAAGGGGTAAGGAAATATACTTTACCAGTCTTGTGTAAAACAAAATAAAGATGTCCAAGTTTCTTTCACATCAGAACATTACATCGGTTGGAAACCACACATCCCTCCTCTTTTGATGCTAAGAGGGTATTGCTATGCAATACCTACTTGGAGAAGGCATTGGAATAAGGACAAAGAGGCTTATTAATAAAACCCTGAAATTGAGTCATCTAAAAGGGAGGGAGGGGTAGAGAGAGGGGAAATTGCAACTATGAAGCCACATGTATTTTTCAGTAGCACAGGAAGTAAGGGAACACATGTCTGCCTTATTTCACCACCAACCAGGAAAGGAAATGAACCAAATCAATTTAGTTTTATCCTTCCCTCACAGACACTGGTGAGACACACCTGACTAGGAATCACATCCACCACCTGACCTGAGTATAAGACTGTGCAACATGAGAACAAAAGGAAAAATAAAATAATCTTTAGTTACCATGTGTGCACACTTCTCTTCCTTCCCTCTCCCCCCACCTCCCACCCAACACTGGGCAGAGAGGCAACAGCAGCCTTAAGGAAAGGGAAGAGCGGATCAGCCCTTGCCCTCCCAGCGGGTGCATTAGCCCTACCATGGTTTCACCACAGTGAGGGATGGGAGATGCCCGTTTCAGGCCCCTGCAGCCCATGCTCTCGTACGAGAGAGGGTATCACAGAGACAAGGCTGGAACAAAGGCACCAGCTCGCCCCGCTCTACCACAGCCTCCCCCGTCCACACAGGAGCCAGCGGGGGGCACGGCGGAGGGAGCAGCCTGCCACACACGGCGCAGGCAGGGCTACGGGATGGGGAGGATCGGCTGCTCGCCCAGAGCCCCCAGTGCGCGCACACGCACCAGATGCGCCGTCAGCGGAGCCGAAGCCGGGGCGGGCTGAGGACAGAGGACACCTCGCGAGCGCGTAGCCCGAGGGGGCACATGTGCGCGAACGGCCCTCACACCACGGCCGTTACCGGGGCGGTTCGGCCGCCTCAGGCACTCGGGTACCCGGCGGCGCCGCTTCCGAGTTCCCGCCCGGCGAGAGCCGGGGGGGGGGCAACATCCTCCCCGGCCGGCCGCTGTGACAAAGGGCCGAGCCCGCGCCCCCTCCCCGACCGGCCAGGCGGACGGGCTGCGCCGCGGCTCACACAAAGCGGGCAGGGCTCGGCGCGTTACCGTGGTGAGTAGCGGTCTCATCTGCTCGCCCGCGCGCTCCTCCTCCATGGCGGCGCCCGGCCCCGTCTGCCGGCAGAGAGGCGCGCCTAGAAAGGGGGTCGCCGCTGGCTCCGCGCGGGGGGCGATAGAGCGAAACGAAGGAAGCGCCGCTGCCGAGCCGAGGACGAGACTATATTAACTCTCCGCCACACTCTCCCCCGGCCCCGGCCCCGGCCCCGCCCCCTCTCTACAAAGCCCCGCCCCATCAGCCCGATTGGCAGCGTCTCCGGCTAATCGGAGCGAGAAGGCAGCTCCGCCCCCTCCCACAGCAAGAGGCGGGAGCGCCGCGAAGCGGCAGGGGGCGGGAGAAGGAAACGCAGGGCTCGAGCGGGCAGGGACCTGCTTACCTCTCCCTGGGGGAGACCACAGCAGCGCCCAGTCCAGGGCCCCTTCGCCCCTCCCGCTCACACCAGAGAAGCAGCAGGACAACGCTGAGATGGGAGAAGAATCAGTTTGCACGCAAGACTGTGAATGATTTGCCAACTGCAAAACCAGATTTGCCTCCCTTGGTTTTCACACCTCTACTGCTAAAACAGGGCCTCATCCTCCCTGATTGAACTAACCTCCTTATCTCTAGCTTGCTTCCGTGTATATATATACCTGCCCCTGGAAATTTCCACTACTGCATCCAACAAAGTGGGTATTCACCCATGAAAGCTCATCCTCCAAAACATCTGTTAGTTTATAACGTGCCGCAGGATTCTTTGCTGCTTTTAGAGCTCCAGACTAACACAGCTACCCCTCTGATACTTCCTGCCCATTGTCCCCCCCAATAGTGAGACTGTGCCATGGCTAGTAACACGTGCCCATTTGGGCTGCTGCGAGAGAGGCACACATTCAGAGTTGCCACTAGGCATAACCAGTCTTAAGTAATTACTTAGGGCCCTGAGCAGCTCTAGGAGGGCCCGTTTGCTTTTTTTAGTATGTGTTGTGTGGGAGGCCCCCGAAAATATTCCACCTTAGGTCCCTCAATGGGCTCACGCTGTCTCTGCACACATTGTCAGGAAAGGTATATGCAAAAGGGAGGTGGAAGGTTAAGCACATGTGATAGCATCAAGATGGAACCATTACATGATGCTGAAACGTACGATTTCTGCAGGCCACGGCTTCTCCATAAGAGCAATCAGATACTGGGTGGCAGAACTACACAAGCTATATTTTCTGTTTTAACTTATAGCATGGAGCCCTAGGCTGGACAATTTGGCTGATGTAGTAACCCTCCCTAATATAGAAAAAAAAAAAACCTTTTGTGCAAGTGAAAAGAGCACAAAAAATGTACTTAAATTGTCAATACAAATTTGAAAGAAAAAATTACTAATAAAGTGGGATTTAAACAATTTATTTTAAAAGACAAAAGCAAATTTTAGTCAGGCAAAAGGTTTGACGGTGTCATCAATGTATTTCAAGAGAAAAATAAATTTTACTCATACAAATAATTTGTTTGACACAAATTACTAGTAAGGCTCATTACTTAAAGAATCCTGTGGCACCTTACAGACTAACTGACGTTTTGGAGCATGAGCTTTCGTGGGTGAACACTCACTTCGTCAGATGCATGTAGTGGAAATTTCCAGGGGCAGGTACATATATGCAGGCAAGCTGGGGATAATGAGGTTAGTTCAATCAGGGAGGATGACGCCCTGTTCTAGCAGTTGAGGTGTGAAAACCAAGGGAGGAGAAACTGGTTTTGTAGTTGGCAAACCAGTTTCTCCTCCCTTGGTTTTCACACCTCAACTGCTAGAACAGGGCCTCATCCTCCCTGATTGAACTAACCTCATTATCCCCAGCTTGCCTGCATATATGTACCTGCCCCTGGAAATTTCCACTACATGCATCTGACGAAGTGGGTGTTCACCCACGAAAGCTCATGCTCCAAAATGTCTGTTAGTCTATAAGGTGCCACAGGATTCTTTGCTGCTTTTACAGATCCAGACTAACATGGCTACCCTTCTGATACTTAAAGAATGTTGGCCTTGTGTTTTGTATTGATAGAGGTCACATATACTGTTGCATGGTAATAGCAAAATACTAATGCCAATGGACTCTCAGGTATGGGAAATATGACAGTGTACATGTGTGTCTAGCCTTTTTCCAATACATTTGCTATATGCTACATGTCTAAATGGGAACCATCTGTAGTCTCACACTCATCTGGATCCACACAGGCAACCATATGATGAGAAGAGTACTCACCATCATTGCACAAACAAGGCTGCGTGCATGCCCTGCTCTGTCTTGAACAACTGCAGTTGAACTCACATTTGCCTTTTTACATCCACATGTAATAAGTTACAGCAGTGCGTCAAGGGCAAGTGCCTGTGTCATTAGTGTTGGAGAAATGTATCCATCCTTGTCGTGATGCCTGCCATTTCCAACTAGGGAAGGGATGTCAGGCTGAGATTCTATGGCATGGTTCAAGATAAGGGTCTGGTAATTTGAACATTTAGTATGTTACAGACAAGGAACAAAGCACAGAACAACATGGCTTCATCCCCGCTCTGGTCATTGACAATTAATTAGCATTTAATTGACTACATCATTCACGCAATGCAACATCAAAATCATCCATGCAATGCAGGGAGCATCTATGTGGTCTGATTATCTGCTCCTGAGATGTAAAATGATACAGTGCAAGATGTCGTCAGTCTCCAATATCCAACCCCAGTGGGATCTGAGCTCAAATGTGCAAGACTTGTTAAAAACTTGATGAAGTTCTTGATACACTTTCTCAATTGGACAAAGTAAAAACTGACTCTGCCTGGTCATCTTTTAGGGAAGCAGTAGTCAACATGTCTAAAGAAGTCCTTGGCTTTTGTAAAGAGGAAGTGTCAGGACTGTTTTAATGAAAATGATGATGAGATAAAGCAACTCTTGATATCCATGCATGTTCTTCACATGTTTTGGATAAACAATAAAAACTTATCTATTAAAAAGATGTCTTATTCACGTACACAGTGTAATGTGCAAACTAAGCTTTGCCACATGAAGGGTAGTGGGTGGAAAATAAAAGCCAAGCAGTTTCAATCAGTGGCAGACCAAAGAGATTCCAAATTTTTTTTGATGAGTTGAAGACCACGTACAGCCTGCAGTCTCATGGTATCACCATTATCTAGAACAGAGGTGGGCAAACTATGGCCCGTGGGACTGTCCTGCCCAGGCCCCGAGCTCCTGGACCAAGAGGCTTGCCCGTGGCCCCTCCCCCATTGTTCCCCCTCGCCCACAGCCTCAGCTTGCTCTGCAAGCCAGTGCAATGTTCTGGGCAGCGGGGCCGCAAGCTCCTGGAGCAGCACAGCTGCAGAATCCGGTCTGACCCGGTGCTCTGTACTGCATGGTGGCAGTGGGAGCTGCAGCATGGCCCAGCTCCAGCCCGGTGGCGTGACTGTAGCACTGCCAGCCACCAGTGCTCCAGGCAACGTGTTAAGGGGGCATGGAGCGGGGGTAGGGGGTTGGATAAAGGGCAGGGGAGTTTGGGGTGGTGGTCGGGGGGTGGGGGTGTGGATCGTGGTCGGGGGGAAATGGGGCTGAAGGGCAGGGATCCGGGGGGGCAGTCAAGAAGGACAGGGAGAAGGGGTGGTTGGATGGGGCAGGAGTCCTGGGAAGGCCATCAGGAATGAGAGGAGGGGATGGATGGAGTGGCGGGGGTCCAGGGGCAGTCAGGGGACAGGGAGAAAGGGTGTGTGGATGGGGCAGGAGTCCCAGAGGGGCCGTCAGGGAATGAGGGAGGTGGATGGGGCAGGAGTCCTGGGGGGGAAAATAGGAGGTGGGGGCCAGGCTATGACCCCCTCCCCTAACTGGCCCTCCATACAATTTATGAAACCCGATGCGGCCCTCAGGCCAAAAAAAGTTTGCCTGCCCCTGATCTAGAATGTACATGCATCATTGCTGCTGACTGATCATGGACAAATTCTGAAAAGATAGGCTAGCCTCTTTAATAAGGTTCTGAACTGCCTATCCACCACATCAACATCAACGATCCTGAACAACTTCCAAATCTCATTTCTGAAGTATGGAAAGCTGTCAAGCCAATGTGAAACGGCAAAGCAGCAAATCCTTATGGTATTCCTGCAGAGATCTTCTAATGTGGGGGCCATGAGCTAATCAGGAAGCTCACTGACCTCTATATGAGGTTTTAGGAACAGGAGGAACTTAAAGATGCCAAAATTATTCACCTTTAGAAAAAGAAAGGCAGTCACACTTCTAGCGATAACCATCGGGGCATCTTTCCCCTTGCCACTGCTAACCAATCAACTTGCAGAGAAGATATTGCCTGAAAGCCACTGTGGCTTCTGTTTTAGGAGTGGTACTTCAGACATGATCTTTGCACTCCAGTAAATTCAGGAGAAATTTGAGCAGAATCAATACCTATATGTAGTTGTTATCAATTTTACTAAGGCCTTTGACTCTGTAAATTGAAATGGACTGTAGACAGTCATCCACATGTTCAGTTGCCCCAATAAGTTTGTCAACATTATTCAATCTTTTCATGCAGGAATGCAAGTTCATGTCCTGCATTCTTAGCTCCCTTTGTTGTCACCAGTGGAGTAAAACTAGGTTATGTTCTTGCTCCAACATTATCAAGTATCATGTTTGCAGCTGTTCTAGTAGATGCACTCAGAGACTCTGCCACTCTGAAGTGACTCACATACCTTTGAGTATGGCATTTATATGCAGTATCATGTGCATGGAGGTCCTTCCTCTGCATCACTTGCATGCAAAAACAAAAGTTATTAAGACAATTATTTGCAAATTATTGTTCACTGATGCTTGTGCTTTATAGCAGTTGTTCTCAAACTTTTGTACTGGTGACTCCTTTTACACAGCAAGCCTCTGAGTGCAACCCCCCCTTATAAATTAAAAACACTTTTTAGTATATTTAATACCATTATAAATGCTGGGGGCAAAGCGGGCTTTGGGGTGGAAGCTGACAGCCCCCGACCCCCCACGTAATAATCTCACGACCCCTTGAGGGGTCATGACCCCCAGTTTGAGAACCCCTGCTTTATAGTGCTTTATTGACCCATAACCTTGGGGACATTCAGTAGCTCACTGACTGCTTTGCACATGCAGCAAAACATTTTGGCTTAACGAGCCTAAAGACGACAGAAGTCAATGGCCCAACCTTGATTGGAGAGTAATGCAACTACTCCACGTGTGTCCATCAATGGTGTACCACTCAAGGCTATTCACAAATTTTGCTACCTAGGCCATGTCATGTCACAAGATGCAATGATCAATGACAACATTACAAAGTACATTGGTTCAGCCAGCAGTGCCTTCGGAACACTTCAGCATCATCTCTGGAACAAACATGGTGTCAAGACTGCCAACAAAATCTGATGTTTACTATGCTGTTGTCATCACCACACTCTTCTACAGCTGTGATACGTGAACTACTTATTGACCCCACATAAAATGACTGGACCAATTCTACCTACGACATCTGCGGGGGATAATGGAAATTAAATGGCAAATTTGGTTCCAAATACCAAGGTCCTTGAGTGCTGCAACATTACAGGCATTGAAGCTTTTATAGTGAGAGCACAGCTGAGGTGGTGCAGTCATGTGGTCCATTTGTCTGACAGCAGGATACCAAAGATTGTCATTTATGGAGAACTGCAGACTGGAATTCATTTTAGGGGAAGACCAAGAAAACATTACAGAGACACTTTCAAGGCCAACCTCCAATCTTGACCTCAACACCTAGGAGCTCTTAGCTCATGACAAGATCTAATGGGAGCAGCTCTGCCACCTCAGACTGAAAGATTTTGAGAACTTGTGGACTGCTGCAATCAAGGAGAGATTGAAGCCAAAAGCAGCATACATTCATCTACAGTTGTGTTCACCTGAGGCACTTGCAGATGGGGCTACAGGTCCAAAATTTGTTGTTTATCTCATCTCATTAAGACAGCTAAGCCTCAATCCACCAAAGAATTTAAGTCTATGATTAACTTTAAACGTAGGCTTATGTGCTTTGCTGGATCACCATTGAGTACCATTGACCCCCAACTCACCACAAGAAGTGACCCTCAAGTTTCACCTTCATGTTGCTGAGTCATTCACTCTTACCCCAACCAGCTAAGCTCTGTGCTCCCTGTTGATTATATACATCTGCCATCCAATTAACATTTTAACCAAACACTTCCAGTGGGTGGCTTCCACCTTCGGCTCTCTGCACTTAAGTCATTAACCCTCTACATTACAGCCCTATCATAAAATTCAGTGAAATAATGTAACCCCTTTATGCCTCGATATCATCATCTGTAAAATAGGAATAATAAAGCTTAGCTCCATTTGTAAAGGGTCTACAGATCCATAAAGAAAAGATATAGGGTTTCTGAAAGGAATTGTGCAACTTGAGACTCTAATCCTTTCCAATAAGGCTGTTTTGGCAGATCATATTCTTCCCACACAATCTCCTTCCCCTATCCCAGGGAGTTAGATCACACCCTGTTGCTGCAAAGCCAGCCTCAATGTGTTTGGTCACCCTCTGGGCTCATTGACACACACTTAATTGAGAGTTTGGCAATTTTCTAAATATAAAAAAAATGCCTTAAGAGTTAGTATTTCCAGGGTGAGTTAACCTCTGAAGGTTTCCAGCACACAATTAGAACCAATAACTCTGTAAAAGTTATGCTGTTAATTAATATTATTGAGTTATGTGTGTATGGGTGGTGTGTAAAGAATTAAAGATATGTGATGGAAATATGTTCTCAAAAGGTGTTTTATGAGCAGTACATTAACCCAGACTATCCTAGACAAAGGAATATTGTTTTGTGTTTTTTCTGTCTCCCCAATGTAAATTGAGCCAGGTTAACACTCAGAGGACAATGGAAAGGACATCTACACAGAAGGTAAACAAAGCATCAACTAAATGAGCAAAGAGGGATGAAAGGAAATCCACATAATGATCATGACCGGGGCTGGAACCTGCACCCTCAGGATGCTTTCCTAGCTCTTCTTGAAACAGACTTTGGAAAAGTTAAGCCAAAAGAAAGAGCCATTTTGACATCTATCACTCAGTAATTTGAGCATTGGCCTGTTAAACCCAGGGTTGTGAGTTCAATCCTTGAGGGGGCCATTTAGGGATCTGGGACAAAAATGTCTGGGGATTGGTCCTGCTTTGAGAGGGGGTTGGACTAGATGACTTCCTGAGGTCCCTTCCAACCCTGATATTCTATTATTATAATCTCATTTTCATTAATTTCACTCTCCATTGTTCAGTATACATGTAAATGCTTGAGATATTGCCATGAACTTTACATCAGATGAATAATTCCTTCATTCGCAATACATGATTAATAATCTAATTATTTTTTCTGTGTTATATACCTAGTAAAAATAAGTAAAAAAAATGTCAAGGTAGCGATTCTACTTGTGCAACCACCATGTTTCCAAATGAAGTATCTTTTTTTAAATAACAAAGGCACCAGTTTTCAGTAGGTACTAAAACCGAAGTTCCCTTTAAGCTGTGTGACTGCGCAGCAGCCTATTAAGTGCTATGCAGGCACTCAAGGCTGTGGCAGGGAGAGGTGTCCCTCCCCCAGCCCTAACCCAGTCCGAGCCAGGACCTGCCACAGCCAGGGGTGAGGCACCTATTCTGCAGCCCCAGCCCCGGAGCTGCTGTGGCGGGGAGAGGCACCTCTCCCCTGCAGTCCAGGTGATGCTGCGGGAAGAGAGAGCTGGGGGAGTCCTCTCTCCCCATTGTAGCCCTGGGGCATCCTGCACCTCAACCTCCTCATCCCCAGCCCCAGCCCCAGAGCCTGCACACCCAGCTGGAGCCCTCACTTCCCCCCCCCCCCCGTACACACACCTGAACCCTCTGCCCCAGCCCTGAGCCCTTCATCCTTGGCCTCACCCTTCTGCCCCAGCCCTGAGCCCTCTCCCACACTCTAAACCCCTCAGGCCCCACCCCTGCCACATGAATTTTGTTACAGGCATCAATATGGAGGTGATGTGTGACACATCACCTCCATATTGGTACACATAACAAAATTCATTCCGCACATGCATGGGAAAAATTCAAGGGAACACTGACTGAAACCAACATTTTAAATACCCTACATGGGAGCTTTGGCCATTAAAGTTAATGGGTGACACAAGGCTAAAAACCACATGCTTCATTTCCAAAATCTATTCTTAAGTGTTTGTGACATTTCAGTCTTTGGAAAATGTATGTGTGTTGGGTAGGAGATCTGTATTAAAAATACCTTGATTGTATTCTTTTAACCATGCAAGACTTAAAATGACCATTAATCCTAAATTATTATTTAGTGACAGTTTAAAATATATTGTTTTTCTTATGGCTTACCAAGTCCATTATACATTGCCTTCTCTCTCTCTCTCCTTTGTGTTTGAGGAACAAACTGTACATTGGCATTCTGTGTTGGGAAGAATCAGGAAAACTTTACTTCTAAAGGGAGATTTAGAAAACAATGTGAAAAGGGAACAGACAAATGTATCAGTAAACCAGGAAGGTGGCTCCTTAGCTTGAGGCCAGTTCATAGGGAACTGCTTTGAATGTGGTTTCTTGATGAGCACAGAATGAATAATTAAAAACTTGTCTGCAAGTGAAGGACATGACTGATACACATGAGGTTACATGCACCATCAGGATCTTCTTTATCTGATATTTTGGGGGAGAATGCTGGCTGGCAGCTTACCTTCCTCCCACATCTCCCATGGAAATACCTGCTGCGTATGCTACCTCCCACAGTACCTGAGGTTTTGCTAAAATACCTCTTATTGTGGCATCTAAATGTCATGTGCACCCAGCTTCTATGGCCGCCTCCCCACAAAATGTAGTCCCACCAGCTGTCATTCCCAGTTCTGTTCTTCTCCACTCATACAGAACAAGATTCTTCTCTAAATATAAACACAACACACACTCTCTTGTAAGGAAAAGCAAGACTGAAAGAAGGAACATTCAGAATCAATTCCCTCACCCACACCACACCAAAGCGCACACACAGAAGGAGAGGCCTCAATCAGCTTAATCCTTCTCCCATACTGAAGGCCTAGAGTGGCATTCTGCCCTTTTCCCTTTGCAGGCATTAAAATCCTCAAGGACAATGGAAATTGTGTGGCTGTAGTAGGTGGGAATAAAATGATGGAAATGCTGTACAGATGGACTTTACATCCCTTGCACTCCACAAAATGTTACTCCCTGTTTTCTCCCTGCAAGAGGCATTGCGAGGCACTGGCCAGTGAATTGCACCATCATACAGATCATGAGGCCTAACCTTCAACTTAATAAGCACACAGAGACATAGCTCCTACTATGGCTAATGGACAGGAGATTGATGCCAAGGGTATCTATGTGGAGTCCCTGTGCCTCTGCATAGGCTTTGGAGCCCTGATGTAATCTTCCTGGCTGCAATTGCTCTGGTACTCTCCCTGAAAGGGACTTTCTCCACTGCAAAGGGAGCTCTAAGGGAAAGTAATACAACCTCAAACTGTAATAACCTTTCTAAAATAATCTTAACAAGGTTGATCGGCCTCCACCCAACATTGCCCCATCCACCCACAACAGGACCACCCTCTTTTTACCCCCTCCGCAACAACCATTCTCCATGGAGTCTGGAGAAAGGGATGAGTTACTTGAAGGGTTTGTCTACATTGAAACACTATAGCAGCACAGCTGCAGCGCTCAAGTCAAGTGTAGACTCTCCCTTTGCTGATCGGAGGGGTTCTTCTGTCTGTGTACGTAATCCACAGTATTCCTTCTGTCGACCTAGCGCTGTTTACACGGGGACTTAGGTTGGCTTACCTACACTGCACAGGACTGTGGATTTTTGACACTCCTGAATGATGCAGTTAAGCCAACCTAATTTACTAGTGCAGGCCAGGCCTAACTTAAGTTAGGGACTAGACCAGTCCCTGGGCAGCCCCAGAATGCTGGGTCTGTAAAGGTGGCCTTGCCACTACTCCTGAGCTGAACCTCAGACTCAGTTCAGAGCCAGGATCTAATTTCCTTTTATTCTCACTGAATGCCACAAGGTGCATTAGAGTATTAATAGAAATCATACAACAATTCCACTTTGTGTATCTCAGAGTCAACAAGAAATATAAGGTAGAAGATAACTTTTGGACGTCTTTAATTATTAGTGATAAGATACCTTAAATATTGCCAATATCTACCTGCTTACCATAACCTACAGGGGACTAAGTACCCAAATTATGGCTTCATACAAGTGGCATTTATCAAAGTCCATAGGCCATCAGCTGATAAACAAAGGTTCTCATTAACAGGGGTGGCTCTAGGCATTTTGCCGCCCCAAGCACTGAGGCAGACTGCCTTCGACGGCTTGCCTGCGGAGAGTCCGCTGGTCTCGCAGACTGCGGGAGGTCCGCTGAAGCTGCGGGACCAGCGGATCCTCCGCAGGCAAGCCGCAGAAGGCAGCCTGCCTGCCACCCTCGCAGTAACTGGCAAAGCGTCCCCAGTGGCTTGCCACCCCAAGCACGCGCTTGGCGTGCTGGTGCCTGGACCCGCATTACTGTCAGCTTTCATGATAACAACCAGAGGTTGTATTTTCAGAGTTGCATAAGGTATCCTATTGAATTAGGTTTGAATGCACCTATGTGAATGCTCTCACTTCTTATTATTCAGGTAGCCCATGTTCTCAGAAGCATGCCATAAGGATAGCTGTCCAAGAAGGAATGTATTTGGCAGTGAATATGTAATGCAGACATCCCTGGGTGGGTCAGCAGCAGCAGAGATCAAACCATTAATCTCTGGATTTTAATGCATGAGTCTCTACTGCCTGAGCTAAAAGACCTCTGTCTCTTAGTCAAGTCTGTAGCAGATGCATCAATCTCTAGTGGGTCGAGCCACCACTAAAGGGGGACAAAGTAACATACTGAGTAGGCATAGCATGCAAATAAATTCACAATTTTATCCAATCTGTGAGGAAATTGTACAATAGGAGAGTTTGTTTTAGTCTCTCCCTTAAGGGCAACATGGAGATTGTCTAGGATGTAAATGTGCCTTTGTTCTAGAGGTAAGATTAATAGATGATCCACCAATTTACATAAAATACCAAAGAGAGGACCAGTAGCGAGGCTAACTGAGAAAAAACAGCATTGGCAGGAAAGCATGGGTGTGAGGATCACTTATTTAAAACTCACAGGTGATTACCCCAAGTTTTGTCATATTATAATTAAACTTAAGAAGATAGCACCTCTAATGAGCAGCCCGTATTCCCTGAAGGATATCAGGCTAGGAATTACTGACGCTATCATCTCCTCACAAGGGGATTGTTGTCAAAATCCCTTATGTGAGTCTAACTTCTAGAAAGTTCAAGACTTCTATTTGAGACTTGTAATGAGCAGAGCAAATACCACAAGGTGATATAAGTGCAACGACAAGATAACATGTGGAAGGGAGAGGGGACTGTTACTGAATCAGCTCAGTGCCTGAAGTGTTATTTTTGGTTCAAGGTTTGATTCTTTTCTAAAATACTCAATGAAAACCTAAGCAGGTGAAGTGTTTATGTGAGTATACCTCCTATCTACTTGCTGTGGGGTACTTATCATAAAGATGCAAAAATAGGGCACAGACCCAATTTTATTTTTCCTTTTCTGGTTACCATGCATGCACACATTGGTAGTAGACTCTTCTTAGTACTCTGTTCTTGCAAGTTTCTATTAAGCTTGTGCATTAACAATAGTGATCAGGGCCTGAAATAATTAAAAAAAAAAGGCAATGAATGAAGAATTTATTAACATGTTTCTTCTAAGTAGTCAGGAGGTCTCCCAAATATCAAGAGAACCAGATCTCAGTTAAGAAAAACTTTCCCAATCTATTATCAAAGGTGTGTGTGAGGTGGGGGAGAACGGCCAGAAATGGAAATCACTAGCTAACAAGTGGAAAGGTCAGGTACAGCATGCACTCTCTACCTCGTTTCCTAAGCCACCCATGTTCCTTGTTCATGGGAGTTACAGGTTAAGCTGGCAGTCTGCTTACTCCATTGTAGTGAAAATTAAAACTTATCTACACTTTATGTATAAGGATTATAATTTTTTTAAATATTTATGAAGAATAAATTGCTAACTCGGAATTAAATGCTACCAAAAACAAACTTTCTATCAACAAACTGAACATGCACAGTGTTGCTTCTGTAGCACCCGTGTCTAGTGTGGAATCAGATTACATCCCAACAGCCTTGTGACTACACAACCAACCAAGTTGTTTGTGAGGGCTTTGAGGAGATACAAATAGCTGTGTCTCTGATAGACAGCTGTGCACCACCACATGCACTGCACTTCAGTTATGGAGGAATTACCTTCAAGAGTTTAAAATTTGATTTATGAACTATAGCTTAAAACAAACAGACTTTATTACACAGCCATTTACCCATGAAATGACAGACTAATCAGGGAGTAAAAATGCTGACAAAATTGCAGCAAAAGTTAGATGTTGTACTACCACTTGTTTAATGAAGGGTTTAATGCTACAGTCAGAACACACAGGTCTTATTTTAAAAGATAGGACAACTTCTTAGTTATGTAGCACAAACTTAGCTTGTCTACACTACCGCTTATGTCAATGTAAGTTATGTTGCTCAGGAGTGTAAAAAAGCCATCTCCAAGCAAGTTACATTGACTTAAAGCTGTGTCCTCACTGCTTTATGTCAGGAGGAGACACCCTCCTGATGACATAGCTTCTACCTCTCATTGAGGTGGAGTAATTATGCTGATGGGAGAGCGCTGTCCTGTCGGCATAGCACATCTTCACCAGATGTGCTGCAGCTACACCGATGTAGCACAGTAGTGTAGACTAGTAATTTAGTGTAGACTAGTAATTTTTGTATTCTTTCTTTAATGGTTGTTCAAGCTTGGTTCTACAGAAAATTTACAAGCTTGAGCTCTGTATCAACATTTAGCCAACAGAGACAGCCACAACACAAATAAACCACTTGGATTTCCTTTAGTCTTTTAATTGTGAGGGGAGTGGTTAAAATTTCACCAAGTCTCACTCATAAAATATTAACCTGCAGATTTTGAGTTGCCAGATATATTCACATCATCCCATTCACCTCTGAAGGTAGGTGCATCTTGGGTTTCTGTCTAATTAGGTATAAATCAGCCATTCCTCATTCCCAAAAATTGTCTTCACAGGGATACATTACATAGGCTGTTCTATCATTCATCTGCCTACATGATCTTTCACATCCTGAATAAAATTATTTCCTTATTACTGCCTATCTTGAGGTTGCATGTGGATGGAAGAGGTTCTAAATTTGGGTTTGATATTGGAGATGTCACAGATTCTTAAAAGGTTTGTTCTTTAAGTATTACCACAAAACATTTCTAGTCATGTTCATGTTGCATCTGGGCAACACCAGAAAATCTCATCTGTTATATTAATTCAATAATTAATCTAGCGTGGATTCAGTGAAATCAATTTTTAGAAAGGTACTTTATAGAATATTTTAGGAACCAAATACCACTTACTGAGTATGCTCCACACAATACATATGTGAAAAGCCCAACATATTGGGATGTTTCCTTCCTTTATAAAACTTAACACAGGAGCAATAGAATGAGGATAGCAGGAAGAAAAGAAATAACTGGGAAGGGAAGGAGGAAGGGAGGGAGCAAAAGGGGCAGGATTCAGGAGAATAGATGACTCAGAAAACAGATGTACTATGTACAAAGTACATCATTTTCAAACTTGAATACCTAAAGTTACACTATCTAAAGGTGCATTATCTAAATCCATAATTAGATACCTATTTAAATAACCTGACTTTCAAATGTGTTGAATAAGAGCTGTGGGTACTCAGCACCTCTGAAAATCCATTTTGGTCAATTTCACGGTCGTAGGATTTTAAAAATCATAAATTTCATGATTTCAGCTATTTAAATCTGAAGTTATCTGGTGTTGTAATTGTAGTGTTCCTGACTCAAAAAGGAGTTGTGGGGTGGTCACAAGGTTATTGTAGAGGGGGTTGCGGTACTGGTACCCTTACTTCTGCACTGCTACTGATGGGGTGCTGCCTTTAGAGCTGGGTGCCCAGCCAACACCTGTTGCTCTCCAGCTGCCCAGCTCTGAAGTCAGAGCAGAAGTAAGGGTAGCAATACCAGGACTCCCTAAAATAATGTTGTGACCCTCCCTGCAACTCCTTTTTGGGTCAGTACCCCCAATATGAGAAACACTGGTTTTCCCTGTGAAATCTGAATAGCATAGGGTAAAAGCACACAAAAAACCAGATTTCACAGTGGGAGACCAGATTTCAGAGTTGTGATGTGTTTTTCATGGCCGTGAATTTGGTAGGGCCCTAGACAAACTTTAAAATTAACATGAGAACCTAATTCATTTTATTCATTCATTCCTCAGCTGTGGAACTCATGCTTACTTAGATGAGTTCTTACATGAATATTCCCATTAACTTCCAAGTGAGCAAGGATTCCACCATTGGGCACTCAGGGTTTGATGAAACTTTGTATGATGTATAGTATGTTGAATGACTCCAATTTGGGTTGAGTGTTTGGAATGCCTGTAACAATAAAAGTAAAGTTGTAAAAAAGAAACTGACTTTATCGTCTCCTTATAAAGATCTAAAAGTTTAATCATATATGGACTGGATCTTAGAAAAGTTGGTAAAGAACCCTAGCACTAACACGATTCCAGAGAATTTTGTTATTTTCTTCTGCCATAACTAGAATGCTTAGTTTTTAAGGGTAAATCCCGCTCTGCCACTTCCCCATCTTTAGATGCAGAGGTTCTCAAATGAAGTGGAAATTATGTGATTCCACTGCACAAGATGGGACCAGATAATACATTTGAGGAGCTGATGCAGAATGGGTACGGAGATGTGTCAGAGCTGAGGTGAAGATGATAAAGCCACCAGCCATTTTCTCCCACAGAATGGATTCAAAAGGAGCCATGGTAGTTACAAAAGTCTCAGGGTTGCATTAGCAACTTTGGAGCAGCTCCATCACTACTCTGTGCCCTGAGGAAAAGGATTCCTTCCCCCAAGCAGAACCAGCGCAACCCATTAGGTGACCTAGGGAGTCGCCTAGGGCACTTACATTTGGGATGGCAGCCACCCCAGCATCAGCGGTGTTTCAGGGCGGGACCTTCCGCCGCCTCTGTCAGGGGCACCATTTCAGGGGCGGGACCTTCTGCCACCTAGGGTGCCAAAAAAGCTGGCGGCGCTCCTGCCCCAAGTAAGCCACTATACCTGAGAGCACAAGTCACATAACTGGACTGTGTGCTTAGGGGAGGATTTGCTTCCTACTGCTTTTATTTTTTGAGAATTAGATCTTTTCCTTAAAAGCTATCATTGGTGATTTTTGTTTTGCCATATTCCTGCCATCTCAAAATGGCTACGCCAGTAGCAAGTTGTGCTCTGCTTGATTACCGAGTGCTACTGACAGGCTATGAAATGTGCACACCAGTAGTCTTTGTTGAAACATCTTGGCTGAAGAGTTCTGGACTTTTCAAAGTGTCCAGCAGAAGATTACAAAATTGTTTTTTTGATGTCCACAGCTCCTATTGACTGAACAAGCGAGACCTTGGAGGAAGTTAAAAACTGGGTGAAAACCTGACCCCGTTGAACTCAATGGAAGTTTGGTCCTTGATTTCAGTGGGCCATGCTTTCACTATTTAAATCTATCATATGATCTCTGGGCCTCTATCAGCTCAGCTGTATGAGAAGGTGGTCACTTGCTGGTTTGAACTAGCGTGGTGGATTCTCTGTAACTTAAAGTCTTTTACTGAAGTCCTCAAATCTTGATTTATTCAGCCAGAGGTTATGTGGGTGAGGTTCCCTGGCCTGCAACGTGCAGAAGGTCGATGATCATGATGGTCTTTTCTGGCCTTAAAGTCGATGAGTCTATATGGAGGGTATCATTCAGATTCCAACACCAGGGAGGTGATCCCCCAGACTGCTTCATTAACTGCATTTTCTATATGTTTGTACAGTGTCTAGCACAATGGGGCCCTGACTTTGTTGAGCCTCTAGGTGCTATTACAATATAAATGATAAATACATAATAATAAATGATATGATAAAGTATATGGTACAAGAAATTGTAAAGTGTGTGAACTGCACTGGCAGATGTGACTGCTCAGCTTCAGCTGACTTTTGTAACACGGTTCTTCAATATGATAGCAACATGGGTTTGGTCCTAACCACTCCATATCACAACATCAGATTCTGTTCTGACACACTCTGGGTAGTATCATCATGGCCTCAGTGGGGAGTTACGAAGTTATACCAGCTGAGGATCAGGCCCACTGGCAACATGCATCACATTTTTTCAGGGCATATGCACATACATTAATAAATACCAAATTCAACTGACTAATGTTGGCTACAACATGGGGGGAGAGATAGCTCAGTGGTTTGAGCATTGTCCTGCTAAACCTAGGGTTGTGAGTTCAATCCTTGAGGGGGCTATATAGAGACCTAGGGCAAAAATCTGTCTCGGGATTGGTCCTGCTTTGAGCAGATGGCTGGACTAGATGATCTCCAGAGGACCCTTCCAACCTTGATATTCTATGATAAAAGAACCAAAACAAAAAAAACTCCAAAGAGTGGACAAACCCCCTCCATAAAGGTAACAGATCCCATTCTTACCATGCTCCTTAAACTCCAACCAACCATTTCTGTTTTATCTGGATTATGTTTCAACAAACTTCTTCTCACCTTGGTTCCAATGTCAACCAGGCACTGAAAAAGCAAATGTTGCACTTCCAAGCTTTGGTGAAAGAGTGCTGCATGTCATCTGCATACTGATGGCACCACAGCCAAAACTGCTTCCATCTCCTCCCCAGTAGCTTCATATACATTTTGAACAGGATACATGACAAAATAGATCCCTACAGAACACTGCACAAGAGAGTTTATCAGGATAGATAAGAGATGACACAACAATACTCTCTGGAATCTTTCCAAGTAACAGGAGTGGGAGCACCGAAATGCACCCCTGCCAGGGTCCTTAGTTAATAGTCAAGGTGACAAAACTTCATGATTAGTAGTATCCAAAACTGATAAGAAATCTAAAAGAATCAATATAAACAGATGATCTTTTCCATTGTTTTGAGGATTAGCAAAGCTACTGTAGCCCCTCACTTTGGTTCTCCTATCAGAGTTTGATTTGCATTTGCTATTTAATTATGTTTTTGTATTGTACCAAAGTCCATGTCACTTGGTTTAATGCTGACAGCATAAACCTGTGGGATAACGTCCATTGTTGCTAGGTTAAATCCAATCTTCCTGTTGCTCTAGCAAAAGATATTATTTGTGAAACACAAACCTGACTCACAATGGATGTTGTATTTGTTTCTTTGTTCCTACACCCAGGAAAGTCTCTACAATCGATTTCTGTAAGTTTAATGATTTCCTAACTGAGCCACCGTATAATTAGAATATAGTCCCTCCTATCCCATGATTAAATGCCAGCATTATTAGTATTTGTAAAGAATACGATTTTATATAACACCTTCACACTTAAGGTATCTCAATACACTTTAAAAATTAAACACCTTGCATACTGCTAGAGCAAGCAAATGTAGCAGACCTATGTGCTCTGCAATCACACTATAAACATTTAGATTCTCATAACAAAAATGTTTCTAATGTGTGACAGAGAGAGAACATTGTCCACGAATCTATGATTATGACCTCTTTCTAAAAATATATTTGGCAATGCTGTGTTTACCTACAAGACAGATGGGTGAAGGCCCACGGCAACAGTAAATGAGGAGCAAAATCTGGCAGTCACAATAGCAAGAGGGAAGCAACACATAGATGATTTTACATAAAATATTTCTGCGTAAATTTTCATTTGGTTCAGCTATGTATTCCGTTATTGCCTGAGGACAGCTCCATGATCAAATGCATTGTGTCCTTTGCTGGATACAGTGAGTCCAGTGCTCTTGCATATACTAGAAATGTTGTCTTTTTGCCAAATCTGGCACCGGTATCCTACAGGGATTGGGAGGAGTAAATTTTTACCTCCTGCTTTAAACGGCGAAATCCAGAGACAATATTTTTAGTCCCGGACTGGGAAAAGAGAAAAGATTAGTCTTTCAGTATCTTGGGCTCTATAACTTAAGACTTTTGCAACAATCAGAGATGATCTGAAGGGTTCTTAATTTAAGACTATTAAATAAGACAGAAGGATTGTTAGAGGGCTTATTCCTTCACCCTCTCACTTCCCTGGTCCTTCTCGCGTGAACAGAGAGCAACAATACCTGAATTTTGAAGGTGCAAACAATTCGATGTTTATTGGGGTGAACTTCCAGCAAGCTTAAATCAAAGTTCCTTTTTCCTTATTTTTGAATCCCAACTTACTTCCTTTTTGCCCCTAATTTATATAGTAATATTCTCAGCTATACCTTAACCAATCATTTTACTGAAGTTTACCTAACCAGTTCTAACATATTGTAACATGATTAGCTAACCAATTATATCCCACCACCTTAATTAGTTTACACCCAGCAAAATTAATTATACGGCAAAAGGAAAATCACAGAACCAGACAAGACCATGCAAATAAACAATAGTGAAGTGGGAACTATAAGGACAAAACAATACAGAAGTAAGGATTTCACAACTACATCTATAAAGGCATAAGGGTTTCCAACTATGTCTATTAATAAGTCAGTTCTTACCAAACAGAAAACTATCAAACTACATTTCCTTTTACATCTTCTAGGCTCTTCCCTTTATCTGGAGGTAATAGATTGGATCACCTTTCTAACAGCCCCAGATTGCCTTATTTCAATATGTCTAGGTTGGAATGCAAGGCTGTAACCATATGCTTCCCAGTTTATGGCTGCTCCCACTGCTTAGCCAAAGGCCTTAGCTTAAAAACAGGGCCTCAGACTATCACAGTGAGAGAAGGCCCTTACATGGGCAAACAGAAATTTTGATTCTTTCTTTTATACCTCTGTGACTAGCTAAATGATAAACATATACCTAAATTCTTAAAGTATAGGTCTTACCAGACAGGCCTAAATATCTATATCCTAACAAGGATGTTAACTTGTTTTTTTCTCTATTAATATCATTAGCTAAGAGTGGAATTTGCAAATGTGCCTAAGTACCTCAGATGCACAAGTCTCATTGAATTTCAATGGAATGGCTCTTTGAAAATTTCATCATACAGATATATAGGTATAGTTAATATTTTCTATATTTTACACTAGCTAAAACATTTAAATGTAGTACATTTACAGTTTACTAATTTATAATAATGAACTACAGCGATCTGTGACAGTTTGAGTGGCTTTGTGGGACATATTTTACAATCTGGGCCAAATTCTGCACTCACACCAAAATAACTCTATTGACATCAATGGAATTACTCCAAATTTACACAGGTGTAAACTGAAAGTAGAATTTGTCCCTCTGTTTTTACATCAAATTCTCATAGCTACTGGTCAGAGTTCTACCTACAGAACAGAAGCATTATTTGGCTCTTAAATTTCAATTTCATGCATATGCCTTTTTTGTTGGGCTTTACTGACTTTTTAAGTCATTGTAGTGTCTAAAGGATATGGGAATAATCAAATAATCCCTAGTCTGCAATCTTAAAATTCTGGCTCAGAGTCTAATGACTGGCATTAAGAAAAGATGCCTCTGGCTGGTGTTACTCTAGTAGAAATCATGGCATGGCGTCAATTACCTCCCTAACATACATTGCAAAACTACCATTCCCTCACCATGTCACGTAACAGTCATCCCGCAGACAGAAAATGAGCAGAGCCAAGTACAGTAATACTTTTAGTGCAAGACACAGCAGATGAAAGGATACACCTCTTATACAAAGAGAAAACACCACATTCAAATACCACTGGCCAAGACAAACAAGTGTCACTGTTTCCACCCTTCCAGTGAATTTCTGCTGTAAGCCAATTATCAGACACCGAGGTCATGATATTCAAGAGTCTCGAAATAATTTAGAAGCCTAGAGTCCCATTTTTAAAAAAACCTAGGTCACTTAGGCCCAGATCCTCAAAAGGTATTTATGCATCTAACTCCCATTTAAATCAATGGGAGTTAAGCACCTAAATACCTCTGAAGATCTGGCCTAGACAGCCTAAGTTCCATTGAAAATCAAGTGACTTAGCCTAAGTGACAATGGAACTTAGAGACTTTTGAAAAGTATACCTCTAGCAAACAGCATTCTGACCGCAGCCCATCCGGGCAGTAAATGACACCCAAATTCACTTCTGGTTTACTCTGGCTTCTGCTGGAGTAAAGGAGGACAAAAGACAGAGCTCTTGGTAGCACAAAGTGGAGGAGGCTGTGGGCAGTGTAAAGTGGATGCAACCAGCATGGCTCTATCTGGAATAGAGCTGCCAGTGCGTCTCTGAAAGGAGTTTATAACATATGGTGGAAACCTGCAAGAATTTAGGCTGATGTGTCAGCATCAGTTCTCATAGGTGTTCCTCTGTGGGTTTCTCAGGAGATGCTTTGTAGAATGGACACTGAATGGTAAAGTCTTCTGCTCATGGAATTCCAAGTGCGCAATGCTCTTCACATGATCTTCTGAGGGCTGAAAATTGGAAAGATGAGACAACATTGGCTCCCTTCCCCTTACCATATTTTGCACCATTTTAGTAGTTTTTCTGCTTTTTTCTCCCTCCCCCACTGTATTCCCAAAGTAGAGGGGATAAGAGAGCTTGTTGCTTCTAATTACTGATGATTAAGACACCCACTGTATGTCTACACTACAAATTTAAAAAACACGGCTGGTCCATGCCAACTGATTTGGGCCCATGGCGCTCAGGCTAAGGTTCCATTTAATTGTTTGGGTTAAGGCTGGAGCCTGGGTTCTAGGACACTGTAAGGTAGGAGGGTCCTGCAGGCCAAGCCTGAACATCTACACCATAATTAAACAGACCCTGAACCCAAGCCCCACAAGCCTGAGTCAACTGGCATGGGCTAGCTGCAGTTGTCTAATTGCAGTGCAGACATACCCTTAAGCTATATCATCACTACAAACCACTGACAGCAGTATACACACCTCTACCTCGATATAACATGGTAAAGCAGTGCTCCGGGGGGGCAGGGCTGTGCACTCCAGCAGATCAAAGCAAGTTCGATATAACGCAGTTTCACCTAAAATGCAGTAAGATTTTTTTGGCTCCCGAGGACAGCATTATATCAAGGTAGAGGTGTAGTGTGCAATGAAATGCAGATTGCATCAACACTGTGATATGTAGCTACATGTGTCAATGAAAGACTCTGGCACCAGGGATAGGGTCCAGCAGCTCCGCACCGCTGGAGCCTTTCACTGTGGGGAAGAATGGCTCTGGCAAGGGGAGGCAGTGAGGAAATCCCCCAGCCAGAGCCTTTCCCCAGGACACTGCACTGCTAAAAATAGCAGCACAAATGGGGATGCAAGGCTTGGGCGAGTAGAGAGACATGTAGGCTATGTACTTGTGTACATACACCCTTCAGGTGGGTCTGTACCCTACCTGCCTAAGCCACGCCTCACCTAGCTATGCTGCTATTTCTACCTGTGTTGAGGGGGGAAGGGGTAGAAGGGAATATCTACCTATGGATGCTAAATACCATTGAGAGAAGTCAGCAGTCCTTCCTTTAGATACCCTGGGCATTGGATGCAGAAAATTTTAAAAGTTTATCTAGTAACTACTTAAATATTCCTCACCACTAGAGATTAAAATATTCCACAGGCCTATCCAAATACTCTCTTTAACCTTGGCTAGCTGTTACAGTCTAGGAAGATCTTCACTAGAAAACCAGTTAGCTGCCAGATGTCTTTCAGCTGCTGCAGATTTAATCTTAAGCCTTCCATTCTTTTTTTGGGAGCCAGAGAACAACAATTAGTGACCTCTCCGATTAATCCAATATACTGAGCGTACAGGAGGTAATCAACACAGAGAATCTCTCTCAATGAGGTCAGTGACACTAGTTGGAGAATATAATTTAGTCCTATCATTCTGGGCACCAAAGCATAACAGAATCTACCCTTTCAAAAACTATTAATGCTGAGAAAACATTCTTTCTAACTCTGTCAATATCTGTAATATTTTTTCTTAGCAGGAAATCTTTCGTGTGTAGGTTACACTTTGCCTCTGTCCCTGAACAGCAATAAACTGTGTGCTTATTTCCCTACACCTGCCACCTTAAACTGCTTTATAAAAGATTAACAAAATGTCCACACCCCAGACAGCTGAAACCTGGTACAGAGAGAACAATATGCTATTCATCTTAAAAATTACCTATGCAAAAGTACCTAGAGTTTATTCATTTGGCCAGGCCCTCAAAAGACAAAGCTACATTGACAGTTTCACACAATTCAGCCCAACTGGTAGTATTTCCTGCACAAGAGAGCCCCCATAATAGAACAGAAAGATTTTATATTTCTAGGTATTGCTCATTAGAATTGGGGAGCCCAGTCAAATCAGCATGTGCAGAATCTTGCACAATGCCTACATGCACTTGGTTTTAATCTTATACTATGAATCCCTCATTAACAAGAGCATTAGAACAGTCTTACAAATTTACACAAAATTCAAAATGATATTCATGCAGGAACAATTAAAGAGAATTCAGACTTTAGGGAATGACTTTCAGAATTGTGCACATGCATTCATATGCCAAAGGCCAGATCCTGACTCTCATTCCATCTGTGTCGTCTCCAAAGTGCAAAGCTTAAAACCATTTTAACCAGCTGACTGAGGATTCCCCAGACATAGTGGGCATGGCCAGGGAATAGGGAGCAGGTGTAGCCAGAGCAAGCTGTATTTCAGCTATCCCTAACGGCTAAAATAGTCTTTTGAGGCTGTGGTTTGTTGGGGACACTTTAAACAGCCTTGTGGCTGCTCTAAGTTGTGCCAGGGACCAAATGAGCCCCTGGTCAGCCTCAAAGATGACATGTTCTTTGCCTCACCTCCGCCAACTCTATACTGAGCACTTCCCAGCCAGACCTGACAACTGGGCTGCTATTTTGCACATTACCAGTAGAGCAAAAGCTATTATGATAACTGACCATATAAATAACCAGGGTTTTTGTTTTTGCACAGTTATTGCAGTTGTGAGCTAAAATGCTTTGAGATGAAAAAAGCTACGTTAAGTGCAAAGCATGGGTATTATTAATAAAACACTAGTCATACTCTACTCCCAGTCACTGGTACAACTCCACTGACTTCACCTGTGTAACTGAGCGTTGAATCTGACTCACTGAAGACAAAGCCTAATACAAGAGATGTTCTTGTAAGCAACCCAACTTATCCCATAGCATGAAGTTTACCTTAGTCAAAATCATAACTGGGGCAGCTAAATTAATAAAGACAGGAAAAAGTCTCACTCGGAGGTATATAAAGTTCTTTTTCTTTTCACCAATACCCATATCATTATTTCTTGAATGCTTCCAATATCTGGTGTTTTGATTAGATAACTCACAAAGCTGAAACTACACCTATACCCACTCCATCAAAAAAAATACTGATAAATCATTGATACAACTGAAGTGAAAATGCCACCTCTGCACCAGAAAAGAAAAAAAAAGGAGTAAATTATTTCAGCTATTAATTACTCACCATCAGTCACCTCTGATTTTGCAATAATAAAAATTAATTTCATAGGTGTGTCTGCCTTCCAAACCATCAAGCAAATTACTCAGTACATGTAACATTCAGAGGCATGCAGTGCAATAGTATTAAATTGCTCAATGGCCAGTACAATGTAACATGCAAAGGCAGTGCATATTAGAGTAAATCAGAATAAATTATGGCACTGGCTATACAAAGCAATCTGGCAACAAAGCAAGAAAAAAACTTCCCCCACATATAAAGCTCTTTATCTAAAGACAGTTAGGTTTTTTTGCCCCCACTGCTCCCTTTGGAAGGCTGTTCTACATACATTATGCTCCTATCAGCCTTACCTCTTCCTCCCGCAATCTCCCACATTTATCTCAGCCAGCAGTTGCACCTTGTCATTAACCTATATTGTAAGTTCTTTGGGGCAGGGACTGTCTTTTTACCTCAAGTTTGTACAGCACCTAATGCAATAGGGCCCCAATCCCTGCTTGGGGTCTATAGGTTCTACAGTATTACAAACTAACAACAGTAACAACAACAGGCAGGTCTCTCCTGTTAGGCACAGGCCAAGCAGAAGACAGGGTTAAAATGTGCTGAATACTTTTGACCATAATGTATAGGAACTAGATTTCATGTGGAACTAGATTTTTAGTTTGATTCATGTTTTGTTTTGTTTTTTTAAAGAAAAGTTGTGTTGATTTGGTGCAGTACCTAACAAATATGCGGTCAATAGCATAGGTGCCAACTTCCTCTCTACCGGGGAGTGCTCAACCCTCACTCTGCCCCTACCCCCACACCACTCTTTTCCCCCCCAACCCCTCACCCTGCCTCTTCCCACCCCACACCACCACCACTCCCATCCACCCAAAACCCCACCCCCACTCTTCCCCATCTCTTTCCACCCCCTCCATCAAGGATGCCCCATCCCCGCTCCTCTCCCTCCCTCCCAATGCCTCCTGCATGCCTCAGAACAGCTGATCCACCAGAGGCACTTGGACAGAGGGTGAGGAGTTGATCAGCAAGGCCGCCGATGGGCAGGAGGCATGGGGAAGCTTGGTTGCCAGTGGGTGCTAAGCACCAGCTAAATTTTTTTCCAGCCCTAGAGCACCCATGGAGTCAGCGCCTCTGGTGAATAGTGTTACTGTAGTACAAATACTAAGGCCCAAAACTTGGGAAATGGAGCAAAACCCACATAAAATAGATTGTGGAGCTAAGGGACAGAATTCTCAGCTCTCAATGGCACAGCAGCCAGCCTGCAGCCACTCATTCTGCAAACACTTATGCATATGCTTAGCTTTTTTACCATGAATAATCACTTTGTTTTCAGTGAGATTACTCAGTAGTAGAGTTAAGTATGTGCATGCATGCAGGGGCGGCTCTAGCCATTTTGCCACCCCAAGCACGGTGGCACGCCGCGGGGGGCGCTCTGCTGGTTGCCGGTCCCGCAGCTCCGGTGGACCTCCCGCAGACATGCCTGCGGAGGGTCCGCTGGTCCCACGGCTCCGGTGGACCTCCCGCAGGCTTGTCTGCAGATGCTCCACCGAAGCCGCAGGACCAGTGGACCCTCTGCAGGCACGCCTGCAGGAGGTCCACTGGAGCTACCTGCCGCCTTCCTGGGAACCGGCAGAGCACCCCCCGCGGCATGCTGCCCCAAGCACGCGCTTGACGTGCTAGGGCCTGGAGCCGCCCCTGCATGCACATTTGCAGGGCTGGGGCCTAATAATGGGCTCTGGATGAAGTAAAGGATGTAGCAGATGTCCCCGTATCTAAAGAGGGTTTTAGTCCAATAGGTCTGTGAAATACAGGTGCTCACTGGCTTTGCACGGAACCTTCCACTCTGTAACACCTACTTTAGAAATCTTCATAGCACAGGTGGGGCAGAGTTCCACTGTCTCAGAGTCTCTGTTGTTGCTGCCGCAGTACCTGTGCAGCCAGCACACCATTTTTAAGCTGCTTTTAGGCCTCCCCTGGGTGTGTGCAGCAATCTGGGATTTGGTGCTCATCATAAATCTATTAGCTTTTTGAAAGTCATTTGCTCAGTTCAGAGACACTAAATATTATGTGTGAAAATGCATATGCTGACAATAAAATCACAGAGGCTTTAACTGACCATTTAACCCTTACAATACTGGTATTTTCCAGTCTGCCAGCCAGCCAAATGAATAAACAGGTCTGCAGTCTCTGAAGGGCTTGGCTCCAGATCAGGGGTAGGTAACCTATGGCACACGTGCCAAACGCGGCACGCAAGCTGATTTTCAGTGGCACTCACACTGGTGGGGTCCTGGCCACCAGTCCAGAGGGCTCTGCATTTTAATTTAATTTTAAATGAAGCTTCTTAAACATTTTAAAAACCTTATTTACTTTACATACAACAATAGTTTAGTTATATATTATAGACTTATAGAAAGAGACCTTCTAAAAATGTTAAAATGTATTACCGGCACGCAAAACCTTAAATTAGAGGGAATAAATGAAGACTCGGCACACCACTTCTGAAAGGTTGCTGACCCGTGCTCTACGTTGTGGGGCCTCTCCCATTCACAGCTCTTTGTCACAATTTATTAAGATCAGCTCTTGGTTTTATTTATGATTTTATAACATGACGTGACTCATCAAATTCTAAAGGTGACTGAACCATATATTCCAAAACAGATATCAGACTGGGAAATTCAAAATAAATCTGATTGAGTGCATGTTCTGTTCTCTAATTTGCTGGATCTGAAGAGGGGTGAGCTAGTGGTTATGGAGCAGGACTGGTACTTAGATATGGTTTTATTATTGACTCTGCTGCAAATATGCTGTGACACCTTGACCAATTCATTTGGCCTAAATGTTCAATAGTGACCGTGACAAGCTGCTGGGGAGACCTAGAGCTGTGAGACACAGTGCTACCCTATCAGCTTCAGCAAATGGGAGCTTTGCTCCTGCTAAGCTGTGTGATAACTCCCTGACCCACCAGCTTGTCTGCCTTGCCAGCAAACTCCTCAGGGGTCTCCCAGCCCAAACCTGGCCTAGCAGGTAACAATCGGTGAAATCCAGTCCCCGAGTTCCTCAGAGATGTGTCTCTGCAATGCACAGGCCCCTGGTTGTGCATTCACAGCAGATAATAAGTTTGCTGCTCCTTTCAAGAGACAGAAACCGCACCTTGTTATCTTGACTGGAGTTAACAATCACTTCAACTCAATCAAACCACTGGGTTGGTTTAGATGAAAAGTAAAAAGGTTATTGAATCAAAAAGAGAGAGGTTTTAAATGAGTTCAAGTACAAGGAATAAAGCTAGACAGGGTTACAAACAAAGCAAAGTAAGAATTCACTTTCTAATCACTAAGGCCTAATTTAACAAGCTACAGTCTTTGTTCCAGGTAGTTACCTCACCAATCTTCCCTTTCCAGCAGTGGCTGACTAGCTCTTAGTCAGGATCCCCACAGAGTCCAAGGTGCAGGTTTTCCTGGTCTCCTCAGGTGAAGAGTAATTTAGGGGTTCTCTGCCCTCTCTTTACAGACCAGTAAATCTTCAAAAGGTCTCTCTCTCTCTCTCAAAGTTCATTGACCCCGCTTCAAGCAACAGGAAGGCTTCCTGGGGTTGCAGTCTCCATCCCCTGTTGAGATTGTAAAATGATCACTTTCTTCCCACTTGCGCTCCTGATGACTTTGTTTGCCTGACATGCAAATGTGCTTTTCTGTGTCTTTGGTCACACTCTGCTCAGTTTACATGGAAGACACATTCAAGCAGGCAGAACCACATTTCTTTGTCTGGACAAAAAACTTTATCAACTCCTCCTGTCACGCCTGGTTTAAAACACATTTTAGTTGTAATTCCAGCACCTCTGTATAATCTTTTGCGGGTTGACCATACATACGTCACACCAGAATATTAATGATCAATAAGTTATTAGTTTTCCAATAACATATTACGTGACACCCTTTAAATACAGATTATAAAAATAGTGAGTTGGGTACACTGAGCTGGACAGGCCAGCTGAAACTAGGGTTGCCAATTTTGGTTGGATGTATTCCTGGAGGTTTCATCGCATGGCATAATCTTTAATTTCTGGAGACTCCAGGACAACCCTGGAGGGTTAGCAACCCTAGCTGAAACTCACTGCTAGATAGCTTGAAGCCCATTGACTTTCTGACCTGGGAATGCTCTTAGGGTCACAGTGACTCGTGATTTTGGGTGCCTAATTTACAACACCCTAAAAAGGACTGGTTTTCAGAAAGCTCTTTTAATTGAATCTCTAGTGGGGCAACCAACATGTGAGGCACTTAAAAAAAAATCACATGTAGACCACATCTTCTACATTTTTTAATCTGGGATACCAGTAAGTACTGCTTTATCTACACACACATAGTTAAAGTGGTACGATTTTATGTTTAGACAAAACTATTGCTGTTACTGGATGGTGTGATTCTCCTTTCTTTCTGCCCTCTCTTTCTAAGGAACTTCAAAGAGATTACTCAAAGGATCAGTGCTCAGATAATGTACTTGTAAAGGCTTTTCTACACAAAGATAAACTGATTTAGTTAAATTGGTACTAACATTGGGTGAAGACAAATCCTGTCAACCTCTAAGCAATCACAATTATAAGGATAGACTCTCTGTGCTGACAGGCATGTACATAATGTACCAGCTCAGTGCATTGTTAGGTAACATTACACTGTCATATGATAACTTATTTGTATCACAGGCTTCGCTTCAGAATAGAGAACTTATTTCAGCCATCAGGGGTTCAAGCTATTTGCTGGTGGGAGCTTTACAGAAAAAAGAAACTGGGAGGCCTCTTTAAATGAATTATCATTGAATAATGCTGATGTGTGACATACATCAACAAAAGCCTGCCAGTCTGTAAAAAAGAAAGGCACAAGGGCCTATTTTTAAACCTAGTCTTCAGTGCACAACTCACTTGAGTGACCGATGCTCAAGTGTGACCCCTTGAGTTGGTCTAGCCTGCATAAGCCACTCTTCAAAGCCATCATTACAGCGTTCACACTGGTGCTGCACTCAATAGCGTGAGGCGATAGGACATCTGGGGGCACCTCTCATGATTCTTAGCACTGTATTGTCGGAGAAACTGTCTTTTTTCTGGGCACACGTGCCAAAGTGGTCTTAGAACACCAATTCAATAAAGCAACCGTTTCTGGCATGGCACCTTCTTTATTGCTGTCCGTGGCCTTTGTTTCACTTGGTGGCAATGCCTGAATCCACCTCAGCATAATGAGCTGTTGCAGCTGTTGGCATTAATGCAATTCTCGTTTCAGGAATGGGAGGCAGAGGGCACAAGACAAGGCATAGGATCATATTGGCAGTGACTTGTCGCCCTGAGAATGTGACAAGCGCAGCTCGGTGAGCAGATTATCGCAGGCTGCATGCAGACAGGGAACAGTCAGGGCCGGCTCCAGGCACCAGCCGACCAAGCACGTGCCTGGGGCGGAACCTTTTAAGGGGCGGCCAATCTTGGAGTAGCAGGGGGCACTTGGGGGTTTTTTGGATTTTTTTTGGTTCGACGGGGCGGCGCTCGAGGTTTTTTTTGTTGTTGTTCTTGTTTTTGTTTCAGCCGGGTGGCACTCGGGGGTGGTTGGTTTTGTTTCAGTGGCGTGGAGTGGCGCTGGGAGGGGTGTTTTGGCAGGGTGGCACTGGGGGGGGGTTGCAGTGTGGCGCTTGGGGGAGATGTTTCGGCAGCATGGCAAGGCGTTCGGGGATGGGGTGTTTCGGTGGGGCGGCGCTCTTTTTTTTTGCTTGAGGCAGCAAAAAAGTTAGAGTCGGCTCTGGGAACAGTGAAGACAGCTGATGCAGGTTGTAATAACTGTGGATTCCCCTTATCCTGACCAGTGGCCCTGAAGCAGGACCACAAGCAAATACTAGTGGGACTACTTTGTCATGCAGACTTGGGCTGGCCAGCAATGGGCCCAGAGCTTCCACATGAGGAAAGCCAAATTCCTGTGGGAGGAGGTTGCCCCCCCCCCTGCAGCACAGATGAGAGGTGCCATACTCAAGCACGAAATGGACTTAACTTTGCAGTGAAGATAACCCTATGATGGTGAATCATCCTGAACACGAATTTCCAAGCATTTATATAGGGTACCCTGATGGTTTTTCCACACTACTCTAATAAATGTGGTAACAGCACTAACTCCTCTAAGGGCTTGTCTACACTGCGATATTGTCAACAAAACTTTTGTCTTTCATGGCTACTTTAAAAAGCACCCCCGCAAAAGACAGAAGTTTTGCCGATGCAAGTGGCAGAGCGCTCTCCTGCCAACAGAGCTAACGCCGCTTGCGGAGCTGGAAGTATTTTGCCAGCAAAAGTGCCGACAAAATATCGACAGAGTGTTCACACAAGCTGACTTTTAGTGACAAGGTTGTGTCAACACAGCCTTGTCGCTAAAAGCTGTGTAGTGTAGACAAGCCCTAAGTGTTTAAACATTGTGGCTAAGGCAGCAGGAAGCTTTATTAGCCACAAAAGACTTGTTTACCCGTATGGCAATGTTAACCTTAAACTGTCGCCCCTGAATTGGTAGAATTTCTCTTCGGGATCCATTTCAAATGGCAGAGTAAATAAAACAGGGAAAGAAGGGGAAATAAGCAGAAAGTGTAGAGAGAACTGAAAGAACTGGAAAATAAAAAGATACAAAGAAAAGTGAGCTAGCTTCAATGACACATCAGCAGAATAGCCTCATCTGTAAGAATGGAAAAGTATAGTAGGTGATTATGGTTTACTTGCATATAATTAACATAAAGAAAACAAAGTAATTCACTGAGGAGTATAATTTGACCATAAATGAGCAGAACTAGCAATGGGGGATTTTAATTCTTCTAGGCGTGATTCTCCATTGCCCTGTACCTTGTGTGGTCACTTACATCTGTGTAGAGCTTGTCTGGAATTTTTCATCAGAATGATTTTCTGACAAAAAACATGCTTTTCACAAAAATTGTGGGGAAGTTTAATTTTTGCTGAAATTTTTCGATTTTCTTATAGTATTTTTGATTTGTGATTACTTCCACCCACCCCCCCAAAAATGCAACATTATTCATAGGAAGATATTTCCATTTTCCACCCAAATTTCCATCTCTGGAAACTGAACACAGAAAGGGTATAAAATGCTAGCAGACTAGAATAGCAGCTTTTCACATGCACAGGTGGGAATGATTATACAAGATGCAAGACAGCGGAGACTCTATTCAAATTAAAACAAACTTTGGGAAATATAAATCTGCAACATAAATTCAGTGTATTATAGAAGAGACAATTGGCTGTCATACAGCAAGATCTATTTATACAGGAGAGATGGTTTAAATTACATTTTAAGCCTGAAATACAGATTAACCAGGAGATGCTCTGAATTGTCTAAAGCATGGGAACAGAAGTCAGGAGATGGGAGTTCTATTCCTGATTCTGACTTGACTTGTTCTTAATATCTCTGTGCCTCCGTTTCCACGCCTGTAAACACTCTCAGTAGCAGCCGTGCCGATTAATTAATTAATGCTTACTGTTTATACTGCAGCAGCATCCAAAGGCTCCAGTGGCAGCCCTATTGTCCTTTGAGCTGTACAAACACTGATAGTAAGACAGTCCCAGATCCTCAGATGAGGATCTGTAGAAAGGCAAAGTATGATTGCTGTTATAATATACTGATAAACACAGAATCCATAGCGATGTAGTGTACTAGAAGGCTTTATCAGCTTCTCTCTTATGAAGAGAGACTGAAAAGATAAAGATTATTTGCTTTGGAGAGATAAGCGAGGAGACATGATAAAAGTAAAATAATTAACGGTACAGAGAAGGTAGATCAAGAACTTCTGTACTCCCTGACTCATAACACAAGAGCAAGGGGACATTCAATGAAACTGAAAGGTGGAAAATTTGAAGCTGATAAGAGGAAATTCTTCTTCACGCAATACATAATCAGTCTTTGAATATCGTTGCCATAGGATGTATGTAGTGTAGCTGTAGCCACGTCAGTCCCAGGATATTAGAGGACAACAGGGGTGAGGTAATATATTTTATTGGACCAACTTCTTTTGGGGAGAGAGATGGGCTTTCGAGCCACACAGATTTTGATTTGATCTGAAGTGGAGCTCTGTGTGACTCGAAAGCTTGTGTCTCTCTCCAGCAGAAGTTGGTCCAATAAAAGATATTACCTCACCCACCTTGTGTCTCTAATTGCCATAGGATATCATTGAACATAAAAACTTAGCTAGATTCAGAGAAGGAGTGGACATTTATATGGCTACCATGAATATTCAGAAGCATCATAATAAATACTTGTAAAAGAAGAGGGATATAACACCACATGCTTCAGAGTTTTAAGCTAATATCTAACTCTTAGGGGTAAAGTGGAGACTCTGCTGGGGAGCAGATTATCCCATATTTATCTACTGCAGGGTTTCTTGCATCTTCCTCGGAAGCATCTGGCACAGATAGATGGCCCTCAGATCTGATCCAGTCCGGCAAGTCCTATGTTTCTCTGAGTGGGGGACGATTTGCATTATTCACAAGTGATTCAATCATGATTGATTCATATGGGTTCTCCCAAATGAATGTCAACAAAATCTTGAAACCATATAGCACCTAGGCCTGGGACTTGGGTTTATTCCATACACATGGTGCTTGCTGACAAAATTGATGATATCCCTTTAGCCTGTTGACACTACAGCTTATGTCAGCATAACTTATGTTGCTTGAGGGGTGGGAGAAATAAATCACCACCCTGAGCGACATAAGTTACACTTATGTAAGTGCCGGTGTGGACAGCACTATGTCGGCGGGAGAGGTTCTCCTGCCAACATAACTAATGCCATTCATGGGGGGCTGGAGTAGTTAAGCCAACAGGAAAGCTCTCTCCTGTCAGCATAGAACAGCTACAAAGACAGCTTACAGCAGTGCAGCTGTGCCACTGTAAACTCTCTAGTGTAGCTGTGCTCTTACTCAGGTTTCCTGAGTGAAGTGTATTTTAAGGAGAAATTTGAAGGGAGCCAGGGATGTCACTGATGTGATGAGAATTCACAGACAGTTCCAGCTGGAGATGAGACTGTCATAACATATTTCCCAGATTTGGACCTTAGCGTCCAAAATATGAGTGTTAGCATGAAAACCTCCAAGCTTAGTTACCAGCTTGGACCTGGTAAAGCTGCCACCACCCAAAAAATTAGAGTGTTTTGGGACACTCTGGTCCCCCCAAAAACCTTCCCTGGGGACCCCAAAGACCCAAATTCCTTGAGTCTTACAACAAAGGGGAATAAATCATTCCCCCCCCCTTCTCCCTTCCAGGTGTTCCCTCCCTGGGTTCCTGGAGAGATACACAGAAGCAAGCTCCGTGAATCTAAACAGAGGGACTCCACCCTCCCCGTTTCCAGTCCTGGAAACACAAGTACTTCCCTCTTCACCCAGAGGGTATGCAAAGTCAGGCTTAGTAAATCTAACACAAAGAGATTTTCCCCCTGACTTCTTCCTCCCACCAATTCCCTGGTGAGTTGCAGACTTAATTCCCTGGAATTCCCACTAAAGAAAAACTCCAACAGGTCTTAAAAAGAAAGCTTTATATAAAAAGAAAGAAAAGGACATTAAACTGTCTCTCTGTATTAAGGTGACAAATACAGGGTCATTTGCTTAAAAGAAAAGAAATGAATAAACAGCCTTATCCACAAAGAATACAATTTAACACATTCCAGCAACTACACACATGTAAATACAAAAAAAACCAATATAAACCTTATTGCCTTACTATTTTTGTACTTACAACTTGGAAACAGAAGATTAGAAAGCTGGAGATAGAAAAATCACTCTCATAGCCGAGAGGGTCAGACCCAAGACAAAGAACAAGGAACTCACACCCAAAACTTCCCTCCACCCAGATTTGAAAAAGTCTTGTTTCCTGATTGGTCCTCTGGTCAGGTGTTTCAGGTTACTCCTTTCCAGGTGAAAGAGACATTAACCCTTAGCTATCTGTTTATGAGAGAGACATAAAAGACAACATGAAACAGAGCGAGGAGAGAAGAGACCTGATCCAGCTCCCATAAAGGTCAATGGGAGTTGGATCAAGTCCAAAGGGGGCTGTTGGGATGAAGACATTGACTCGTTATGCTGGCTTCTAGTTGTAGCCCTTACACAAATACAAGTAAATGTTGTTGTTTCCCCTATAGGGAGAACAGCCTTCCACCTAGAAGCCTTTTCTCCCTGCTACCTCTTCTTTCTCCTCCCTCTTTCTCACCAGGAGGAGGCTTTTTAAAGGTCACCAGCAGCCCTTAATTGGACTCAGGTGTTTCTAGTTAACCTGAGGTAACCTGTTTTCAGTTCATAGGGAAAAGGGCCTTCATCATTCTTGGACTGATATACCTACCTTCCCCTCTCTCCCTACATAGGCACCAACTCCATAGGTGCTCCGGGGCTGAAGCACTCCCAGAAAAAAAATAGTGGGTGAATCAGCTCCTCCCTCTCCCTCCCAATGCCTTCCGCCCACTGGTGATCAGCTGTTCAACGGCGTGCAGGAGGCGCTGGGAAAGAGGGGGAGGATCAGGGGCAGGAAGAGCCATGGGGGTCAGGCCTGGTGTGGAGCGGTGGTCAAGAACCCCCTGGGAGCTCAGAAAGTCAGCACCTTTGCTCTTCTAGCTGCCAGGTCCAACTGCCACAGTAGGACGCAAAGTGGAGAGTGATGAACATGGGAGAAAATAAGAGCACTGTGCAGACAGGGATGGATTTGTTCAGGGCCTTGAAATCACACAAAACAGGCTGAGGAGCTTGAACTTCATGCAGAACAAGAAAGAGAGCTAGTGAATGGGTTTCAGGAGTGGGATAAGTTAACCATCTTCTCATTTTGCTGTGACAAGTTGTTTTCTTTTAGCTCCCCTTCATTCCAAGCCCTGGCCACTGCAACATGGTAGAGAGTTTTGCACACTTCAAAGGCCCTGATTTCCAGAGGGGCCAAGG
This sequence comes from Gopherus evgoodei, assembly GCF_007399415.2. Lineage (NCBI taxonomy): Eukaryota > Metazoa > Chordata > Testudines > Testudinidae > Gopherus > Gopherus evgoodei. The sequence continues at coordinate 73,230,239 of NC_044323.1, forward strand.
ACCTGCAGTGCCTATTGGCTTCCAATAGGGTTTTGAAAGTCAAGCCGTAGGGCCTCATTTACCTTGTGTTGGAACTTTGTTTAAACTGAGCTAGATCATGTCCTCTAACCTGGATAAGGATCTCATGTACAAGCAGACACGTCCCTCTACACTGTAGTAGCCAGAATCCACCATTTGCACAAGAAACAAAAAAAAGCAGAAGCTTTCAATCCTATGTCAAGTTTTTTTGCCAACATGAGGAGAAAATATGCATAGTCACTGCATATGATTTGGAGTTGGTGTGGGAACTGCTGAAATCTAATTGCCAGACTTCTACATACAGACATTTCCCACTGTGATAATTTGACTGAACTAAGTTAGCATAGAACAATTTAAAAGACAAAGGAAAAAATTCTAAGACACCCAGAGGCAAACCTTTTAATTTAATCAACACAGGCAGGAATGTTTAGGGCAAAATATAATGATGACGGGCCAAATATTGCAGTCTTTACTCAGGCAGAGCTCTGACCAAGATCAACGGGGGTTTTGTTTAAGGCAGGCAGTACTTCACTTTTTTCCTGTTTATTTCCTTTGGAAAAGAGGGAGCCATAAGCCATCACTCAAGAAAAGAACCATAAAACACTCCAAATTTAAAATAGCACTTGAAAATGAGGCAGAAATCGAGAGCTGCATTTTCAAACATGAATGCAGTGGGTGTGGTTACAGTCCATAAAACACATTAATTACTACATCAGTCATGCTGCATTGGGTACATCTATACAGGGATCAAAACCCTTCAGCATGGCCATGGCTGGCCCAAGTCATCGGACACAGGCTTCCGAGGCTCAGGCTGCAGGGCTAAACATTGCTGTGTAGATGTTTGGACTCCGGTTGCAGACAGAGCTCTGAATCCCAGAACTCGGGCTCTAGTCTGAGCCCAAATGCCTACACAACAATTTTTCAGCCTCAGAGACCAAGCCCTGAGAGCCCAAGTAGGCTGACCTGTGCGGTTTTTATCCCTGTGTAGACATACCCATAAATAAGGTTTATTTGAATTGGGTCTAAAGTTTGCTTTATATCTGTTAATAATAACTGAGCTAATCTAGCCAAAGTTATTTGATTAATTAACCTTTTCATCAGCTATGTTTAGAGTGACCATTACTGGCCCCACATAGAGCTGGATTCTCCACACAGTGGCACAAAGTGAACCAAAAGTGGTTGGAGATTTGTAGTGAAATCCCCTGGTGTTGGGGAAACTCTATTAGCACAATGCTGGCAGAGGTGGCTCTGCCTTTTCCTGCACCAGCTCTGCTACCCACTACCAGCCCCTGGAAGTGGCCACCCGGCACAAGAACAGGCAGCAAGTGAGCACTGCAGGGAAAGTGTCATGGGGAAAAGAGACCCTACTCTGCCAGATTAGCCTTTGGTTCCTCACACCAGCACCACAAGTCAAAGTTGACCCTCTGTAACTTTAGGTCATGCCAGGGCCAGATGGCTGAGAATCAAGGAGCTGTGATCCCTGTTAGCTCCCCCTCTCCACTACACGAGCTATGCTCAAACTCAGCAGAGAATCAAGCACATGGTATTTATCGCTGTTCTCCTATCATCCTTCTTTTCTTCCTTTTCCATGGACCATCTCTATTCATTTTATGTGTTTGAATTTATGAAAGTATTTATTAAAGTGTAACTAAAACATAATTTGTACAGCACCCCAAGCACCTGGGGTGAGGAATAGACTGAGGGAGTGTTTTTATCTATGTAGCTATAATGTTATTATATTATCCTTAAAATATTAGTGCACCTCTTTTCTCAGAAAAATTAATTATAGGCATGTTCAGAAGTTAACAGTATTAGCATTATGTTTATTAACGATTTTACCATTAAGTAGCAATGGTTATTTCCGTATGCTCAGAACAAAAATTTTAAATCAAAATAGGCCATGTAATTTGGATTTATAAAATATTCTCATGCATACACAAGTACTCATTTTGCAGATGCAAATGCACTTTTGCTCCTCTAAGTGTATATTTAGAACACTTGCAACTTTAAAAAAAAAACAATTATTCAGCTTTTTCCATGAATGTATTCTCCAAAATTCCTCTTACTTTCTCTTCATGGCAGCCAAGAATCTGGCATGTGGGAGAGAGAAAGACCCCAACCCTAAAGCTCTGGCTTTAGGCATGCTGTGATTTAGTGGTCTCTGTGTATGCTTTTTTTTTTTAAAAGCCACACTAAATAACGGGCTTATGTGTATATGACAGTCCCCTCTAGTGGTTGAGTTAATGGAATTTCTCTTTTAGGTCACCTGACAGAAAATTGTGCTTCTGAATTGAGAATCATAAGTTAAAATTACATCCTTAAGATATAAATATGTGCTGTAAGCACAGAGTATTCCAAAACAAAAACACATCTTCTGTGGTTGGTGGGGCACCACACTACATCTGTGATCTACTGCATCGCAAGTCTTTGATCCTACCAGGAGACACACAGCCCTATAGAAAACCAATGAAGTCAAGGCAGACTCTGTGGGTGTATTGTGCGGAGTTCAGGAATCCAGGATTAAGACGAAATAGTTCATTTTGCTGAACTTTTTAATATATGATCACGGAGTAATATCTGTTCATTGTATTTCTAGCAATACTGTCTATTGGCTGAAACGCTGCATTCAGGACCCACCTATTTTGGCATGTCTAAGTCAGTGTCTAAAATGTCTTCAACTTTGGCCAAAGTCTAGAGTTAAATATGTCATGTTTTCTAACTGTTATGCTCCCACTACCAACAATCAGTTCTCAAGTCTAAGGCTGTGCGTGTTATTCTGAAATGCATAACGGCATTGACAAACTCTCTGCACTATCAGTGCCTATGAAATGTGGTTTTAATATCCTTTGAGGCTGAAAACTGCAATGGGCAGGGATGGTGTCCCTAGCCTCTGTTTGTTAGAGGCTGGGAATGGGTGACAGGGGATGGATCACGTGATGATTTCCTGTTCTGTTCATTCCCTCTGGGGCACCTGGCATTGGCCACTATCGGAAGACAGGATACTGGGCTAGATGGACCTTTGGTCTGACCCGGTATGGCTGTTCTTGTGTTCTTATGACTAGATACACAAAGGGATTTAGGTGCATAACTGCCACTTGAGGCACCTAAATCCACCCATTTATGCATCACTGAGATCCTTAAAACCTTTGCTCAGCTGCCGCCTAACCCTTCAGACATCTCAGTTTCTGCTTATAGGCACCTATATTTCCACCGGTGCACATGTGCAACACCACTTAAGTCCTGATACTACCAAGCTGCTCGACACCTGAGCTCATGCCTAAGCCCTGGCAAGATTTTCCAACTACCTCGCCTGCAGGGCCTGACTTGCGCAAGGTATGCATGCTCAGAGCGTGCCTGGCAACAGACAGCTGTGGGTGGCCACCCCCTGGGATGTGGGAGACCCAACTTCAAGTCCCCAAATCAAGCAGAGCAGGAATTTGAAAACAGGTCTCCTCTATCCTGGGTGAGGGCCCCAACCACTGGGCTATGAGCTATGAAAAGGTGAGGGTGTCTGGGTTTTTATTGCAAAATAGGGCTAACCTGGTTCAGGTGCCTAACTCCAGGAGAGGGTTCACATCTGTGAATCCTGAGCAGAGTTAGGTGCCTACCTACCTTTAAGGGGTGGGGCTTAGGCCCCGCTCCTCAGCATTTCCTACTGACTAGTTTAGGTAGCTAGCCACTCAGCTTGGTGGCTTCTAAGCTCTGTCTTAGGCTCCTAGCTCTCCCCATGCACTGTATGGGGAGCTTGAGCACCTAACTCAGGGCTGAGAATGCCACTGGGTGACAGGGTGCCCAAAATTAGGTGCTGCAATGCCAAAGTCCCTTGTGGGTCTTGTCACTAATCTATAAATATGCTTCAGATGCCAGGGCAAACCTGGAATACTCTCCTAGGAAAGTGTCACAAAACACAGCATCAACAGATGGCCTCAGTTTTCAGAAGGTTTTCAAGAACACATTAGACAAACACCTGTCAGGAATGGTCCAGCCCTGCCTTGAGTGCAGGGGACTGGACTAGTTGACCTCTCAAGGTCCCTTCCAGTCCTGCATCCTAGGATTATCACATGATACCTGACCTCTCTCTACCTTCTACATAAGGGGTAGGTAACCTATGGCATGGGTGCCGAAGGCGGCACGTGAGCTGATTTTCAGTGGCACTCACACTGCTGGGGTCCTGGCCACCAGTCCAGAGGGCTCTGCATTTTAATTTAATTTTAAATGAAGCTTTTTAAAGATTTTAAAAACCTAATTTATTTTACAGACAACAATAGTTTAGTTATATATTAGAGACTTATAGAAAGAGACCTTCTAAAAACGTTAAAATGTATTACTGGCACGTGAAACCTTAAATTAGAGGGAATAAATGAAGATTCGGCACAGCACTTCTGAAAGGTTGCTGACCCCTGTTCTACATTCTCAGATGATGGCGGCCTGCAGAGCACTGATTAGTGGCCTGCGTAGAGCTGCTTGGTCACTTACTACAGGATCTCCTCCTTGTTGCCAGCTGCAACAACTGTGCTGTGTTTCTACAGCATAACTTATGCTTTTTTAATTCGTTTCTTCAGGTGTTCCATTTTGCTAGTAAAGACTTAGCCACCATGTACAATCCCTGCAACAGAGCTGCCATTCCAGAGTAACATCAAACTTGGATGGATGGATCAAAAAAGACTTTCTGAATACTATTTGCTCATGTAAGTATTTGCCGCAGCTGACCACAAGGATGTGACGTGATCGTGAAAGGGAGGAGAAGTGGGCCATGCAGTTGTAAATGGAAGGGAGGATAGCCTGTGAGACAGCCTCTCTAGTGAGGTGTGATCCAGGCTATGAGAAAGATCAAGAACCCCTGAGCTACAACATGCATATGTCCAAGCAAGGCCAGCCTTAGGGAAAATGTCACCCTGGGCGAACTTGTATTTTGGCATCCCTGCCCCTCTATGAGCATGACGCCCACCCCCCATGGGCAGGACCCAGGTGGGCTCCTCACTCTCCCCTTCACCCCCAACCCTTTCACCTCCCTTCTGCACCCCCAACCTCTGCACCTCCCTCCTGCTCCCCAACCCATGTTCCCCTGGCCCCTGCCCCTCTCCTGTTACCCCAACCCCTGCACTGCGCCCCCTTTGCCTCCGTACCCCTTCCTATGCCCACATGGGGAAACTGTCCTGGATGCACGGAACAGATAGCACTGCTGCTCGCTCCCCACCTTGACTGCTGCTTCTCCGTGCACACCTAGGGGGCTGTGTATGTGGAAGGGGAAGTGAGGAGCAACATCAAGGCTCCCTGTAGCCAGGGCACCTTCACCACCTGGGCTGTGAAAGGGGAGGACAGAGATCAGCAATTCCTCATGCCTCACAGCATAGCACAGATGGGGAAAGTGACCTAGGTGCAGGGAACCCTGATGTTGCTCTTCGCTTCCCCACTCACAGACCCCTAGGGAGACATGGAGGAACATTGAGGGGGAGTGAGCAGTATCTGTGTGTGGCCACTCGCACCCCTGCCCCATGTTCTTCTGCCAGGAGGAAGCAGGGAGAAAGCTGGGTGTGCTCCCAAGCGGTGCTCCATAGGGCGCAGTTTCTGACACTAGCACCTCTGCGCTGCCGCATGGTGTCCCCTTGACCACTGGTGCCCTGGGTGTCCGCCCACTCTCTCCACTCCTAAGGCTTAACCCTGTGTTCAAGCTTTCCCTGCCATAGAGTTACATGTAATGGACGACACTAATTCAACAGATAACTCAATGATAAATATTTTCTGCCATAAGCACCCTATGCTAGTAAATAACTACATACAGAAAAAACAAGGATGTTAATAACATTTATATAACCAGGGAAATGCATCCTCTTCTTTTCTTTTTGCTCCTTTTCCTACCTCTCACCCCTTTAGGCTTTTTAAAGTCCCCCCCCCCTTCCAATTTACAGCACTTCCCTTCTTCTCTGTGTATTTCTCTCTTGTTTGGTGGGGTGTTTTTATTTATCTTCCCCACGTCCTCTGTGTGAAGGAACAAAGCACTCATGCAGAATTCATCACAGGAAAACAAACATATCCCACCTCTACATCCTTGGGAAGAGACTAATTGAAATGACCAGTCCTCTGGAAATTGGCATAGAGAAAGCAAGAGAAATTACTATAGTCAATGTGTCAAGGGAACTGTTGGCACTCTGACAATTCAGGAAAACAACTATTTGATATAGGGGGAGGTGCAGTGCCATTGAAAGAAATAATGCCTTACAGATGTAGCAGAAAAGCACAGGGTGTAGTGGACCTTGCTACACCTTTAGCACAGACCTATGGTGCACAGAGGAGCAAGACTTACCTCACCCTTGGAGAAAAGCTTGATAGAAGCAAGCAACTGGAGAATGAAAACCTGATTTTAAAATTGCCTAGTAAGGTTTTCATTCCGTAGGCACTTCTGTAGGTTTTTCAGTCCTATTAAATTCTTCAGATATTCTGGGAATGGATAGTGCTGTAGACAGTACTAGTCAGCCCCCTTTCTTGCCATGCTGTCAGGCAGATTAAATTTATCCCCTACATTAGAACACTAGGGGGCCAGGGTTTCTTGTAGCCTCTCCTGGGAAAGTTGCACACATAATTTAGCTCTATGATGGATTCCAAGCACATCTTATTACTGTTACTATAATTATCGTCACTTACATAGCACTTTTCATCTTGAAGTCCCAAGACCTATTCAAGCAAAGCTGGCAATCCCTGCAAAGCCATACAGATGGGCCACGGGGTTGCAATGTCCCAAGGTCAGGGTGTGACCTGCTTTATTGCTGCTATCTGAACAGTAGTCAAGAAACTGACAGAAGTGCCAATTTCAGACAGCAGCTACTGGGACTCCCAGAGTCTGCAGCTTCTGGGCATTGCTATCATGTGGAAGTCCCCAGGGCCAGGAACCGAGGGGCTTCCAGACACACAGGCCAGCTGGTTCCTGAGGTTGTCAGCTCAGAAGTCGCGGAGCCTGGAAGCTCTGGTATGGCAGGGTTGCCCCATAGCCACAGACCCTGCAAGCTCTAGGATCCCCTAGGCAACCTGCCTGGCAGACGGTAACATCAAAACCCTGCCTGAGATTCAACAAAAGCTTGTTGAACCTGATCCCTTTGCACTAAGTATTTTGAGTTCAACATATCATCATTTTCCAACAAAACTGGAAGCGCTCTGATCACCTCTATTCACAAAGTAATGCTAACAGCTATTCCGTGACTAAAACAGGCTGCAGGGACCCAGAAATCTTTCCCTTTGAGTTTTCCTGTAGCGTTTTTCCCCCTCCAACTTAGCCCTTTATAGAATCACCTGACCTCTTCCCAGCTGGGTCTGATAATCAACTGGATGAGTTGGCTCCAGGCCACCTGGCCCTTAAAGGGACAGACCACCCTGTTACAATTATCAAAAGCACATTGCTGAAAGATACTTGAACCCGTAAGCTAAGACACTGCTCCTTTCGTGTGGGTCCTTCTGCATTTAGACAAGCAGCACTTTGTACATTCCTTGTAAATAAACAAGACTGCATCCAAGAAGATAATAGACTCCATCATCAGTTTCTACTCTCAGCTGAAACAACCTGCACTTTGACTAACCACTGGGACCAAAAAAGGGGAAACATTAATTACCAATTTTACCATTTGCTTCCTTGCACAAGAGTTCTGCCAACATAAGGGATTGATTCAGGAGTGCATGCTTCCTCCAGCATGTAGACACTTCTCCTCTGCAAGACAATACTCCCAGCCCCAGTTCCCTTCATCTGATCATGTGTAGACATGCATGCATCCATACCTGGCATGTTAAGAGGTTAAAAGGGTAAATTGGAGCTGGGAGCATTTTTTTTAAATAACTAGGTTCTCAGCTTGGCCAGGGGAAGAAATTTGTACACGTCAGAATTTGCAAAGACATTCCTCCCAGGTGCCTGAACTGTGCCTGGCCTCCAGACTTCTAGCAAAAGCCTCAAGACTTGAATTCACCATGTTAACGGCTAAGCTATCTGGATTAAGCACCCTGGCGCGCACAGAGGGTACAGACATCTCCCTGAGCCCTAACGGTCAAATGCATTTAGCCATGTGCACTCTTCCATTCTACGTTGCTGCTCCTGTATTACCCCACTCTCCTTGCAAGGGGCAATCATTATAGGAGGCTCTTTCATTACACCAACCCTAGCCTTCTAACACAGCATCAGATGCCGGCCGTTTGCCTTCCCTGGCCATGAGACAAGTGCCTAGGGAAACTGCAAGCTTCCAAACACACACTGGACAGTAAATAAGTGAAAAAACAAACTTGCCACCCTGAAGGGGAAGAAACCCTGTGAATCTGTCTGCACTACCTACAAATGCCAAGTCTCCACAGCTGTGCTGTATCCTCCACGGCTTCCGTTCCCTCCTCCTCTAAGGAAAGAGAGTGTGAGTGTTAGTGCCAGCTGCTGGGGCTTGGGTGAACAGGCTGCAGAGCTGCAGCAGGATGTGTAGCCCAGCCCCCTATCGAACACTGAGTAAATATTCTTGTCATCGACAGTGCTAGAAAAGTAGTATGGTCTCATGCTTAACTAGGACTCAGGAGATTTGGGTTCAATTTGCATCTCTGCCATAGATTTCACTTAGTCTCTGTGCTTCAGTTCCCCATTGTAAAATAGGAATAATATTTCCTCTCTCATGAGTCCCACCCTTTGCCCGTCCTGTACATTTAGATTAGAAGCTCTTTGGGGAGACACAAAAAGCTCTTTGGTGAGGGACAGTCTCTGACTACACCTCTGTACAGTGTCGAGAACAATGGGGCTTTGATCTTGGCTGGGGCCTATAGGCCCTAATATAAACAGTACTGATTAATATGTTTATATTGTGCCAAAGGTCTGCATGGTGCTTTGTCTCTCCTGGCCAGCAGAGAGAGATCAGGTACAGAGGGATTTGACACTGCACCCCACAGAGCTCTGAGAGACACTGAACCTCTTTCAGGGACATAGTCTTCTGGAGTTGCAAGTTCCAAGCATGTTTTGCTTTCTCTGTAGGTCCATTTTTGGTACAGATTATCACATACTGCAGGCTACAACTGGCATTCAGCACCATCCTACTCACTCCAAGTAGTTTTGCAAGAAATGGGTAAGGTTTTGGCACAGAAAGTCAGTTTAGTACATACTAAACTTCGAAGTAAAGCAGATCATAGGCATTAATCGCTAATAAATCCATTAGTCATCTGCAAAGCGTGCAAGGTTGTTCGTGTCCCCAGACGATAAAAGACGCCTGAATAAGATATTATCCTTATCTGACTCTCTTTAGAAACAGTTACTTTAATGGGATCAAAAGTTTAACCTTCACGGTTTCCTGTTTTACTTTTGCTAATTACTTCGATACTGCAACTGAAAGCTCATTTTTATGGTACAATAAAAGGTTAGTGGTTAATCTGACCTCCGTAGGCATATTTACTTTTACAAAAATTCTAATGTACATAGTGCTTCAGGACAGCATGTCGTCATGGGTCAATACCACATGGACAGCATGGGAAAGCAGACCCAAATGATTATTTTTGAAAGCTCTGTTTCTACTACAGACACTGCTGGCATAGCTCTGTGGGTCAGGGCTATGAAGAGATGTAATCCCTGACCTACACAGTGTAACGGCAGAAGTCCCTATAGTAGATGAAGTTATACCAGAAAAGCTGCACTTTTATTGATATAGCTTGTTTCATTCATGGATGGAAGGGGAGTTCTCAATACCAGTACAAAGCACAGTTTTGCTGGTGTAGCTGTGATCACACTAGAAGTGCTTTGCCATTATATACACAGTAGTGGTAAAGAACATAAGAACGGCCATACCAGGTCAGACCAAAGGTCCATCTAGCCCAGTATCCTGTCTACCAACAGTGGCCAATGCCAGGTGTCCCAGAGGGAGTGAACCTAACGGACAATGATCAAGTCATCTCTCCCCTGCCATCCATCTCCATCCTCTGACAAACAGAGGCTAGACACACCATTCCTTACCCGTTCTGGCTAATAGCCATTTATGGACTTAACCACCATGAATTTATCCAGTTCCCTTTTAAACACTGTTATAGTCCTAGCCTTCACCACCTCCTCAGGTAAGGAGTTCCACAGGTTGACTGTGCGCTGTGTGAAGAACTTCCTTTTATTTGTTTTAAACTTGCTGCCTATTAATTTCATTTGGTGACCCCTAGTTCTCGTATTATGGGAATAAGTAAATAACTTTTCCTTATTCACTTTCTCCACATCCCTCATGATTTTATATACCTCTACCATATCCCCCCTTAGTCTCCTCTTTTCCAAACTGAAGAGTCCTAGCCTCTTTAAACCCTCCTCATATGGGACCCATTCCAAACCCTTAATCATTTGCCCTTTTCTGAACCTTTTCTAGTGTAGGTATATCTTTTTTGAGATGAGGAGACCACATCTGTACGCATAGCTAGCATCGCCTAAGAATTATGTGATGAACATTAGAGAAAAATCAAATGCTGCTGCCTAAAGTAAAAGAGCTGGAAGTGAATAGCTCTCATGTATAGGTCAGGAGATTTGACCTTGGTTCACGTTATCGATGGATAGTTGCGTGAGCTCAATGTTGTTTTTTATGTTTCACCAATTATGTAAGTTTTATACTAAAGGAAAAGGAATTGGAGAGTAGAATAGTACCTGAACACAGATACTTTCACATCTAAATCACCAGTTCAACTCAGAGAAGCAGTGAAAGTCGCTGCCATGAGGTGGTTATTCTATGATCTACGTGGAAATGTGTTTATATCTTTTTTTTAAATGCACCCTTAACTTATAGGTGCATGTGCAAAAACAAACACACACAAATCCCTAATCCACAAACCCCCTTTCAAATCATCTTCTTGGTAAAAACCTAAATAAACAAATTGGTTGGGGCAGAAACGTGATGTGGAAGGAAAAACTAAAAACAAAGGGGCTGGGGGGAGTGGAAAATAATATTTTTCATTTTGGAGTTTTGTCAAAAAATGTCATTAAAAAAATGAACAAGTTGTTATAATGAAGTTTTCTGTTTTTAAAAAAGGCCAATTTTGGTGAGAAAAAAATGTTCAGAAAGTTTCAATCAGCTCTACCTAACACTAGAAGGAAAGGGATCAAGGAATGCTGAGGATTCCAGATATTTCTTGGTCCCTGTCCAGAGTTAATGGTCCTCATCTAGTTTTGCATAGTCCCAGTATCAAGAAGAGTCCACTTTAACAGTCAATCTTAACTATTCTGATGGCAGCAGCCATCCTAAGTAGGTCTCTCTGTAGAAAAACAATAAAGGAAGAGTATTTGGGTATGTCTACACTACAAAATTAGGTCAATTTTATAGAAGTTGATTTTTAGAAATCGATTTTATACAGTCGACTGTGTATATCTACGCTTAGCGCATTAAGTCGGTGGAGTGCATCCTCATTACCATGACTAGTATCGACTTATGGAGCGGTGCACTGTGGGTAGCTATCCCACAGTTCCCACAGTCTCTGTCACCCATTGGAATTCTGAGTTAAGCTCCCAATGCCTGATGAGACAAAAACATTGTCGTGGGTGGTTTTTGGGTACAAGTTGTCAGTTGCCCCTTCCTCCATGAAAATAACAGCAGACAATCATTTCGTGCCAGATACCAGGGCAATAAGAAGAACACAGCAAGGTGCGCTGTGCATCAGAGAGGCTTTGAAAACCAGTTTTATGACTGGCCAGGCTTCGGTGTGACAGTTGTGTGTGTTTCTCCTTGATGCAAATCCACCCCGTGTTGATTTTGATTCCCTAAGCCAACCACGCCTCCTTCGAAATAAAGTAACTTGTTTTGAAACCATGCATTCTTTCTTTATTAATTAAAAAAAAAAATAAAAAGTTAATGGACAAGGTAGCCCGGGGGCGGGGGGGGGGAGAAAGACAAAGCCACGTTGCTTATTGTAGCCACACTAAAAATCAAACTGTTTGAATGACAGCCTTCTGTTGCTTTCGCCATCCTCTGCAGTGGAGTGGCTGGGTGCCTAGAGCCTCCTCCCACCACGTTCTTGGGCGTATGGGTGAGGAGGCTATGGAACATGGGGAGGAGGGTAGGCAGTTATACAGTGGATGCAGCGGGGGGCTGTGCTCTTGTTGGCTTTCCTGCAGCTCCAACAGATGCTTCATCATGTCGATTTGTTCCCCCATTAGCCTGAGCATCACATCCCGCCTCCGCTCTTAGCCTTCACTTAATGCTTCTCTGGCTTCTGCCACTGAATGCCTCCATGCATTAAGCTTTGTCCTCTCAGTGTGGGAGGACTGCATGAGCTCGGAAAACATGTCATTGCGAGTGCATTTTTTTTCGCCTTCTAATCTGCGATAACCTCAGGGACGGAGATGATAGGGGGAGGGTAGAAACATTCTATGCTCGATGATTCTGCGGAGACTGCATGGTCGCCTGTGCTGCTGAGTTCTCCACGCTGACCAAACAGGAAATGAAATTAAAAAGTTCCCGGGGCTTTTCCTGTGAACCTGGCTACTGCATCGGAGTTCAAAGTGCTGTCAAGAGCAGTCACAATGGAGCACTCAGGGATAGCTCCCAGAGGCCAATACCGTCAATTTGCATCTGCACTACAAATTCGACCCAGCAAAGTCGATTTTAGTGCTATTCCCCTCTCTGAGGAGGAGTACAGAAGTCGATTTTAAGAGTCATTTAGGTCGATGGAATGGGGTTGGTTGTGTGGACACATTCATTTTTAAATGGACCTAATGCAGCTAAATTTAACCTAACCCTAGTGGTGAGCTGGAGCTGGTTCCCACCGGTTCACAAGAACTGGTTGTTAAAATTAGATGCTGGTGTAGAACCGGCTGTTAAAGTGCTGGCGGGTGGGCAAACAACTCAGGTCTGCAGGTCACATCCAGCCCACGGGACTGTCCTGTCCCCTACTTAAGCTCGCAGGAGTCCCAGCTGGGGAGGCTGAGGCTCTCCCAGCCCCTCCCCCCTTCCCCCCTTCCCCTCCCCCTTGCAGGGCCGCAGCGTGCCAAGCCGCTGGCAGCTGGGCAGCTCAACTCCTGAGTCCTGCCACTTTGAGAGGTTGCCGGCAAGGTAAGGTGGGGGACGGGCTGCGATCTCCAAACTGCCCGGGGGGAGCAAGTGAGGCAATTTGCCCCAGGCCCTGCAGAGGCCCCCGGCCCCATGAGGATGTCTCCAGGGCTGAGTTCCTCCCGCTCAGAGCTGGCGGGCCGAGCAGCAGGAGCTCAGCAACGCTCTGTTAGGTGTAAGAAAAACATCAACAGCTATCTCACAGTTATTAGGGGGAAGAGGGGAGAGGTTATTGTAATAAACATGGAAAAATGTTTTTTTTAATTGTAAAGTATGACTCCCAATGACTCAATGCATTACTATTTCATAAGGAGAAAGGTACAAAAAATACATACTGTGGAACATCCCTTAAATCAGAACTTTTTATAGGGAACTGGTTATTAAGATTTTGGCAGCTCATCACTGCCTAAACCCATAGTGTAGACCAGGCCTTTGTTACTGACCTGCATCTGGCCTTGTGCTCTTTTTATGTGTAAGTCTGTTTAAGATCCACAATTTACATTTACTGCTCCAGAGTCTGAGATTAAAACAACATAAGAGCATCTCCATATTCCTGCTGTAGCCACCTCCAACTGTTCCTTCTAGTAAACCAAAAAACCCACAAAAACAAACAAACAAAAACCCTGATGATTATTGCCAAGAAGGTTTAAACAACGGGCTATGAAGAATGTGGAACGTGCAAAATTGCTTGAAATAGAAAGGTTAGAGCAATTAGTAAACAAGTGGTTATTACAAATGGAAAAACTGATTCAGATAAACCTTCCCAGCTCCCAGACATTCACCCAAAATTAGAGTATCTGAATCTGAAATGAACTCTTTTTGAAGTTCACACATGTTTTCTTAATTCATTTTCCCCCAGTTCTGCATATGCACTTCTGGACTTTTGAGTTTCTGCTTGAATTGGAAGTGAAAGTGCCAACATATGCTATGGTGGAAAACACTAATGGTTGCACATTGCACGCCACTGATGCATAAGCACCCAGGGTTAAACTCTCTACAGAAAGAGTTGGAGAAGCCATATGAAGTAATCACCCTCAGAGTGTCATTTAAAGTATTATGCGGGTTAAAGCCTTTTTATCTGAGCCATTTGACCTTAATGAGGCTCCTTTGTGATGCAAAGTTTGGATTAAAAGGAGATTTGAAGAACAAGGGCGGAGGGGCGAGGTAATATTTTTTATTGGACCAACTTCTGCTGGTGGGAGAGACAAGCTTTTGAGCTAACACAGAGCTCTTCCTCAGGTCAAGATGACACCTTGTTACTGAGCCCTGTCATTCATCAATGGGAGGTACCCATTTACTGTTGTACACATCCTCTTTGGGTCTTCCATTGCTTTCAATACTGGGCAGGTCAAAGACTGAGATTTTTCTTCTCCAGTGGAGATTCTTGAACCTGTTCAAATTGCTGAAAAGGAAAGCAGGGTAAAGAAACATTGGTTTGATTTTTCAACAGTTTAAATGTTTTTGGATGATGATAAAATGTTGCCTTTCAATGGGTGGCACCCCGGCCCTATATATGTCTCCCCTGCTGTATGTCTTTATCCAAAGCCCACTGAAATCAGTGAGTCCTTCCATTGCCCTCAATGGGCTTTGAATCAGGCCCTTAATCCTAGTAGCTGTGATATGCGACCGACTGCTTTAAGTATTTTCTTGTTTACTGGCTTTTGCTTTGTTACTCTCATGTACATACGTACTGGAGCGCCTTTCTCTGCACTTCAAGAGATTATTTCTCCAAGTAATTGGACATCTTTGCCTCAAAATTGTGGACTCTTGCTGTTAATTCCTGGGTGGTCTCCTAAAAGTACAAAATAGCAACCTGCCTTGTGTAAGTTGCATTCTTCATGAAGGCCACAGTGTGTTGCTAGAAGTCATATCCCATCCACAACAGCTCATATCAAACAGCATTCACAGCAAATCTCCAGGATATGTGAAAAAATATCTCTTAAGTATAAATTAGATACAGAATTCTCAAGTCATTTTTGATTATTTTGGTGAAAGCTGACGAACATTCCACATGTATGCAAATACTTAGCAGATCTGGTAGTTTTAAGCAGATGTTTCTAGTTTGTTGTAACATGCTGTATCTCTCAGGGGCCCAATCCAAAGCCTCTTAAATCAGTGAGAGCCTTCTCTGTTGATTTCAATGACCCATGTATAAAAGCTCCACAGATCAGACATCAGTCTTGGATGTCTCTCTCTTCTTGCCACTTAAGTTGTCTTAGGTAACAAAAAGTCTGTTGAGTTTTTATCTTTAAAACAGACTTAAAATCCTTTCTGTCTCTCTTGTCTATTGACAAATGCAAGGAGAGAAGTAATTGACTCCATCAGCTCCAAGATCACACTAGAGACAGATTGCAGGGACTGATGCTACTTACTGTTGCCAGCTTGGCTACTTCTGCCTTCAATGCACCCAACTCATAGGATGCAATAGAAGATGTTGTAGTTACCAAACTCAGCCATTGGTGACACTTCAGCTGAAACATAGGGGACCTGATTCTCCTCACACCAGTTTTTACACAGGTGAAACTCCACTGACTTCACTGATTAGATCACACTGATTTTACACAAGTAATTTACTGGGGTATGAATTTAAGCATGGGCTAAATTTTCAAGCAGATTTTAATTGTGCTCCTCTCAATAAAAGCAAATGTTTTGAACACTTTGGAATTATATTCCTTTGGTGTACCCAAGTCAGCTTCTTTATCATCATTTATGATGATAAATCCTCTATTTGGGCTAGGCAAGAGCAAAGTAGCATCTGAAAACCTGGATTCACATGTGATTTAAAAATAAAACTAAGATGGATTTAATGACCTTAGTTAAGGCACTGGGTTTTTTGTCCATATTACAAAATCATTACTGAGCAAAGTTTGACTGTAGCCTTTGATGTGGTCATAATAGAGACTGCTCTGACTTGAACTATAATTATATATTAATTGTGTCTGACAGAGAAATTCTCTGCCTACTAATCACTTCATACCTTGGACCATGTAATTTTTCTTGAACAATGAATTCATATTGCTTCTACATAAACCCATGGTATTCCCACATCTTGAATACTGTGTGCAGATGTGGTTCCCCTTTCTCAAAATACTAGGCTAGATGGACCTTCGGTCTGCCCCAGTATGGCCATTCTTATGTATTTACAGTAGGTCAAACCATTCAATATTGTTCTAGTCAGGCATTAGTCCCCAAGTCAACATTTTCCACTAAGGGGACCTAAAGCTGGATTCCTAAGTCCATATTTAGGCACCTATATAAAAGTAGCCTGATTTACAGAGCAACTGAGCACCCACAGCTCTTACTGACCTTAGTGCATTACTCTAGTCAAAGCCATACTAGCTGTGTGAGGCAAATTATGCCTCAGGCATTGCCTTCTCTCCAAACCCTCTCACTTCCATTCCCTTACCCTCAGCCCAGCCAAATCAATAGTATCCCTAGTATATAAATACACTTGTTTATTTTTCCTGCAAATGGTTGTTTCACTGTTGTTTTTTTTTATTGGCAGATAACACATACTAGCACCACAGAGAGTGTTGGAAGAAAGCTTGAAGCTTTAACAGCTGAGTAGCGAGCTGGGGCATTTCAAATCCAAGAAGGAATCAGTTTGGGTGGGGGGTTGGTAAAGAGGAGGCAGTTGAGGCTTTGGAGAGTGGGGAAAGGACACATCTCTTCTCCACCACTCACTTTAGAGCAGGAATGGAATTTACTTTATATTTGAAGTGGAGTGTTGAATTCCTCATTCCCCACCCCAGCAAAACTTTGACGGCAACTGTCTCCCCTTATCCGTGCCACTACAGTGAGGGAGAAGGACATGGCCAACACCGTCCAGTGAGGAAATATTTACACTGAGCTGTCCACAATGACACCCAGGCCTTTTTTCCCCTAGTGTCATTAGAGTTACTTTAAAACTCAGTAAAAGAAACCTGTAGTGAGTAGTTCTAATTGTTCCTGCCATAGTTCATTCCCTTGTATTTGGGAATCATGATTTCATTGGCCATTGTGTTGCCCATTTGCCTAAACTTGTTATATTCTTCTTCAGTAGTCTAAATAATTGTGTATCATCAACAATTTTTCCTTTCTTTCTGATAATGAGCATATATATGATAAATAAAAATCATGAACTGTTCTAGTACAGAGCCTAAGGTACTTCGCTATGGACCTTTAACCATTTCCACACTTTGTTTGCCATTTCTTAACCAATTTCTGATTTCACGCCAGCACTTCACCTCTCACCCTATGACTGCAAATCGCCTCTTCGGAGGGACATGGTCAAAAAGTTCTTGAAATATAAACCTTAAGTAAAAGCTGCAGTAAGGCTATAAACTGTACCAAGATTAACTAGAACAGGGGTTAGGGGACCAGCTGAGTGCATGACTCATTTTCTGTCCTGCGTGTAAGCTACACCCTGAGAAAAAGACAAAAATACAGTTGATAAGTCTTTGGTAAAATAGTGCATTCATTCTATAGCCTGTGCTTTGGGAGGCTCACGCAACAACCTGGTTTGACTGTAAATAGGAAATTCATGTGAATGAGATGCTGGCTCCCAGCAGACCCTCCTTTGTCTAACTACATATTTAGAGCTCTATTCTGCCACTATTACTCATATTGAGTATTAGTGTTATTTACTATTACTCATTCTTTACTCTGTGAGTAATCCCATTAATTTCATTGTGACTACTGCAGTGCAGGGTAAGTGCTATATGGAATAGTGATAGAATCTGGTCCTTAATAAATTAAAAGTACATAATCCAACCAGAAGCCTGGCTGGGCTGAGGGTTCAGATTATTAGTGGGGCACTGTTATAGACAGAGTGGATGCAATTTTCAAAATCATTTGTGATTTGTGTGTTTTTGAAAATGGCACTTAGCTTCCAAGTGATTTAGGTGAAAATGTTTGAAAATGTTGCCCACTGTAACTATTCACTCATTTGAACTACTCTTGCAATTGCTTTCCACAGCAATATATCAGGACAGCCACCCTCCAAACACTGTGGGTTGTGAAGTATTTTATGGCTGAAAAATGAAAGCGAGTCAAAGAGGCACTCACAGAGAGTCTGTGGCCAAGCCGTTTCTCCCAACGCTTAGGTCTGCCATCAACGTCACTCAACAGCTTTGAGAAATCAGTGAAAAGCCATATGATGGATTCAGCTTCTCTTTCTTGATATACATGCAAATCTAAACTGCTATTTGTGAAATTAACACCAGTTTAGTCCTTTGTAGTACAGCATTTGAGCAACATAATTTTTAATTTAAAAAATATGAGAGTGAAATCTTTGACCCATTGCAGTCACTGGCAAGACTCTCTGTAACTGATTTATGAAAAGCTCCTCATGATGACATGCTGTACCTCTCTGTAGCCACAAGATGCATAAAATTAACAGAGGAAAACTACATATGTTTTTAACTAGCAGCAAATTTGTGGTCCCCTTTTCAGATCAGTCCATTTCTGTGGTCACAGCTCTGCACCTTTAACAAGGATCCCACAAGCTGACACCCACAGGTGAATTGCCAGGAAAAAGATGAATGAACTGTGGGTGCAAAATTATGGGCACAGTCCACTCCAGGTGCAAAACTGCCCACAGAAAATGGAAGCACTCTTGGGAGAGGAGGGGGGAAACACACTTGACATTTTTACCTACTATAAAACACCAAAACAAACAAAAGAGACAGATTGCGCCTTTTAGTCACTAGCCCAAATTGCAGGCAGTGTGGGCACTGCCGCCCCAAGAGGAAGATCCAGAGGTGGGATGTGTCTCAGAAGGCACAGTATCTCCCCAAGCCCCATGAAGCACAGGGTAACAATGTGCACTGCACTATCATCCTCCCAGATAATACAGCTTGATTCCTTCCCCTCCTCATGGGGTTAGCTAGCACCTCTGGTCAGCACGAAGGACCAGAGGCATACTCTGGGGTGCTTTTTGTCCCTGGGAGTGCTAGGTGGGAGCAGCCCCTGCACTTCCTGAAGTGCAAAGACTTGTGTCTGATTCTTGTGCAGGAGCAAAAAGAGAAGAGGGAATGGTTCATTATGTCTTCCCCCACCATGCACTCACCTTAGGAACTGACACACCATGGCTGAAAGCAAAGAGTAAACAGGTGCTATCATCATTAGTCATGCGACTTAACTTTCATATAGTTCATTGTATCCAGATAGGTTTGTCCTGGAACACAGGAGAAGGTGTGGTATTCTTTTCAGATTTGTATATCTTATCCAACATTTTGATTGCTTAGGGTGTGTTTCTAGACAGGGGCCAACATGTATTGCAGTTGCAGACAGAATTTCCCTCACCCTGAGGGCTCCATTATCATCTCAGATTAGATTGGCGAAGAAAACTGTCATATACCTTTGCTTTAAAAACTCTGATGCTGAGCATGTGTAAACAAGTAGCATAGGGCCAGAGTCTGTGAGGTTCAGGAATTCCCACAGCTCTGAAAAAGCCAGGCCACTTGTTTTAGGAGCTTATGTATCTATGGATTTAGGAGCATTACACTAGCCATCCAAGACAGAAAATATTGGCTCAAATCTCTCTGTTTCTCTGTAAAATGGGGGAACAGTTCTTTACCTACCTCATGGGAGTGTGGTGAAGATAAATCAGCCAATGTTTGTTCACTTTGGCATAAGTGCTAAACTGTATTATGATCCAAAAGCCTTTCAAGACAACCAATGATAAAACCCATCCTCCTAGTACTACATTTGCTGTGTTTTACCCTATATCGTATGTAAGGTGACCTAAAGTTTCTATGTCTTCATTAAAAATGTTTTTTCAGCCATGTAGTCATCTCACTTTTGATGAACTATCATTGGAAATTCAAGCCCAATCCTGCTCCCATTAAAATAAATAGCAAAAACTCCCATTGATTTCAGTGGGAGAATGACAGTCCCATCCCCCCCCACACACACACACCCCAGGCAGCATGTTTTAAGTTATTGATATTCACAGGCACTTCCTCCAGGAGCACAAATGTCATCCTGTATCCGCCAGGCAAAAATAAAAGGATAACATTGCTGCTAGTGCTGAATAATGGTTCATAACCTTTGCACTACGCCCTATGGTGCAAATGTCGCTATAGTTGTCAGAATATGTACTTTTCACTGTGTTTAAGGGCATATATCACAGTTGGATTTTTTTTAAACTCTTATAGTGACCTTTGCAAAGCTTGCACTGCAAGATTATGTAGTAATAATGGGACTATCCAAAGGTCACAAAACATTATTCTGCCCTAGTAACTATCATAAATGCGATGGTAATTAGAAAAGGTATTTTTCTTTGGGGGCAGGTTTTCTAGTGAATTCATATACTAGTCCTTCACATTTGGAGACCCAGGTTCAAAACTGGCCAACTCAGTTATGTGCCAAAGCAAGCCCACTTCTAGGAGTGGCAAGTAGGGCTAGGTGCCAACTTCCAGGAGGTACTGGACAACCACGCCACTCAGTTTTCCTTCTCCTCATCCCCACGACCCCCATCCCACTTCAGCTGCTTGGAGAGGGGTAGGGGCCACAGAAAATACTTTCTGCTCTGGCTGGCAAAACAGCTAGGAACACTCAGGGCCAACAAGAGAGGGGGGAAGCTGGTACAAATTACCAGGGCCCGGAGGTCCAGAAGGAGGCCTGGCTTCATCTGCCCTGTTTAGCCAGTCCGCCCTTGCTGGGGGGCCTGAAAAAATTTTTCACAGGGGCCCGAACCCGCTCTCGGCAGCCCTGGGGACGCTCTTGTGCCAAAGGCACGCAGGGTCCTTGTTGAAATGTGACCACCAAACTGAAGGACACTTAAGGCAAGCTCCCTGATTTTTCATGAAGTTCAGGCTCTCTCTGGATACTACGTCACATTACCCTGAACAGTGATGACTTTAACTATTATATGGGTAGTGCCCAAAATGTGATAGATGTTTTTCAAGTACAGAGGGGGAGACAGTCCCTGTCCAGAAGAGTGCCTGATCTAAACAGACAAAGACAGACCCAAATGTGAGGGGAAGGGGGGAAAAGGTCAAAGGGTGACTGGCTCTTTTTGGGGGTGGGGGGAGCGCCACATTTGTGGCATAATTAATTAGTGACTTCCCAGCTCAAGGGGGAAGGACTAAGGATGGCCAGGTGACAGATTAAGGGGTACCTGGGTCTTATAAAAGTGAAATCAGGAGGGGGTAGAGTGCAAACGACAGGGAGTAGGCAGGCTGTCTCTCCTCTGGAAGGCCTTGAGCCAGGGTGTGCAAGGAAAGGGTTACTCCAGGGAACCCAGGGTCCTATACTAGAGCTGGGAAGGACATGAGGCACAAAGCCCAGAATGGAGCTGGGAACAGAGCCCAGAGGTTAGGCTGAAGCAAATCCCTGAAGGGCAGGGGAACCTTTCTGTTTGTTTGGGACTTTTCAGTTTGGACCTTGGTACCCTGGGAAAAGGTTGTGTTTGTTGTGACTTTGCTGAAGGATTAAGTCACATCTCTAGCATAGACCAGTCTCTAGGAAGCCAAGTACACCAGCCTTAAGGAAGGAAACTGAGGCAGGGAATACCAGCTGTGCCATGGTTGGGCAGAGGGTATTAAGTGGCAGCACACCCCTGACAAGTGACATGCAATATACTCATCCATGAAAAATGGCCCTCATGGAGTCATGGAGCAGTGCTAAAATTTGTCAGCTCCACACTATACTCAGTGTATTTCTCTGTAATTATTAGAATGCTAGACTATACTCCAAGCTATCAGCGCACAGTAACACTGCACTCGTATTGTCTGCAATGCCATGTAATATTTCACAAAACATTTACTGTTCAAACAAAGGCAGGGTGGAAAAAGGAATATGGAGAAAAAGCCAAGCAAGCCTAGAACAGCAAGAACATGTTGGGCATACATATGAGAGAACAAAGTAAACAGCAACAACTGCTAATGTGTGTGTAGATGCCTATAAAGTGAGAGCATTTACATTAATAATCTAATTTTGGCCAGAGGACAGGCTGCAACTGAGAAATGAGACTCAACACACAGAGGAGCTGAAGGAAGCTGTGACAAGACATTAAAGCAGTAAGTATATGCATAAACTTGATGCCTGTTGGTTCCCATACCATGACTGCTATATGAAACAGCCGTAAGGGAAAAGAGGATTCTGGGCAATGACATGCAAATTAGCAAAGCATGCATCTTTGCTTCAGAACTCCCCCAGCCAGCACTGCCACAACACGTTGCTTTGGAACTAGGGGAGCATTTCAGCATTCAGATGACTTATACAAACATGGGCATGCGGCTCACCATGTCAGGGCTTGTCACCATGATACAACAGCCAGGGCTTTTTTTAGAGTGTTTTGCATGACAGAACCGTATCAGGCATTCCCCCATTTTTAGCCTCCTGGCCTTAATTATGTTTGGGTTTCACTAGTATAACTTTTTTAAAATGCTACCTATTTCATGTCTTTGCAACAGGAGCAATGTCATTTGATTATCATCATCTGACATGAGTGTGGAAAATATTTTGAATATTGCATTCTAATGCATGGGATAAATGTGCAAACAATCACCAGGAGAAACAATCCAATGGAGATTTTAGGAATCAGATGAAAGAATTGGCATTTCCTCTGTGCACAGCAGGCTAACCCAATCCTTTAACAAGATGAGAAGTTGCTACTGGGATTTTGTTTGTTTTATTCTTAGGGTCTGATCTTCTCTCTAATGTACTTTGCTAGGAAAATTACCAAAGGAAGAGACTGATGTTCTAATGATGTTTGAACAGACCGATGTACTTCAGAATTCAATTCTAATAGAATGAACATATGGAAGGTTTATGACACAAATCTGCCCTCTGCTGGAAATAAAAGGGAATATTTAAAAGGCACCAGAATCCAAATATAGCCTCTTTTTTTTTTTAAATAAACGCAGGGGATTTTAAGTTATTTTTGTTGTTAATACATGAAAAGAAGATTTAATCATTTATGTTATATTAGTGGTTCTCAAACTTTTGTACTGGTGATCTCTTTTACACAGCAAGCCTATGTGTGTGACCTCCCTTATAAATTAAACACACTTTTTTATATTTAACGCTATTGTAAATGCTGGAGGCAAAGCGGGGTTTGGGGTGGAGGCTGAAAGCTCGTGACTCTCCACATATTAACCTCATCACCCCAAGGGGTTACGACCCCCAGTTTGAGAACCCCTGCATTATACAGATGTTTATCCTTCTTAATATTAGCTTAATGAATTCACATTTCCACATAGTAATAAATCTCATCCATAACTAGGGTGACCAGATGTCCCGATTTTATAGGGACAGTCCCGATTTTTCGGTCTTTTTCTTATATAGAATCCTTTTACACCCCTTCCACTCCCTCCCTCCTCCCCCCTCCCCCCGATTTTTCACATTTGCTGTCTGGTCACCCTATCCATAAC
This sequence comes from Gopherus evgoodei, assembly GCF_007399415.2. Taxonomy (NCBI): domain Eukaryota; kingdom Metazoa; phylum Chordata; order Testudines; family Testudinidae; genus Gopherus; species Gopherus evgoodei. Next base: position 73,253,628 of record NC_044323.1, read on the forward strand.
TACTGTATAAAAACAATTTCCATCTCTCTCCTACTAATATATTATTTAACCTTAAAGAATCACGAGGGCCTCAGATTTCTAAACAGCAACCACACAAAAAAGTAAGAACAGCGATACTGGGTCAGACCAATGGCCCATCTAGCCCAGTATCCTGACTTCTGACAGTGGCCAATACCAGGTGCCCCAGGGGGAATGAACAGAACAGGTAATCATCAAATGATCCATCCCCTGTTGCCCATTCCCAGCTTCTGGCAATACGAGTTTAGAAGGCCTTTCTAGTTCATAAATACTGGTTTAGAAGGTTTGGTCAATAGGCTACAGCACTCATTGTCAAAACGTAAATAGCTACTCCAAAACATCTTCATGGTATTATACCCATGTATCAAGTCTGCCAGAAGTTTTTCCTCTTCTTCTGTTTTTCCCCTTCTCTCCTAATCATGTAAGTAATAATCAGCTGCTCTATAGCTCCCTTCTTATGGAAATCATCCACCCAATTCCACTTCTGCCTATACCCCTTACTTATCACTTTTAAGAAACACTTTTGTATTTGCTCAGGCTCATAGTGTTATCTGTATATTTATTTTGGCCATACCCCAGAAATGGCAACCTTACACTATAAAATCTGCTTGCTCCTCGTATAAGATTATCAAGGTTGGCTTTAGGAAGTGCGGGGCCCAATTCGAACACTTTCAGCAGGGCCCTGGCAGGGATGACTTAAAAAGAAAAAAGTGTAAAAAAAAGCCTTCCATTTCTTCCATGTATTATTTACTTTCCGTAACTATATAAATAATAAAATTGTATATTATGTACCTTGCATCATATATGCTGTTGATTGCTTATTAACGACTGCCATTTCGCGTGTGGGTCCCCGCCACTCCCTGGGGGTGTGCACATGTGGGTCCCCGCTGCTTCCTGCCCCCCTCATTGAAGCATGTGTGCAGGTTACTGGCCTGGGAACTGCAGGGCAGCAGTGGACATGGGGCTGGTTCGAGGCAGGGCAGGGGCTGACTGGAGGTAGGGTCTGGCTGCAGGCAGGGCAAGGGGTGCGGGCCTGGCTGGAGACAGGGGAATGTGGAGCGGGCTGGCTTCAGGCAGGGCCACACGGGTGCAGCAGGGGTTGGCAGGGCTGGAGACAGGGGTATGGGACTGGCTGGCTTCAGGCAGGGGGATGCAGCAGGGGTTGGCTGGAGACAGGGCAGAGGGTTTGGTAGGGGCTGGCTGTGGGCAGGGGTGCAGAGCTGGCTGCAGGCAGCGGGGGAAGGGGCTGGTGCGGGCAGGGCAGGGGGTGCAGCAGAGGCAGCTGGAGCCCCGGCCCTTTAAAAAGCCCCCAAGCCCCCCACTATCCCAGGGCTCTGGGGGCTATTTAAAGGGCCCAGGGCTCCCCTGCTTCTACCCCGCCCTGGACCTTTTAAATAGCCGTGGGAGCCCTGGGGAATGCATGGGGGCGGTGGGGCTCCGGCAGCTATTTAAAGGACCGGGGTGACAGAGGCAGCTGGAGCTCTGGCCCTTTAAATAGCCCCCAGAGCCCCATGCTACCCCAGGGCTCTGGGGGCTATTTAAAGGGCCCAGAGCTCCAGCCGGGGGCACGGGGCTTGCGGTGCTCCGGCCAGAGCTCCAGCCAGGGCTGTGGGGCTTGTCGCACTTCGGCCGGAGCTCCAGCCAGGGCCGCGGGGCTTGTCGTGCTCCGGCCGCAGGAGAGCGGGCCCGCGGGGCTTGCAGCGCTCTGGTCAGAGCTCCAGGTGAGAGAGCGGGGCTGTGGGGCAGCCGCGCTCCCACCGGCCCTTTGGTCAGGGGAGCGGGGCCATGGAAGACCCCCAAGCAGAGCGCAGCATCCAGGGTAAGTAAAAAAAATTTAAAAGGCGCCTAAAGCACGAGGCCCTCTTAGGCGTGGGGTCTGATTCCCAGGAATCGGGCGAATCGGCCTAAAGCCGGCCCTGAAGATTATCATTGTTTTCATCTCAATTGTCTAAAAAACAAGTTATTTTTCTTACAAGTAAAGATGTAAAGGCTCATCAGATAAAATACATACAATCTATTTCTGCTTTTGTAGGGCATGGGTCTGCTACTCTGCTGAAGTCAATGGGAGCTGAAGTTGCTCAGCACTTTTGCAAGACTGAGCCCATAGCATTCTCACCATTGTGGTAACTAGATACTCATGAGAAAAGCAGATTTGTCCAGACGTAGCCCACTCTCCACCATAACATTAGTTTATGGCGCACTCTTAAAATCAGATCCTCCAGTTTATTACCATAGAAGAATTACCAAACAAATCTGTCACTGTGATATTTTATTAGTGCACAATACAAGTATTGTATTTACTAGTAGGGTCAGGGAGAGTGGGGAAAAGTTGGGCAAAGAGAGGAGCTCAGGGCTCATCTGCACTATGGCCCCAATCCTCTAACTGTCTCTGCACAGGCAGAGCTCCGCACCCACGCAGAAACCCACTGCCATGAGAGGGCCCTGCACAGAGGCAGGGAACTGCCTGCATAGAGCCCGTTTCAGGCTCATAGCCTATAATTGTAACTGACCCACTGAGCATGGTTCAACGTGCTTTGATCCTAGACACTACAAGACAACTTGTAACTGTATCGGGAGACTACTATGCTGTAACCTGGTGCCCTGTAAGCAAGAGCCTCCTCTTGGGCACCTGCAAGTGGCACCTCAGCTGTTTCCCTCTTGGATCCCCAATAACTTCAGAGCATCTTGTCCTCTAGTCCAACAACAGCTTAAGGACAAGCATTGTGCCAGCAATCTGTAACAAAAGTCCCAAAACATGGCCCATATTACCCCACCGCACACAGTCCTTAAAAATCACATATCCTCTAGGCATTAACATAATACTTACCCCATTCTGGCTTCTTCTGCCACACCCAGACTCTGCCAGTCCTCTTCTGTCCTTCTGCCAGGAAAGCCACCCCAACCCTTCCTTTGGGGGTGCAACCCCACTCTTCCTAGCAGGAATTCCCACCCCTGGGAGCATCCTTGCTAGCACAGCATCCCTCACTCCCCCTAGCCCTTTTATGGGTCCTCTGGGGCCCAGCTCTTCGGCAAGGAGACACCATCAGGTAAGACCCTCTGCTGCTCCCTCTTTCTTCAGCCCTTTCTGGCCCTGGGCTCCGGCTCTCTGACCTAGAGCCAGCTGATCACTCTCTCTGGCTTGGGCACACCAGCCAGCAAACCCTACTTGCTGCTCTCTTCCCTTCAGCCCTCTCGTGAGGAACCACCTGCTCTCTGGCAGCTCTCTCTCCCAACCTTCTCCTCGCTAGCTCTGTTCTGAGACTAGTTTCCACCAGGCCTCAGCTAGCTCCACTGGTGGTGCCCCACCCTCTTCACTGGCCCAACTAAGAACACCTGGGTTAGAACAGGAGTTCTGAGACTAGTTTCACTGAATGGGCCAGCTACCCTGTTACATTCCCTAATATGACAATTTTACTGTGCAGCTGGGACTTTAAACATCAGTGGATCTAGGAGCTGGAAAATCACAGAAGCTTCTCTTTATCCCCCAGCCCTGCACCACACACACAGTCTAGATTTTCAAATTATTGTAACCATAAATTAGCAATCTGAAAACTTGCTAAACAAGAATGCCTCAGGAATAATTAGCACTTTGAGAAATCTTAATTTACAAGTTTATCAGCATCTACTGGAGTAAGAACATTCTGAAACTGGAAACACTTCAACCTATTTCATTTATCTGAAGAAGAAAATATTCTCATCACACAGACAGCTTTCTGGGAGGCAACACACCAGCACTTCAGATGCTCACCAGGAAAGGATATCAAATCAAACCAGGTTTTATTACTGCATTTGAAGCTGAAATAAGGAACGTTCCTGTGCTTATGTCTAGAAAAGTTGCATCCTGTATGTGCTTGCATAGTGAATGGGGTGCAGTGTTCACTTTTACCAGCATGTCCTTTTGACCCCTTCTTGGTTTCCCCTCTCTTTCAGCATGAATTCCATCTCCCCGTCCTCATCTGCAAGGCCCTACATATATTCTGCATTTCAGCTTTCACTTTCCTATGTGCTCCTAAGGATTTGTTTTCCAGTCAGGTCTCTCTCTTCAGTCTCCTCCTACTCTTCATTTCATTCCAATTTTTATGTTGCCTCCTACATTTGGAACAGCCTGTCTTCCTGCATGCCGAGTGAGCTATCTTCTTTAATTCACACTCTCTCTTCCACTGCTGATCTCATCAGGGCTGTCTACTCCCATCTGACCTCCAGGGTGTCTACACAGCAATAAAACCCCTGGCTGGCTCCTGCCAGCTGACTCAGCCTTGTGTGGCTTGGGCTGCAGGGCTTTTACTGCAGTGTAAACACTTGGGTTAGGGCTGGAGTCCAGGCACTGAAACCCTTCCTGCATCCCAGAAACCAGGCTCCAGCATCTACACTGCAATTTTATAGCCCCACAAGCCTGAGTCACTGACACAGACTGGCCAGGGGTGTTTTATCACAGTGTAGATATACCCTAATTTGGGCTCTGAGCCTGCAAACAAAAGTTTAGCAACAGTATAGGTTTTAGGAAGATCAGAGGCTTGCACTGGATCTATCTTGACAGTTTTAGAGGGGGTCTCTCCTTTGAAAAGTGACCCTGTGAAAACAGTACTGAAGGGTTGCACATTTGTTTTGTACTGATTCCATATCACACTTTTTTAGCTTGCTCCCTCCTTTCCCACTCCCCACAGCCAGTCTTGGACATAAAACAGGAGTTGCACAGGGGAAACAGAGGCCATAATTTTGCCTGCAGAATCTTTAGTACTGGTGATGATGCAGAAGAAGAAAAGAAACCAGCTTGGATTTCAGATTCTAGGCAGCATTTGCAATTAAAGGAAAAAATATCTTTATGGCCTGAGCCCTGCAATCAGATCCCTGCATCTGCAAAGAATGCCACTGACTTTAACTGCAGCCTGTATTTGTAAACTGAACACATCTACTGTGGAATAGAAGAGATGCAATACGCATGGCATACCATCATGTCCTTTTTTACACATTCACTCGTTAAGTAATATTTTTAAGCACTGCGAGTTACTTTGGTTTATATGTCTAAATTATTTCACATTATTTTTCCCCACGGGTAGCATGGCAGGGCACCTCCTTCATCTCACCAGGCACAGCAGTTCCTCCTCTGGTTGAGGGGGCAAATCAGTCCCACTGTGGAGAGTTTTTATTCCTCATTTGGGTTTTTTATTCCTCCACATTTACAAGGCTGGCCTCAAGGATACTTTTTAGCCAAACAAAACAAGCTCATAACACAAAAGGGGAATAACTTGCCCTGCCCCCAACCTGGGGCCTTGCCTCCTTATGCTAGCATCTGTGTGCCAGTCCTTCCCCAAACAGTCTATTAGCAATGGTTGCTTCATAAGAAAGAGACCAGCCTCCCACAGCTTCTTCAGTCTCTCCTCTCCGCTCTCACCAGAAGCTGGGTTTTTTAAAAGGTCACAGGCAGCCCATAACCAGCCTCAGGTGTCTCTAGTTAACCAGCTCACAGGCAATATGCTCTTCACCATTCTAGGACAGTTATATCTGCACTTCCCCATTCTCTATATCTGCCAGGATTGACTGTCACAGGGACGATTACATCTTTCTTCATTAAGGCATAACTAGTGAATGAGCTAGGTTTATGACACACTCATTCAGATCAGGGGCACTATTCTAAGTGAACTGTCTGTCTCAATTTGTGAGAGGACAGTGAGTAGTGTCAGAAATCCATTTCAATCTCTTATTGCCCTAGCATAAGGCTAGGTGGTGGTATTTACAGGTACAATCTGTGCCCCCAGCTGCACAACAGATGGGAGAATGAATGGGACAAGCAAGAGGAACTGAAGATGGGAGCAGTTGGGCAGCTATATAAGGGCCAAAATCTTCTTCCAGTTACATCCAGGCAGTCCCTTCGTATTCTCTAGTTCAGTGGTTCCCAACAAGGGATAAGCGTATCCCTGGGGGCATGCAGAGGTCTTCCAAGGGGTACATCAACTCATCTTAATATTTGCCTAGTTTTACAACAGGCTACATAAAAAGCACTAATGAAGTCAATACAAACTAAAAATTCCTACAATGACTTGTTTATACTGCTCTATATGGTATACACTGAAGTGTAAGTACAACACAGTGTGGTTTATTCACCTGATGCTATTTCATCTCCTGCTAAGAGTTTACTGTATAGTTACTGTCTTGATTTTATTTTTGATGTTTTGAAGTTTGAAACTCTCCAGAGTTTCACATATTTTGGGACTATAAGTTCTACTAATATAATTGTCATCGTCCTTGGTCACCTTTTACAACCCCTCAACAATTTTAATGACAAATTATATTCTCTGAATGACTGATATAATTTCTGACATGTGATGAAAAGATGTATTCATTCAGCTTCTGTAGTTTCTGAGGTGGGTGAAGTGTAGCTGACAAGAGTCTTAAGGCAAAGCCATTTTCTTAGTCCTACCCAGAGGTGACCAGTTTTGCTTTTCTGCTCTTCTTCTTGGAAAGGCATAAGGTCCTCAGTACAGAGGAGTAATATTGAGGGGTTGTACAGCACCTAGCACAATGGGTCTGTATTGAGGTCTCTGGGTGCTATCACAATGGAAATATTCTCCCAGTTGAGATCAGAATGACCAGCAAAATATTGAACACCAGACCAGTTTTAGACTGAAATAGCCCCAAAGCAAAAACTGTCTCTAGATTTGCATTTTACAGAAAACCAGCATATTGCTGGTGATTAAAAATTAGTTCAAAACAACAACACTGCAACAAACATTTTGCCCTTAGTTTCATTTCTGACTCTTAGGACATGTCTACACTACACCACGATAGCACCACATTGTAGTTGTAGATGCTCCCTCCCAACACAGCTAGAAGAGATTGTTACTGCTCTTGTTACTCCACCCCCACAAGAAGCAGTAACTAGGTCAGCAGATGAATCCCACTGGTGGGTTAGGCTGACCTAAATACATCTCACAGGGTGCAAAACTTTTCACAGCCCTGAGCAATGCAGTTAGGACTATCTAATTGTTAAGTTGTGGCCAGGCCTCAGTACTACTTACAACACTTCTGAGTCAGTCATCTGTATTCAGCTCTCTTTTGCACAAGGTGGCAGTATAGTGACATATCACTGCAGTTTGCATTAGAGCCCAGCAAGCTGCTCAGGACAGAAGTGAACTCTGCACAACAATTTCCTTTTAGTGTGAGGCCTTGTCCACGCAGACTAGTAGTTGGCAGAGTAGCCACGATGATATAGCTGCATTAGTGTAGATGTACTGCTCTGCTGCAACGAGCGACTAGGGCAGTTTACCGCAGTTCTAAGCTGCACAGACGCAAATCACAGCTTACAGTTTTACAGTGTGTCTGCACAGGGGCTTACACTGCTGGGGCTACACCAATAGCACCTCCACCGCCAGGGTAAATAATACCCTGACTCCTAGGCGGAGGCACACAAGCACCTCTGCGCAATTCGCGCCTGCAGGCACCCTCCTTCCAGTTCCCATTGGCCGGTTGCTGGCCAATGGGAGTGTGGAGCTGCTGCTCGGGGCAGAGGCAGCACAGGGAGCTCCGTGACCCTTCTGCCTAGGAGCCGGACCCGCATCTGGCCGCTTCTGGGGCACAGTGTGGTGTCGGAACAGGTAGGCACTAGCCTGCCTTAGCTAGGCAGCCCCGCCGATGGGACTTTTAACGTTCCAGTCCGCAGTGCTGACCAGAGCAAGGTGACCCAGTGCCTTACATGCTGCAACCCACAGTTTGAAAAACACTGCTCTTACCCACATTAACCAGCTCAGGGCTTGTGATGGGCTGGTTCACCCCATCACACCAGCTATCGTAGCAAGTTTACTGGAAAAAAAGCCAAACTGTTTTTCTTTTATTAATATAAAACTACATTGATGAAAGTACTGCTGGCATTAAATAATGAAATGATGCCGTACTCTGTGAACTGTAGCAAACAATGCATGCAGGTCTGGCAATACTGCTTGTATGTAGTCAGTTCTAATATTTTGTCATCGACAGAGGAAAAACAACTATGGTAAATTAATTTTACCAAGACATTTTTTTCATTAACCTCAGGAACATTACAGGTGCATTTGTAAAGCCAAAGGGCATAGCACTAAAATGGAATAATCTCTTGTGATGTACAAAAGCAATGTCTGATTTGCTTCTATCATCCAAAGACACTTGCTTGTAGCCATGCACTACCTAAATCTAAGGTGTTAATGTACTAGCTTGACTTCAGAAATCTCAGGAGTTGTTAACCCCAGGCAACAGAAATGTATCTTTTGGGGGGCTGCTACTGAATATAACACACAAAAAGCTCTAGCTGTTGGAGGACTTGGGCAGTACCTCAGACTATGTCTAAGGGAGCAAATTCTAATTTTATCCACCTCTAAACTGATTATTTTCGTATTGGCACTGTAAGAAAACTGGGCAAAAATACTGTCAGGGCCAGTGTGGCATTAGCCTGAGCCTCTCATTTCATATCCATTTTAAAAGTCTAGATTTTTAGGTCACTAACCTATGGCCAAATTCAGCATCTTCTGCTCCTATTGACTTCAGTAAGACGCATGAATTAGTACTACTCAATGAAACCACTTGCACGTGCAAAGGTTACAACATTTAGCCCTTGTCGCTCTCCTGTCTTGTCAACATGAACCCTGGCTTTCTGTAGATTTGTAAAGCCCCTTTGATTTTCTGCTTTCACAGCAGGAGTTCTTTAGCCCATGACCACAAAACACCCAAGTTTTTCTCCTATGATAACCTAACACAGACTCCTTTAATCCCAGTGCTCAGATTTTATGTCTAAGTACACCGTCAGTCATTTCATACTTCAGTTCCCTTTAATTCTGTGTAATTAGTCACATGCTAGATGTTCCATAACCTCTACTACTTCAACAATTTATATTCTAAGTATTATGTTTGCAACCAGAGATGCTAGAGAAAGTGTTGCAACCCCAGAAAACAGATTTGTGAACCACCATAGGTTGCAACACTGAAGCTGAGAACTGATGCTCCCTGACAGAACTAAAGCATAGTATCTAAGGACTAGATTGGGGAACCTCCATTTGCTCTGGGGAGCACTTAACAGAGGACTAGCCGTGTGAGTAAGGGCACGTCTACACCGACAAAGTTACAGCGCCAGAGAGCGCAGAAGGAAAACCACTGTTGTTTATTCACACTCTCAGCTGCCAGCGCAATAACATGTTCACATTTATGACACTTGCAGCACTATTCGGAGCAGTGCACTCTGGGCAGCTATCCCATAGAGCACCTCTTTCTCTTTTACTGCTAAGACTTGCCAGAAGACAGAGGGGGTCACGGGGCATCCTGGGTCCTGTCCTAATGCCCCGTGATGCATTGCTTCGCATCCCAGCAATCCCTGTGCTTCCGTCTGCATTTGGCACCATCTTTCTTTCAACGGTTTGCATGCTGTGCACCCTGCCCTTCCTCTTCGGGCTGCAGGAATGGATCCTGAACTGCTGACCAGAATGCTGCTTGCTCTGACCAACACGTCACGAGTGGCAGTGGAGTTATTTTTTAAACTACAAAGGTAAGAGGAGTGCGACATTGACCTCGCCATGCATAGTAGCCACAACACAAGATTGCTTGTGGCATTCACAGAGATGCTGACCACAGTGGAATGCTGCTTATGGATTCGGGAAACAAGCACTGAGTGGTGGGATCACATCATGATGCAAGTCTGGGATAACAAGCAGTGGCTACAGGACTTTTGCATGAGGAAAGCCACATTCATGGAACTGTGTGATGAGCTTGCCCCAGCCCTGCACCTCAAGGACACGAGAAAGAGAGCTGCCCCGTCACTGGAGTAGCGTGTGGCGATTGCACTGTGGAAGCTGGTAATTCCAGACAGCTACTGATCAGTCGCTAACCAGTTTGGAGTGGAAAAGTCGATCGTTGGACTTGTGTTGATGGAAGTGTGCAGGGCCATTAATTGCATCCTGCTCCAAAGGCCGTGACTCTGGGCAACATGCATGACATTGTGGCTGGCTGTGCAAAAATGGGTTTCCCTAACTGCAGAGGGACGATAGATGGCACACACATTCCAATTCTGGAACCAGACCACCTATCCACTGAGTACATTAATCACAAGGGGTATTTATCAATGGTTCTCCAGATGCTTGCAAATCACCATGAGCATTTCACAGACATTAACGCAGGCTGGTCCGGAAAAGTGGATGACGCATGCATCTTTTGGAACACTAGCCTGTTCAAGAAGCTGCAAGAAGGGACTTTCTTCCTGGACCAGAAGATCACCGTAGGGGAAATCGAAATGCCCATTGTGATCCTGAGAGACCCTGCCTAACCCTTAATACCATGGCTTATGAAGTCATACACAGGGCAACTTGATAGCAGCAAGGAGTGGTTCAACAACAGGCTGAGCAAGTGCAGAATGACTGTTGAGTGTGCATTTAGCTGTTTAAAAGCCTGCTGGTGATGCCTGTATAGGAAGCTGGACCTGGCCAATGACAATATTCCTGTGCTTATAGCCACGTGCTGTATGCTCCATAATAGGAGGGTGAAAGTGTCACTCAGGGCTGGATCACAGAGGCTCAGCGCCTGGAGGCTGAGTTTGAACAGCCAGAAATTAGGGCTATTAGAAGGGCACAGCACACGGCCACAAGGATCAGGGGATGCCTTGAGGCAGAAATTTCAAGCTGAAAGCCACTAATATTTGTTGCTGTGCTCGGGATTGCAGTGCTTGTAATGCTAGGAGGTGATTCTTGCATCATGTGCACCAAAGGGGCTTAATATAATTGTATGTTGCTTTGCAGTGCTCTATTTGCTTTCACTTAATAGAATAAAGATTGCTTTCAAACCAACACAATTATTTTATTAAAATAACTGGAGGAGAGAGTCAAATGAAAAAATTCATCAGCAGGAAGGGGGAGGGGGGAATGGAAGGTCTCAAGAGGAGGAGGGGTCCGGGGAAGGCTACAGATTTGCCTCCGTCCAGGAATCATACCCAACCTTCTCCTTTGGAGTACGATGCCATGGGTGCTGTACTTCAGCAGGGCCAAACTGCAGAGGGATGGGTGTTGAGTGCCGTGGGTACTGGGAGTCCACATTGCTGGACTGAGGAACGGAATGCTGCAGGTAGAGAGTGGATCCAGGAGGTTGATAACTGTGTGTTGGCAGTGTGGGGGAGGTGCGTGGGAAAGAGTTTTGCGACAGCAGCTGCAGGGAAGGGCGGGCGTGGAGCTGCTCGGTTTGAAGAGCTAGTATCGCCTGGAGCGTGTCCACTTGGCACTCCATAACGTTTAAGAGCCGCTCTGTGGCTTCTTTCTGGTGTGCTGCATTTTCCTTTTGGCCTCTCTTCTCGCTGTCCCACCAGTCCTTCAATTTCTGCTTCTCGTTAGCAGAGTGCATCATCAGCTTATGGAGAAAGTCCTCCTTAGTTCTTCTTTGCCACTTTCTAATGCTGCGCACCGTTCTGCCGTCGATAATGAAGAGGGAGGCTGTGCTCCCAAGGTCATCTCTGTGAAGTTTAAATGCAACATTTTACAGAAGCAGTATTGTTTGCAACACAGACAACACTGATTCGGTGCTTTAAAACACAGCCAGTACTCACACACCTGTTACTAACTGGCTGACCCCAGGAAAGCACACATGAGCCACAAGACCCCCAAAATGGTAAGTAGCCACATGGGCAGGGGAAATCACTGTTCCCGACCCTGCAGTACACTGGGCACATGGCTCTTGGGGAGACTCAGCACTGTGGGGGGGCCTGATAATCCTTCCTGTCCCTACACTTTCCACAGGATGTGATCATTATGGAAGATACCTCACTGTGAAGGTGAGTAGGGAATCAAGGAAGGGTCCTCTCCAAGACTGCAGCTTCCACCCTGGCTCTTATGCGGCTCACCTGTGTGCAGCAATGGTCCCATCTGTGTCTCTCTTCCTCCCCTTCCCCCCTCATCCCCCCCCCCACCCATGATGGGACAGTGGTGCAGGAAAGTTACTATTAAAGGGGAAAGAAACAAAGCAGCACTGCTGAGGAACCTGCAGCAGCAGATTGCCCAGTATGTCCACGAGAGTTTCCTGGAGCTCTCTGAGGGAGATTCCCGGGAAATGAGGGAGTGTATCAACAGCCTGTTCCGCTGCTCAAACTAGGATTGTGGTGGGAGACAAACCTGCTTTCTACAACCCTCCTGCCCCCAACAACTCGCTTCAGCAATTCACAAAATCAGATCCACTTACCAGGGGCCTCTTCTCCTATTTGCACTTCGCCAAGATCTGACTGCTGTGACTGGCGAGGCTCCTCTGGGGTAGAAAATAGCTCCTGACTGCATGCATCACTGGCTTCCAAGTCATCCTCTGCCACTGGGTCACTCCCCCACTTCATCCAAGATTTCCTCCTCCTGGCTCATTCCAATCTCGACTGGCACGCTAACAAAGTATCCACAGTACAGTGACCAGACAGCAAGTGTGAAAAATCGGGACAGGGGGTGAGGGGTAATAGGAGCCTATATAAGAAAAATACCCCAAAATTGGGACTTTGCTCTGACCAACACGTCAGAAATCGGGACATCTGGTCACCCTAATCCACAGGGGCCTTCGCAGTGGAGATGGGCTCACCACCAAGTATTGCATCCAGCTCTTTGTAGAACCGGCAGCTCATGAGCGCAGCATTGGTGTGGTGGTTTGCCTTCCGCACCTTGTGGTAGGCATTCCGCAGCTCCTTCACTTTGACCCTGCACTGCGATTTGTCCTGGTCATGGCACTTTTCCGTCATGCATTGTGAAATCTGTCCGTAGGTATCATAATTCCTACAGATGGAGCGCAGCTGGGACTACACTGCCTCCTCTCCCCAAATGCCGATGAGGTCCAGCAGCTCAGCATTGCTCCAAGAAGGGGATCATCTGGTGCGTGGAGCAGGCATGGCCACCTGGAAAGATGCGCTGAGACCACTGCACGCATCATGAAGAAAACAGGAAGGAGACTTTCAAATTTCCAAAGGAATTTATGGGATGGGGCTGATGGTTGGTCACCTGAGGGCATAGCAGTAGAGTTCAAATCGATGGCCAGAGAGGCAAGAACAGGTATTGTGGGACACCTACCCAAGGCCAATCGTAGCACTGTAATTGACTAGCGTGTCTACACTGGCACAGCAGCACTGTAGTCCTGGAGCAGAAAGCTCTACGCCTCTCGTTGGGGCGGGGTTTTTTACAGCACTGCAACTGCACAGTTTCTGCGCACTAAGTGGTTTGGCAGCGTGTACACCTCAGGCGTTACAGCACAGAAAGCTGCTTTACTGCACAGAAACTTGCCAATGTAGACAAGGCCTAAGTGCTCACCAATATGAGTAAGGGCTCTACAGTCTGGCCTTAAATGTGCAGCCAGGAACTGCTAACTCAAACAGTTCATGAAGTATATAAAATGTGTCTCTTTTGGGAAAAGCATGAAAGGGTTTTAAAGTTCAGTTGCTAAATATTTTGGTTTAAAGCTGAGGAGAGCAGAGGTCTTCAGGGATTGTGCTAAACTTAAACAGGACAGAATTTCCCTTCCAAGGGGCTGAAGTACTGAGCAAAGAGTGCAGAGAGAGCAACACATTCTCTTCACAGCACAAAAATATAAACTACAAGGCCCAGTTCCTGCTCTCACTCAAGTCATTGGGAGCTTTGGTATTAGTGGTAGTGTTGCTGTTAGTGAGAACAGGACTGAACCCATAAGGCACATTGCTTATTTGCACAGCCATGAGCCAACGACAAGCTAAATATACTCTGAAATGGAGCATTCATAAAGTTAAGCGTTTAGAGGGCTGAACATTTTGCAATGAAACTAGACACTAGTCCAGGAGCAGGCAACCTATGGCACGCAAGCTGATTTTCAGTGGCACTCACAATGCCCAGGTCCTCGTCACCGGTCTGGGGGGCTCTGCATTTTAATTTAATTTTAAATGATGTTTCTTAAACATTTTAAAAACCTTATTTACTTTACACGCAACAATAGTTTAGTTATATATTATAGACTTATAGAAAGAGATCTTCTAAAAATGTTAAAATGCATTACTGGCATGCAAAACCTTAAATTAGAGTGAATAAATGAAGACTCGGCACGCCACTTCTGAAAGGTTGCCAACCCCTGCGCTAGTCAAAATTCTCCCATTTGAAATGTTTCCTTCCCTTCTAGAAAAGCTAGAATAATTTACTAGAGAATGAAAACATTTCCACAGAATTTTAATCCAACCTACAGAATTCTGGAAGCGGGGCTATTCTGCTCTATATAATTAAATTCTATAGAAAGGATATCATGTGCTATGAATTACAGTGTACAGTGTATGCATTTTAGAGCGATTGCTCTAGAATTCTGTTAATTTTCTATAGAAACCTATTAAACTTAATGGGATTTTTCAATAAGGGTAATAAACTATAGCAAGAAGTTCATCTGTTCAATATAACAGCACCTTTTCATGTTTAAATATTATTGCACAAAAAGACATTTGTTTTCCAACATTACTGCACATTGATTTGCCTTTAAAATTATGCATGCTTATTAACCCTTAATTTTTAAAAAGCATTTCAGATCGTGGCTTATAACAAATACAAACCCCAGAGTGCCATGTGGTGTTTCTCATCACACAGACACTGCACATTATAGCTGAAAAACAACAAATGGCTAGTGCACCTTGGTTATTACAAATGATAATGGCTTTCAAATTTCACAGCACAATGAAGAAACTTGCTGATTGTGAACTTGATAAACCAGTGACTGAGAATTATGAAAGGTTTCATATAAATTAACACCACTTGTGCCTAAAAATGGGGTATTTAAGGCTCCATTCCACTGTCCTCTGGGTATGTGATTGAGGAGGAAAATAGAGAGCAAGACGACCAGGCCCTTATCCATTCAGGTGCTAGACTCCTTGTGGAAGAGTGCTCAGCAGCACTCTGGGCCTAACTTAGCAACACTCAAACTGCGCTTAATTATAAACACAAGGAGTAGCCCCATTGTCTTCTATGGGACGATCCATATTCCTAAAGTGAGGCGCATATTTAAATGCTTTGTTGGACTGGGGCCATGGTGCTCACCATCTTGCCGGATCAAGACCTAACAAAGCTGTATAATATGGTCCACTAGCTATACTTTTCCAAAAGCAGAGCAAGAAACACTTCCAGTCCCCCTTCCCCAGTGCCTTAGGAAGCTTTATGCCTTTCAAAGGCCACGTCCAGACTAGGGTATTAAAATTGATTTTAGATACGCAACTTCAGCTACGTGAATAACGTAGCTGAAGTCGAATTTCTAAAATCGAGGTACTCAACAGTCTAGACGGCGCGGCATCGATGTCCGCGGCTCTCCGTGTAGATTCTGGAACTCCGTTCGGGTTGATGGAGTTCCGGAATCGATGTAAGCGCGCTCGGGGATTGATACATCGCGTCCAGACTAGACACGATATATCGATCCCCGAGCAATTGATTTTAACCCGCCGATGCCGCGGGTTAGTCTGGACGTGGGCAAAGACTACTACTTCCAGGCCCCATCACTCAGGCTTTTCACCTTCTCCCTCTTCCCCAGCACGCCACTGCCTATTGGAAGGTAGAATTTTGCCTCTAGCTGGTATAACTGCTGATGGTGCTTGATTTGCTGATACCCTTATCTGAAACTTCTCCATGTATGGGCTGCAGTCCAGTACACAGCTGTGAATCAGGTTTTCCTTGCTCCCATAGAGATCCCAGCGTCAAGTTGTTTGTACTGGTCAAAATTTGTCTGTCAATCTTGGGAAGAACGAACTTCTTGTTAAGCGTCAGCAACTGCGTCGCTGCAGACTGTACAGCAGAGATGCCAGTATAGTTTGAGTGAAACCCTGCCATTCTATAGGAGCTGGAAATGTGTGTTAATGTTGCAGGTTCCAGACCTCTCTTCGCAAAGAACAAAAATAGTTTCAGAGTTTTTGCCTTGTATACTTGTCACATTCTGCCTCAACAATGTGCAGAACCCAGCAAAGAACAAGGAAATGATACTGCGTTTCAAAATTAGTGAGGGCAACATCTTCAGCCTGTGACTGTATTGATCATCTTGTCTTTGCAACAGGAAGAATAACTTGTTTGTAAACTTCCAATTATTTCTACAGGCTATACAGCTGCTGCATAGCATTTTTTTTCTTTTCTAAAACAGTTCTCCCATCTCATCCAAGCACTTCTCTTAGCATTGTGTTGCAGCAGCGATGACTTTTTGTTATTCAAAGAGAGGGATTCAGACTTCTAACTTCCATCCATACCTACTGGCAGTATTTGTGTTCATTTGCCTTTTGCCTTCTTTGCACCAGCAATACCTTGACACATAAAGGCTAACATACTGTCTGGAATGGTGCGTTTGCACATGGCTATCTCATCTGTATTGAAGCCGAGTTAGGGTTCATATTCTTCCACGAGATGACAGAGAAATCCATGATATTGCTCAAGCTGTACGTTCATCAATTTTTTTTTTTAACATATTGCTTAGATGGCACATGATGATCTCAATCTCTCATAGGCTTGCCTTAACTGCTGTGAAATCTGAAAACCCTAAGTCACATAACAGCTGTTCAGCTTTCTCCATAAACAGAAGTTCTGTGACAGGGAGGACAGCCTTCATAGATCTATTCTATAGTATATACGTGTTCTGTCTATATTATAGACCTCGGATCCTGCAAATGACAATGGAAAGACTGCCGTGGAAAACATCAAAAAGATCAACCTAAAATCTTTTAAATAACCATTTTAGAAACATTTTCTAGCCCCTTGCAGGCTACAGTTCAGTAAAAGCCAATAATAATTAATGATAATACCACCTAGCTCGTATACAGCACTATTCATTGTTAGGTCTGAAAGTACTTTACAAAGGAGTTCAATATCTTTAGCCCCATTAAAAGCTTATTTTAAAAAACTGGTAATACCACAGAGCCATAGTCAGTGATCTTTACTTAAGCAAAACTCCCACTGAAGCCCAGGGAAGTCTTATTTAGCTAAGGATCATGGTATTTGGCTCATGATTTAATACCTTCTAAATAAATAGGTCCAACCATATCCATTAGTCAGTAAGTATATTTCATAATGCAGATTGACCTATCTTGTTTGATTTGGGGAGGCAGGGGTGGTTTTAAGTGCCTTCACTGCAGCCATATTGTTTGCTTAGACTGAGTTTATCTGACTGCTTACCACACACAATGTGTCTCAGAGGAAGATCCATACACAGTGCATATTTTTAATACTTTAGAAAATGCCTCTCTCCTCCTGTGGTAACGAGCAAGTTGAGTATCAGAGGGTAGCCATGTTAGTCTGTATCCACAAAAACAACAAAGGGTCTGGTGCCATCTTAAAGACTAACAGATTTATTTGGGCATAAGCTTTTGTGATTAAAGAACATCTGAAGAAGTAAGGTTTTTTAGGCATGAAAGCTTATGCCCAAATAAATCTGTTAGTCTTTAAGGTGCCACTGGACTCCTTGTTGTTTAAGCAAGTTGAGATCAACTTACCTAGGAAACCCCGCTCTAGGTAGGTCTTCACTACAGAGTTAACTTGAGTGATTGGTCAACACTGGGGTCGCCTATCACAACAGTGAGCAGCCAGTCTGAAAAGCCATGGCTGAGTCATCACGTCCTCACTGGTGCTGTGTTTCCCCATTCCTGTCACTAGGTGTGTGTTCTCACTCCAAAGGAGAAGGTTACCAGCCCAAGTGGAACCCAGGCCAGGTCTACACTACACATTTATACCGAATTTAGCAGCGTTAAATTGATTTAACCCTGCACCCGTCCACACACCGAGGCCCTTTATATCAATATAAAGGGCTCTTTAAACCGGTTTCTGCACTTCTCCCCGACGAGAGGAGTACCGCTGAAATCAGTATTACCATGTCGGATTAGGGTTAGTGTGGCCGCAGATCGATGGTATTGGCCTCCGGGCGGTATCCCACAGTGCACCATTTTGACTGCTCTGGAAAGCAATCTGAACTCGGATGCACTGGCCAGGTAGGCAGGAAAAGTCCCGCGAACTTTTGATTTTCATTTCCTGTTTGGCCAGTGTGGAGCGCTCACCAGCACAGGTGATCACGCAGAGCTCATCAGCACAGGTAACAATGCAGTCTCCTGAGAATCGAAAAAGAGCTCCAGCATGGACCGCACGGGAGGTACGGGAGCTGATCGCTATATGGGGGGAGGATTCCATGCTAACAGAACTCCGTTCCAAAAGACAAAATGAAAAAAACATTTGAAAAAATTTCCAAGACCATGATGCAGAGAGGCCACACCAGGGACTCAGTACAGTGCCGTGTGAAAGTTAAGGAGCTCAGACAAGCCTACCAGAAAACCAAAGAAGCAAACAGAAGGTCCGGGGCAGGGCCGAAAACATGCCGCTTCTACGCTGAGCTGCATGCAATTCTAGGGGGGGTCTGCCTCCAGTTCCCCACCCCTGTCCGTGGATTCCGAGGTGGGGCTGATAATCTCAGCCATGCCTGATGATTCTGCGGACAGGGAAGATGAGAAGGAGGAAGAGGAGGACGAGCTTGCAGAGAGCACACAGCACTCTGTTCTCCCCAACAGCCAGGAGCTTTTTTTCACCCAGACAGAATTACCCTCCCAGCCCTCCCAAGCCACTAGCCCACACAATGAAGCCATGGAAGGGACCTCTGGTGAGTGTACCTTTGTAAATATAAAACATGGTTTAAAAGCAAGCATTTTTTAATGATTAATTTGCCCTGAGGACTTGGGATGCATTCACGGCCAGTACAGTTATTGGAAAAGTCTGTTAACATGTCTGGGCATGGAGCGGAAATCCTCCAGGGACATCTCCATGAAGCTCTCCTGGAGGTACTCCAAAAGCCTTTGCAGAAGGTTTCTGGGCAGGGCAGCCTTATTCAGTCCTCCATGGTAGGACACTTGACCACGCCATGCATGTAGCAAGTAATCAGATATCATTGCATGACAAAGCCTAGCTACTTATGGTCCCGGTGATTGCTGGCATTCAAGCAACATCCAATCTTTATCTCGCTGTGTTATCCTCAGGAGAATGATATCGTTCATAGTAACCTAGTTGAAATTCAGGAACTTAATTAAGGGGACAGACATGGCCATTCCTACTGGGCTGTTTGCCAGTTGCTTAAAATAAATCCTTCCTTGCAGTAGCCAAGCAGGGGGAGTGGGGGGGATTGGTGCTGAGCTTTTTCACGTTTGCGTAGCAGTGATCTTCCATGATACCAGCCATGCGGTGGGAGGAGGGGTAAAACGATCATTCCAGAGAATTGGATGAGGGAGTGGTTTCTGCTGCTGCATGTTAACAGGAAAGAAGCAGCACTGAACGGGATTTGCTTGCTATTTGGGAAAGGCGGGCACTGTGTATGTGAAGACTGCAGAAGCCGAAAGACGATAGCTTACCATGGACGCATGCAAGCTGAATTCTGCTGCCCAGACTTGCGTCTGTGAGATCTCTAACACCAGAGCCGCAGGTACTCAATATTAAGATGCAAAATGCGACCTTGTAGTGAAATCACATGTGCTATGTAAGGTGAATAGTGTTGTTCACCGTGAAAGAGTATAACCATTGTTCTGTAAAATGTATCTTTTTAAATACTTCTCTCCTTTTTTCCCCTCCCTCATGCAGCTGCAAATTTTTCAAGCCTCCCTACTCCATCCCGAAGGCTCTCTCAGATAAGGTGGCGGAAAAAAAAGACGCGAGACGAAATGTTCTCGGAAATCATGGAAATGGCCCGCAAAGAAAGAGCTCATCTGAATGAGTGGAAGGACGAGGTATCAAATTACAGGAAAGATGCCAGTGAACGTGAGGACAGGAGGGACAAACGTGAGGACAGGAGGGACGCTCGAGATGAGAGGTGGTGGCAGGAAGATCAGAGGTGTAGGCAGGAAGATCAGCTGACATCCTCCGACGTCTGGTGGAGCTTCAGGAACAGCAGCAGGATCACAGAGTGCCACTGCAGCCCCTGAGTAACCACCCTCACCACGTTCCATATCCTCCTCACCCAGACTGGTAAGAACGCGTGGAGGAAGGCTTCGTGCACACGCCCACCCCGCCCACTCCACTCCCGTGGACAGCCCAACCAAAAAGCTGTCATTACTTTGAAGTTTTTTTAGTGGCCTTTTCCCTCCCTCCCATCCTCCTCCCAAACCACACCCAGGCTACCTTGTCAGTTCTCTCCCTTTTTTTATAATGAATTAATAAAGAATACATGATTTTTAAATGATAGTGACTTTATTCCCTTAGAAAGCAAGCTGTAATCGAAGCGGGAAGGTGGGTTGCTTACAGGAAATGAGTCAATCAAGGGAGGGAGGGTTCATCAAGTGGAAACAAACACAGCAGTCACACCGTACCCTGACCCGTGATGAAACTCATTTTCAAAGCTTCTCTGATGCGCACCGCTTCCTGGTGTGCTCTTCTAATCGCTGTTGTGTCTGGCTGCGCATAATCAGTGGCCAGGTGATTTGCCTCAGCCTCCCATCCCGCCATAAAGGTCTCCCTATTACTCTCACAGAGACTGTGGAGCACACAGCAAGCAGCAATAACAATGGGGACATTGGTCTGGCTGAGGTCTGAGCGAGTCAGTAATGTGCGCCAGCACGCCTTTAAACGGCCAAATGCACATTCTACCACCATTCTGCACTTGCTCAGCCTGTAGTTGAACAACTCCTGACTACTGTCCAGGCTGCCTGTGTATGGCTTCATGAGCCATGGCATCAAGGGGTATGCTGGGTCCCCTAGGATAACTACAGGTATTTGAACATCCCCAACTGTTATTTTCTGGCCAATAGGAATGGCCATGTCTGTCCCCTTAATTAATTCCCTTGCTGGAGCCATTTAAACAGAGTAGTGTTCCTGAAGACGCGAGTGTCATGAACCCTTCCTGGCCATCCCACGTGGATGTTGATGAAACATCCCTTGTGATCCACCAGTGCTTGCAGCACCATTGAAAAGTACCCCTTGCGGTTTATGTACTGGGTGCCCTGGTGCTCCGGTGCCAAGATAGGGATATGGGTTCCATCTATCGCCCCATCACAGTCAGAAAATCCCATTGCAGCAAAGCCATCCACTATGACCTGCACATTTCCCAGAGTCACTACCTTTTGTAGCAGCAGCTTAATGATTGCTTTGGCTACTTGCATCACAGCAGCCCCCACAGTAGATTTTCCCACTCCAAATTGATTCCCAACTGACCGGTAGCTGTCTGGCGTTGCAAGCTTCCAGAGGGCTATTGCCACTCGCTTCTCCACTGTGAGGGCTGCTCTCATCTTGGTAATCTGGCGTTTCAGGGCAGGGGAAAGAAGTCATAAAGTTCCATGAAAGTGCTCTTATGCATGCGAAAGTTTCGCAGCCACTGGGAATCGTCCCAAACCTGCAAAACTATGCGGTCCCTCCAGTCTGTGCTTCTTTCCCGGGCCCAAAATCAGCGTTCAATGTCTAGAACCTGCCCCATTACCAGCAGGCTCTCCAAAGAACAGGGACCTGCAATTTGAGAGAATTCTGTGTCCGTGTCCTCATCATGCTCGTCGCTGTACTGCTGTAGCTGCTTCCTCCTCGCCTGGTTTTGCAGGTCCTGGTTCAGCATAGACTGCATGAGAATGCGCGAGGTGTTTACAATGTCCACGTTTGCGGTCTTGAGCTGAGCAGGGTCCACGCGTGCTGTGCTATGGCGTTTGCACAGTTCACCCAGGAAAAAAGGCGTGAAACGGTTGTCTGCTGCTTTCATGGAGGGAGGGATGAGGCTGTACCCAGAACCACCCACGACAATGTTTTTTGCCCCATCAGGCACTGGGATCTCAACCCAGAATTCCAAGGGGCGGGGGAGACTGCGAGAACTATGGGATAGCTACCCACAGTGCAATGCTCCGGAAATTGACACTAGTGTCGGTACATTGACGCACACCACTGAATTAATGTGCTTACTGTGGCCGCGTGCACTCGACTTTATACAATCTGTTTTACAAAACCATTTTCTGTAAAATCGGAATAATCCCGTAGTGTAGATGTACCCTTAGTCTCTAATCCCATGCTAGCCTGGGTTGAAAGCACCACTAAACTTGGGTGAGAGGGTTTTGTGCGTAGTCAAGAGACAAGTTAGGGTAGGGGCACATGAGCAAGAGCCCAAGTTAAGTCTGCAGCGAAGACGTACTGTAACTGCTCATGCTCAAGGAGACTGCCTCAACTGCCACTGCCCTGGCCACTTTCCTCTCTTTGGACAGCTGTGCTAAAACAAAAAAGAAGCCTGAAAGCTTTCAAAGTTAGACAAAAGAAAGTAAATTTGTCCACACTGTTCTGCTCACCCATCCACCTTTTCTCTCATACTAAAGAAAGTGAGTCTTTCTCACTCAGTCTCTCTGGGTGCGGTTGTAACATACCATCTTTAACTGTTTCTATTCATCAATGATCCCTAATGACCAGCCATTAGCAGCTCTCACCATAACAATATTAACGCCTCATTGAGGGGAATGTAGTTCAAAACTCATTGTGGTGAACAGAGTAGGGGAAGGCCAAGTGCCCATCTTAGGCCTTGGCTACACTTACATTTTACAGCGCTGCAACTGGGGTGTGAAAAAACACCCCCCTGACCGCTGCAAGATACAGCGCTGTAAAGCGTCAGTGTAATCAGGGCAGCAGCACTGGAAGCGCGGCTCCCAGCGCTGCATGCTACACCCGTAAGGGATGTGGTTTACATGCAGCGCTGGGAGAGCTCTCTCCCAGTGCCGCCACTCTGACTACACTCACACTTCAAAGCGCTGCCGGGGCAGCGCTTTGAAATTCCAAATGTAGTCATACCCTTTTAGTCTCTGCTATTGCCTGAATGCCCCGAGATTCATACATGCAAGAATTCCTCCTTGTACTGCTCCCCTCGACCTATGCAGAAGGGGGCTCAGCTGCTTCCGTGACCCACAGCTACAGAGCGCTAACAACAGCACCCTGATCACTGACATTGCTGCAGCCTGAAGAGGGTTGCAGGCTCAGCTGTGAGCAATTGAAGACTATCTGTTGGGGGATTATGAGCACCTGGATGGTAACCACTGGGCTAATCAGGGCCATCCCTAGCTATTCTGGGGCTCTATGCAGTGCCCCCCCATGGCAGGGGCAGGCCTTCGCGGAGGCGGGGAGAGGAGAACCATCACCCAGCACTCACTGGTGGCGTGGCTGGGGCCACATCCCTGCACTTCGCACCGCTGGTGAGTGCAGATCATTCCTTGCTGCAGTCCTCGGGGGCGGGAAGAGGTGGGGCTGGGGCAGAGCAAGGCAGAACAGGGCAGGGGCTTTGTGGAAGGGGTGGAGTGGGGACGGGGCTGGGGCAGAGCAAGGTGGGAAGAGGTAGGGGGTCTGGGGAAGAGGCGGGGCAGGGGCTGGAGCAGTGCAGCTGCACAGGGCACCAAAAAATTTGGTGTCCCAAGATTCCTGGTGCCGTACGCAGCTGCATACTTTGTGTATGGGTAAGGATGACCCTGGGGCTAACGATGTAATTGGGAGTAGAGAAGCAGAAGGAGCAGGAAGCAAGGGGAAGCTTAGTCACAAGTGAGCTGTGCTGTGGAGGGAGGCTGTGTGGAAAGCTTCTGCTATAAGATGCCTGGGTTCTGTTATGTGTGGAAAAGAGCAGAGAAATAAAAACTACATGTGGTGGAAGGAAAACAGCCCAGGTGTGTTTATGAATGTGAGGTGATGAAACAGGCCAGGCAGTGCAATGCACTGGGATAGTGATGGAGGTACCCTGTGACACTCACCCTGCCCTCTACCCACACACTCTGGAATCCTCTTGGAGGATAAGCCATGGGCCTAGGGTCCATGCACCGTGTCCCACCTCTAGCCCTGTGGGGGTTAAGACCATAACAACCATACTGTATCAGACCAACGGTCTATCTAGCCCAGTCTTCTGACAGTGGCCCATGCCAGGTGCTCCAGAGGGAATGAACTGAACAGGTAATCACAACAACTATAACAAAAACAAACTTGATTTTAAAAAACTGGAATGTTTAACTAAATTCAACAATTCATATGCTTGTTTTGTTAAAATATTATGTTTGCTGTTGAAGAAAAAAATCCAGAATACGTAATGTTGTTGTTTTAGTTAAATACAATTTAAATGTCTGTCCAGTGATGTTCTCTTCCTAATACAGCATGGCAAGAAAATCCTCCAAATATTAATGATAAGCTGCTGAATTGGAGATCGTTCACCTCCCAGTGACTTCATAAATATCTGCTTCAATTCTCTTTGATAAATGAAATAACCAAACAATCATTCATTTTCTGATATAGCTGTAAAACTAATCTGAAAAGTTTTCAAAATAAATCACTTAAAAAATGGATAGTGTGTATCTTCTAAAAATGAAACCTACATCTATCTCTGAGTTGTAAAGAATATATATTAAGGTTATAACAACCAACAAGAATGCACTTTTATCTAGAAATCTATGATTAAATCGAGTCTTCCTAACTAGTGACTTAAATCATGATTTAAATCAAATCCACTCTGGCCCTATGCAGGCGTCATATCTGGTAATGCAACTTCATTGGCCACTTAAAAAAAATTTCAGAAACATTTTCTAACCACTGTCATCTTCCAGTTCAATAAACCAGCATAGAATGGGTTTTAAAAGGTGCGGTATTTTCTAGTGCAGGGGTGGGCAAACTTTTTAGCCTAAGGGCGGCATCAGGTTTTGTAAGTTGTATGGAGGGCCGGTTAGGGGAGAGGGGTCGTGGCCCGGCCCCCACCTCCTATCTGTCCCCCCACCGGGGCTCCTGCCCATCCAACCCCCCTGTTCCCTGATGGACCCTCTGGGACCCCATCCCATCCACACACACCCGCTCCCTGTCCCCTGACCGCCCCCAGCCTCCTACTACTCCATCCAACCCCTCCTCTCATTCTGATGCCCCCACCCCCCAGACTCCTGCCCTATCCAACCACCCCTTCTTCCTGTCCCCTTACTGCTCCCGGAACCCCTGCCTCTGACCGTCCCCCTGCTGCCCCATTCAGCCCCCCCTCTTTCCTGACGGCCCCCCCAGGATCCCTGCCCCCATTCAACCCCATTCACCCCGACCACCATCCACACCCCCACCCCCTGACCATGACCCCGAAGACTAGATGATCTCCTGAGGCCCCTTCCAGCACTAATAATCTATGATACTCCCCTGCCCTCTATCCGATGCCCCCTGCTCCCTGCCCCCTTACCGCGCTGCCGGGAGCACTGGTGGCTGGCGGCGCTACAGCCACAACACTGTCCACCATGCATCACAGAGCACCGGGTCAGGCCAGGCTCTGCAGCTGCGTTGCCCCAGAAGCTCACAGCCCCATCGCCCAGAGCATTGCACCAGTGACGGGGTGAGCTGAGGCTGCGGGGACGTGGGGGGGACAGCAAGGGAGGAGCCGGGAGCTAGCCTCCCGTGCCAGGAGCTCGGGGGCTGGGCAGGACGGTCCCACGGGTCATAGTTTGCACACCTCTGCTCTAGTGAAACACCTCAAGAGTAATCTCTCTCTGAGTGTGGACTGTTGTGTAGGAACGGTAAAGCAACCCCCACAAAACCATGCTGTTTCTAACACTAAGTGGGACACCCTTCATTAACAGGAATCCCACTCTGACTGTGGAGTGGAGAAATGTCTGTTGCCGAGTACCCATGATATTCTCTGGGATCAAAGACCCTACACATTGGAGTTCTGAATATTTAAGTCCCATTCTGAGGAATCATAATTCCCTAAGCATTCTTACAATCATCTACTCAAGGGGGATATCAGAAACAGTAGCTAAACACCATGCTGCAACCAAACTGTTTTTGTGCTAAAGTCAGATTCAGGCTATTGCATAAACTCTCTTAAATGACTCTACTGATTAATTTTTTGTAAATTTCTCTGAGGGAGGTCCATACATAATGCACATTTTTTAATACCCTAGAAAATGCCTCTCTCCTCATGTGGTAATATGCAAGCTGAGATCAGCCAAGCACTTGAGCTAACAGTCTCTTGAAATAAATAGCAAGAGGTTGCCGTATCTATTGAGTATATGAGTGCAAGGGAAGCAATAGCCTTTCATTATACAGATAAGGAACTGAAGTATAGAGAGACTAAAGCCCAGATCCACAAAGGTAATTAGGTTCCTTCCATTAATTTAAATGGACACTAGGAGCCTAAATACCTTCATGGATGTCGGTCCAGGTGACTTTCCCAAGGCCACATAGGAAGTTGGTAGAACGAGGAATTAGACCAAGTGCCAACTACTGCCCTAACTACTGGACTATCCTTCCACTCCTGCCGAGGAGGATTTTCACTGGTGCACTAGAAATACACGGTTGTAGGAGGTAAAACAGATTAATAGAAAAGTTCAGATTTGGATGTGAGCTCGTGGCTCGGATCTATCTGTCGAATTCAGAGGAACCGGGGAAAAATTTAAAATAGCTCCTGCTGTACTTGAAAATGGATCCATTCAACGGTTACAGGTTTTCCATGACCTTTCTAGTCATTTTTGTGTCAAGGACATTTTAGTTAAAGAGGACTTTGCCCTATTTTTTCTCTCATTTGATCCTGCCATTAAGTCAAAATGCTAACGATGCAGTGACAGAGCAGAATTTGGACTCACTGCAGGATGAAGCAGCTGGAAAGTTAAGAGCAAGAAATCTCTTGTTGAAAGATAATCTTCAAGGCATAAAACAGAAAGCTACTGGCAAAGTAAGCTGCTTTGTGTATAAATGTTCCACCAGAGGCTCCTTAGGTTAGGCGGGAGAGGCTTTGGCTACTGTGTTTGCAGTCAGATAAAGCATAAAACACTCCTGTAAGGAGGTTTTGGACATGCCTGAGAGTCAATACGACCTACCCATGTTTGGAAGTCATTAGCCTCCCTTGCAAAGCTCTCTTTGGCTATGTTGTTTGCCAGAGTAGGAATGTCCTCTTCAGCTTCTTAAATCCTTACTGGGGATAGGAGAGAAGAGGTTTATCAGAAGAATAAATTATGGTGATTGAGAATATGTATTTATAGTAGTTTACTTCACTTTGATATGTCTAGGTGCTTGCACGTTATCTCCCAAGGGGAGTCGCCGATGGTTCAGAGCACTGCTGCTTGATTGAACAGATCCTCACTTTAGTTTTGCATAGTTTCCAAACAGATCAAATTACAACCAAAGGGTGCTGGACACTCCTGGAAACTCAGGGTATGTCTACATCTACAATTTTGCAGCGCTGGTTGTTACAGCTGTATTAGTACAGCTGTATAGGGCCAGTGCTGCAGAGTGGTCACACTTACAGCAACCAGCGCTGCAAGTGGTGTTAAATGTGGCCACACTGCAGCGCTGTTGGGCGGCTTCAAGGGGGGTTAGGAGAACGCGAGAGCAAACCGCGGGGAAGCAGGTCTCCTTCCCCGCGGTTTGCTCCAGTGTTCCCCAAACACCCCCCCCTCAAGCAGGTCTCCTTCCCCGCGGTTTGTTCTCGCGTTCCCCGAACCCCTGTGCAAGCAGGTCTCCTTCCCAGCGGTTTGCTCCAGTGTTCCCCGAACCTCCCTGCAAGCAGGTCTCCTTCCCAGCGGTTTGCTCTGGTGTTCCCCGAACCCCCGTGCAAGCACGTCTCCTTCCCAGCGGTTTGCTCCGGTGTTTTTTGAACCCCCGTGCAAGCAGATCTCCTTCCCCGCGGTGTGCTGTCGCGTTCCCCGAACACCCGTGCAATCAGGTCTCCTTCCCAGCAGTTTGCTCCGGTGTTCCCCGAACCCCCCTGCAAGCAGGTCTCCTTCCCAGCGGTGTGCTGTCGCGTTCCCCGAACCCCCGTGCAAGCAGGTCTCCTTCCCAGCGGTTTGCTCCGGTGTTCCCCGAACCCCCCTGCAAGCAGGTCTCCTTCCCAGCAGTTTGCTCCGGTGTTTTTTGAACTCCCGTGCAAGCAGATCTCCTTCCCCACGGTGTGCTGTCGCGTTCCCCGAACCCCCCTGCAAACTGCGGGGAAGGAGATCTGCTTGCACGGGGGTTAGGGGAACGCGAGAGCAAACCGCGGGGAAGGAGACCTGCTTCCCCGCGGTTTGCTCTCACGTTCCCCGAACCCCCCTGCAAACCGCGGTGAAGGAGACCTGCTTGATTACCAGAGAGGCTTCCTCTGGTATGCTGGGATACCTGTTTATTCCACGGAGGTCAGGAAAAACGCTGGTGAGTGTTTACACCTGATGACCAGCGCTGGATCACCAGCGCTGGATCCTCTACACCCGAGTTTCAACAGGTGTACGGCCAGCGCTGCAAACAGGGAGTTGCAGTGCTGGTGATGCCCTGCAGATGTGTACACCTCCTAAGTTGCAGCGCTATAACTCCCTCACCAGCACTGCAACTTTGTGGTGTAGACAAGGCCTCAGACAAAACAAACCTCCTTTTCCCCTTCTGTGAGTAATCAACTTTTACTTCCTATCTACACTATTAAAAACCAACAATATTGAGGCATCCAGCTACCATGTGTCCCCCCGCCCAATAGACACATGCATGCACACACAGAGTTAAAATATGCATACAGATAGCGTTCAAACATGATTTGATCCTGTGAGACAACTTCACCTTATACAGATCCCACAACATGGTTAATTTTAGTAGTATAGATGAGACATGAAGGGCTAAGGCCCAGATCCTGAAAAGTATTTAGGTTCCTAACTCCCACTGAAATCAATGGAAGTTAGGAGCCTAAAAGGAATTAGACTCCTAAGTACATTTGAGGATTATGGCTTACGTCTGCTTTGCGATTGCAAGCATATCAGTGGATCTGATAACTTACTCAACTCTGTAATAAAATAACTGTTTTGTGAACTTTAACAATTGAAGTCCTGTCTACACTGCAAAATCAAACCATGCTGTAAGTAGGTTAGGGAATAGCCAGCTGATAGGTGGGTCCCCTGACCTCGTGATAAAATGTAATAATTATAGCATAGATGAGACGTAAGTGTAGTTCTATTCTGGAAACTGACACCTTCTTACACAATCATTCTGTTCTGAAGATCTGCCACATTTGTGATAAAAATTAATGTTTTACTTTTTTCAAAATGTAGTCATGCAAAGCCCATATATCTGTGATAGACAACTCATTGGTTTTTATTCTTGCTCATGCATCAACAGAATTACGAGCTAATTTCCAATAGCAGGCAGGGCCGGCTCCAGGCACCAGTTTATCAAGCAGGTGCTTGGGTGGCAACTCTGGAGTGGTGCGGCACTTTCAGGTATTTGGCGGCAATTCGGCTGAAGGTCCTTCACTCCCGCTCGGAGCGAAGGACTTCTCGCTGAATTGCTGCAGATCGCGATCACGGCTTTATTTATTTATTTTTTTTGGCTGCTTTGGGCAGCAAAACCCCTAGAGCCGGTCCTCATAGCATGGACATGTTATTCCCTCATTGACTCCTGTGCAATCCCATTGAAAGTGTAAGGAGGTGAAATGAGGGCAGAATTTATCCTTCAGGCTCTTTATTACTGGTGAGGATACACTAGCTGGAATCAACCCAACTTGGCTGTCAAACCCCAGGCTAGGTTTGGTTTGGCAATTAGAAAGAGCGGCCGTGTATTTTCAAAAGTGACTTGATTTGGGGAAGTTCAGTTTTTGGGTGCTCAGCCAAGACACCTTAAAGACAACTGACTGCAGAAAATGCTGAGCATCCAGCCTCTGACAATCAAGCCACCTCAAAGTGTCTCAGATTGGGAATCCAAAGCCTGAAGCACCCAGAAGCAAGTTACTCCTGAAAATAAAGGCCATACTTGTAAACTGAGCACACATGATGCGGTCACTGAGCAACCATTTGCATGAAGTCATTTGAAACAGGATCGCTTTTCAGATAGGGTCTGTGCTGTAAATCTTTGCCATAGGTCAGACACTAATATGGTGTATATATTTTGTGGCATAAGGCTTTATTTGCATGAGAAAAAGGCCTCTTAACAATAATCAAAAATGGGTCCCACTTGGCCCCCTCAACTGGTCTTCTTGGCATATGCGCAATGTGCCTCAGGTGACACGTGACCAGAATTAATCACAGAATTTGGTCCACTGGTTGGATCATTATCTTCCCCGGCTTAGGCCAAGTATTGACAGGGAGTGTGGAAGTAAACGTTGATCCATGCCCCCTCCCTCAACTGGTGATGAGAAAGACGCTATTAACTAGGTCAATAGGTCAAAACTGTTTTCAGCACTATTAGCAAAGGCATAAGCAAGCTCATATTCTATCAGCCCTGTAACTACCTCGAAAACGGATTGCCCCATCTACAGTAGCAGCTAAGCCATTTTCAACACTATTTGAAGTGGGTCGGGAAAAGACAGAGGGGAACTAAGGGATGGCAGTTAACACTGGATAATGCACTAAGAAGGCAGTTAGATATTATGGTGACAAGTACAGTATAAGAGCCTACACAGAATAAAGCAAATCCATTGCTGATAACTGTTACAAGCAACAAAACATTTTTCTATTGCCAACAGAACCTACAGGGCATTTAATGGTGAATCTTGTTCACATGGTTAGGGTTCAGCTGACTGCCAGTTCAGGGTCCTACAGGTCCCAATCCTGCGAACACTTGAGCACATACTTTTACTGATGTGAGGAGTCCCATTTAAGTCAGTAGGGTTATTCACAAGAGTAAAGTTAGGCATGGCTGTAATATTTGTAGGATCAGGTCTACAAATTTTATTCCCCTTCCTCCACAGTACCCAGTGGCGTCATCCATTAGTTTCAGGTAGGCAAATCACCAGGGGTCAATTTCCTTTGATGAGAGGGAGGCAAATACTGCTCCTTCTCGTTTTCTTCTCTCTCTCTTTTTTGGGAGGGAAGGGGGGGGAGGGGAGCCAGGTGGTGTCTTTAGAGGATTTCCCCTCCCTAGATTAGGATTTAATTGTATTCCTGATGAGTCTCTTCTGGTTGCACTCCATCTTTCAGATGACTGTTTCATCAATATGATTAGGATCACAGCCCTCAGTCTAGTTTATTTACACAATCTGTTGTGACAGCTCAGAGTCTAGTACTCCCCAAAGGAAATATTAGATACCACCCTATCACTTTATTCAAATCATATTTTGCACTCCACACATTCTCCTCCAGATTATATTTTTGTGACATTGAGCAGGCACTAAAAATCCTTCCAGGAAAGAGGAGATTAATATTTATATTAGCCATCAAGTACTGTGGCTATTTTGTTGGGGGAAAGGAGGCTGAAGGGGGATGTAGGTAGAAATAAATCTCCTCCTCTAAAGGGAATGTTGAAAACAGTTCAAAACGGGGGAGGAAGGTGAATCAAACACATCAAAAGAATCCCAACCTGGAGAAGAGGAGCTCTATGTAAACTCAGGGCTTGGCTCTATCCCCTTGAGCAGAGCCCAGGCTCATGGAAGCAGTTGCCTCACCCACCTTGTCTCTCAAAGCACGAGCCAGGCTGCGCAGCAAGGCGAGGAGAACTTGGCAGAGCTGAATTCCCCGGGGAGATGATCCACTCCGATACCGCGCCTGCAGGGCGAGGCAGTGAGGTCACCCATGTGCAGCAGTTACAGGCCGGGGGGCTAATGGTAGCCCCAGACCGCGAGGGAGGAGCGCGCACGACTGGCTTGCACCAGGCAGGCTACAGCCCACCGCTAGATGGAGCAGAGTCCCCACCGCAGCCCCGGGGGGGAGTGGCCACCCCGCCGGCACCTCCTCCCTAGGGCAGGGCCGGCCCCCCGGCCTGCTGCTGCTTCGTGGGGAGGCTGGAGAGTTGCCTCCGGAGCAAGGGGGCTCAGTTTGGGAAGGGTGCAGTTCAGCTAAACTAGACTACAGCGCGGGCAGAAATATTAGGGAGAGCGCGCCCCCTTCCTCCCCCAGCCTAACCCCCCGCTCCTTCCCCAAGCCAACTTCCCCACCAACAGGGAAAAGGTGAGCAGAGATCTCCGGGCTATTCTCAACTTCCCTAAAGACACAAGGGAACCTAATCGCTTCTCAGCGGAGCGAGTCTTTGGAGGGGAGCCTCAGGCAGCGGCTGTAATGCGGGGAGGCTGCAGACCCAGGCAATGCAGACAAAAGTTAAGGAAAACCACCAGTGCCTCGGAAGGCTCCACTGAGCTCAGAGGGAGTGGTGCTGCAGAAGCAGCCCACAAAGTGTTGGGCTTTCTAAGGGGCACGTCCTTGCTAATTATCAAGGCAATTTAAAGCTAGCCAGAGAAGGACGTGTAGCAGCTCTGACCCTAGCAGAAAAATTGGAATTCGTTGACTTGCTTCTGTAAGGGAAGGAAATGGGTCAAGCGGCAAAAGAGTTAAACAAAATATGATGCCTCTGTGCTTGTGCATTATTATGGAAGCAGATCTATAACACGTAAAACATGAGCTCCCTCATTGTCTGTTATCTGGGCTGGGTTTGCTCCATTTTTAAGGGTATTGCGGGGGACAGAACGCAATCCTGCCTTTATTTACGCAGCTGTAGAAGCGAAATAAATACGGTTACCCCGTTGCAACAAAGCAACATTTGCCCAGGAAGTTCATTAAATCAGGAGCAAGGGTCGCTTGCCACATAACACACGTGTCCAGCCCTTAGGGGGCAGGAAAATCACAGCACAATCGAGTGACAAAAACAAAACCCCAGCTCAAGCGGAGTTTGGCATAATTCGTATTTGCTTCGCTTGAGAAATAAAAGAAATGGAGAAATTAAGAGTGAAAGTAAAACCCTTTGATACACCTGCAGATTGGAAATAAGACCCCCTGATTCAATATTTAAAACTCCTAACCTTGAGCATTAACGTTGTTATAGCGCCTTTCTACGGCGTTTTAAAATCTCCATGTTTTCAGTGGAGTTTGGCTTGGAGCACGTATTATCTCATTTGCAAAGAAATATATAGTAAGAATTATATCCCTGCAATGTGCTGCTTTAAAGCTGAAAAGAAGGCATCCTGTTCACACGTGCGGTAGATTTATCTTCGTCCTGTTCCGATTGAGGCGGCGGAAAGCGTGTCAAGCAGAGGAAGACTCCATTCAGTACAGGACGGTCGCTGACAAAGAATACTAGCGACAGAGCGTAAATTCAGCGCCCCAAAATAAATCGTTTCGTTTTGTTGCCAAAAGTCATCCCGAGCTGTGCTCGCCGAACCTCGCGGGCTGCGAGCAGAAAAGGGAAGGGCGAGCAATTAGCAGGAATCGGGTAACTAATTAAAAACAGCAAGCCCCTCCTCGCCGTCTCTGGGCTGCATGGGACTGAGCCCACACCCTGCGGGCTGGTCGCCGCAGCTGGGATCTCTGCACTCATCCCCTCGCAGCGCTGGCTACCCAGCCGCCTGGGACGCTGTGATGTCTTTTAAAAGTGATACCCCTAGGGCTGACGGCAGCCAGCGACCCTCTCCTCCCCCTGACAGGTGGCGGGAGAGGAGGAGGAGGCAGTTAAAATATTGATGTCGCCCTACAGCAGCATTGGAAGGTGGTTTCAAAAGGCCACACAAACTGGTTACTCTCTCGCTCTCCGGGGGGAGCTTTTCTTTGACGAATGGCCGCGTTAAAGAGACAATCGCTCGCCATCGCTTGAGTGGGAAAGGGAAATGTCCCAATAATTGGCAACAGACCGGATCCTCTCTTTTTTAACTCAGCAGCCTATAGGAAGCGAAAGGAAATGCCAGCAAACGAATTCAAACACTGAGGCACTAAAGTCTGTTTAACCCGAATTCCCATTCGATGATCTCACTACGGGCGCCCCTTTCATCAATTCTCTATTCACTTAAGAAGGATTTTTAAGCCCCTCTCCGCAAAAGCGACTGAAACGTACTAGGGATGGGCTGAAGGTGTATTAAAGCCCTGGCTTCCCAAACCCCAGAGAGACAGCGAGGAGAAAAAAAGAGCTCTTTATAAATCAAACCTCGGATTGCGGATTCAGCATCGCTGGCTTTCTGGTTAGGACTAATTCGGCATGGATCGCAGCAGCCCTATACCACGGTCTCCCTGTGACGGTTTTGATAGTTACATGAAAGAAAAAATAATCGTTAGATTTTTTTTTTAAATAGGGAACACATGTTAAATATTCGGCTGTGGAGGACTGCATTCCTCTACCCATGCATTGTGTTTGTCTCTGTAAATCACATTACGAAGCAAACGCTGTGGTAGTTAACTTTATCTACTGCTAATGTAAACAAATAAGCAGCATCTAGCCCCTTGATCTTTATTTAAATATAGACTTGTTTATCAGTGTCAGCCTATGAAGATTAATTAGATACATTTATTCACAATTTGGTGTCTGACACCCCATTTTAGGAATGCCTTATAATCACAAGGTGTTAATTGGGGCCAGCCAGGCACTTATGTTTCTATTAAACAGTGTGAGGACTTTTCACAAGTTCTTTTTACTGTGCAGTGCAAAAATATAGATTTTAAACACACTGCAGTAGAATCGGACTCCTAAAGTCAGTTGCTTTGGCATTTTGCAACTGTGAGAAGGCAGATCAGGGAAGCGATTTCGTTAAAATTCCATTGCGGCACCAGTCAATAAATAGAGGTAGAAATAGGGGCACCATTTTATGGTGTTTATAAGGCACCGAATAACTGAAAACAAAAAAATCAGCTCACCAGTCCCCCCACTCCGTACTGATCATTTCTTCCAGATCTGCTATAGTATCAAGAATCTCTAACCTCCCCCTTTGTCCCCAGGATCGGATCACTCCAGATTCATGCTGATTGAAGTTCAAACTCCCGTGAGACAGTTCGGGAGAACGATGGACTGACTGAGAGAAAACTCAGCACCGCGCCTGGGTTTGGCTTGGAACGATTAATTGTGACGCCTGGACTCAGCCTGAAAACTCCCAAGTAACGAATCTCCCCTTCAATACTTTTTGATCCTATTTTCTAGCCTGAAAGAAACTCAGGCTCGAGGTTTGATGACAGCTATTGGCCCCGTTTCAGAAGCTTTACGAGAAGCGTTTTACATGCTAACATTTGCAAGGTCCATGTAAAAGGCTTGATGCAAATGATCCGTTGATGGCGTTAATTCAGGCAGGGAGGTTCCCATTTCTGAAGGTTTGTTTTATTTTGTTTGCACTGGAACATTGTTAACAGTTTAATCTTATTACTAACTGCATTTCCTAAGGACAGGGATTGTCCCTTTTCAAAGTTTCTCTCATGCAAAACGTGCTGCCTTTGGAGTCTGTGCTAGATTGCCTTGTTGGGAGGGCTTCCCCTCCACCCCCAATGATTGCAGGAAAGGATTTTCTACTATCATCATGGAAGGAGGCTTCAAGCTGTTCCCTTCAAAGAAACAGTTGAAAAGTGTGTCTAGGGTCGCTGGGAACTTGTCTGGTGCTCGATATCATACCACAAACTCCTGCCGCCCCCAGCTAGAGAATACCCCCCTACAGCCACCACTTAGGCGTATAGGACCGATCGGAACAGGGGAACTCCTGCCTCATCTCTCACCCAGCCTCGCTGCTAAAGCGCCTCTTTGTAGAGAAGCTTACAGGAGGTGATAAGTGAAATTCACAAGTCTCCCCGCAGTTGAGAGCTGGCCTGAGCTACTGGCTCTCCACCCCCTGCTGTGGGTAGGGCATGACATTTGATCCGAAGAGAGGGCTTTGAAGGCAGCACGCATAGGACTCGGGCTCGTGGGCCAGCCCCACCCCGCAGGGACCCCGGGCGGCTGAGTGCGTGTAACTTTGCAAGGAGAACTTACAACCGCAAGGGGGGGGGGCGCTGCTCAGCCCCGGCCTGTAGCTAAGCTGGCTGCTTTGCACCTCGCTCACGGAGACAGGGGGGATGGCTCTGGAGGGGCAGCGGGCACTTTTAGCCGCAGCAACACAGACTCAAGGGGGAAGGAGTAAATGTAGTAGAGCAATGTGCTGGGGAGGGCATATGCCCCCCCCCCCCCACAACTTCATTTCCAAGGAAACGGGACCGGCTCGTACCTGCAAAGGTGACAGCAGAATCCTTCCCCCCAAATCACAGGAAGGGCTCCTTGCAGTTGGGTTTCACAGGCTGCAAGCTGGCCGTGTGAGAAGATTTGAGCTGCCAGTCCACGTCTCAGCATTGTCAGTGAAACATTAAAATTTTCCTGCCCCCTGAGTGGGAGGGGGATCCAGCCTCTACAGCGTCAGCCCCTGCTCAGTTACAAGAACCACCTTCCCCTCCCTCCCCCCCAAAAAAGTCGACACATCTGCATTAGACGTAGGCTTTGCGGTATCCAGCTATTTGTTCACCTATTTCGACCTCTCCGACTGTCACTGTCTGGGTTTGGAAGTGACAGAACATGTCTCCTCCAGGCTACCCTCCCCCTAGTTCTTCAGCACGCAGCCAACAAGAAATTACCCCCCACCTAGGTATTAAGACTTTTAGTAAGGCAATATGACTGACCCATACCCTTAGGAGACTGAAGTCCCCCCCCAAAGCATCCCCTGTGAAGGTCCGCCCTAGCTGTTAGGAGGGCCAACTGACTGTACCCTGCATTTTTCAAGGAGTCCTCCATCCACAATAACGCTGGAGAGGGGACGAAAAAAAAACAAAAAAACTACAACCCCATTCTTGCCCCAGCCCACATCACATTTATTAAAAATTACTACTATATACATAGAAAAATCCAAGAGAAAAACATTGAGAGGTTTGTGTGCCAGTGCTTTTAAGGTTTGTATTATTTTGAAACATCTGAAACTAGTTGCAAGTAGAGTGGATAAACTACATCACTTTCAAGTAAGAGGGCAGCTGAAAAAAAAAAGTCACTTTACCTACAAGTTAATATAGATACCTTTTGATATACTTTCAGCAATGCATTTTTTAATGCTCCAATATGCTAAATTTGCTGGAATAGTCAAAAATGCTTTTAGAACTCCCAAAGCACCAACTTTATATGATCCCAGACTTCTATATGTAGACTATTTATACAATGTATTCCACAGCACTCTACAGTGTACCTAGACAAATACAGCTGTACACATCATTTTTTTTTTTGACCAACTCAGTAAAGTTCACTCTCATAATTCTGGAGTGGGGGGTTAAGTCATTTTATCCCACCCAAGATAAAAGAAAACCAGATTTGGTCATCAAACCTAGGGCCTGGGCAGCAGGGGAGTTCAAGTCAAAGCTTTCCATTCAGAATTTTTTTTTTAAAAAAAATATTCCTCCCTTCTTGTGTTCTCTTCTGTCCAAGCAGCCCTAACTGAACTGAGTTAGATGCTTCTGATTGGGCAGCTGATAGCGTTGATGAGGCCTACTCTATCTGAAGCACAGTGTAGCAGTTTCAGACACTTCCTTCTCAGAGACCTAGGCGCAAAGAGTTTAGGCTACAAACCCATACCTCCTGTTTGGTACTGCATAGCACTTACCCTAGGCCACTGAGCCAGACAAACTGTACACTTTAGTGTCTCCAATAAACAAGCCAGTTGTAAAAGCCAGGATCTTGCCAACAACCCCCTTACTGTTCCTTCTAAAAATTAAGATCAAATTATAATACAGTTCCTTCCCCAACCAGTTACCTCCAGCAGTCAAAATGCTTTGGCACTTTCTATATAGAATTACACAAAACAATTCAAGGTGGAAGGCAAGAGCCTTTTTGGCAACTTTTATGCAGGAAAAAAAAACCCCAAAGCTATTCTGAAAATTTAGCCAATCAGGATGAAATAATGCTAAGTAGTAGTATAGAAAGCATAGTAGCCCATGCCTTTTGAAGTGTCTTTGCTATAGTCCTCAGCATTCATGTCTTCACATTTCATTGTTGGAGAATTTTCATTGCTGGAAGTACTAGGAGAGAGTCGTCTTCTCTTACAAGCACTAGTGTAGATGCCAGAATCATTTGAATCTAGAGATTTTATGGAAGGTGGGGTCTCTATCCAGGATGAGCTGATTTCTTCCTTCACCTTCTCCTTGGGAAGATGGTCTTCAGAGAAAGCCGGGGGACTTGTTCGGGAGGTCCAAGGTAACCCAGTTGCCATTTTTCTCTGATAAGAACCTCTGCTTCCCCACCCTGCCATGGAAGAGAATGTTGGATCAGGATAATATCCCAAAGCATGGGATGTCTGCAACGGAAGGGATTTAATGCCATAGGGGAGTAAGGTGCTAGGAGAATATTCTGTTTCATAGGAGTTCATGTCCAGTTTGTTGGTACCAGGTTGCTGCACAGGAGTAACAAACCATCTCTGGGGAGGATTGGCCACCTCTTCATTTTGCTGAGGAGAGAGCAGGCCATTTGTCTGAGGTACAGTTCTCTCACCATTGTAGAATCTGGCTGGTGGCAAGTTGTTGACAAACTGTTCCTGGAAGAATGGTTGCACACTGTACCGGGCTCCTGGGACAATCTGGTGGGATCTAGGAGAATCCGTGGGAGATGGAGTTAATCTGTCATTTTCTGAAGCTGTGTACATGCTACAATATAAGAGAGAAATACTAAGTGTTGGTCTTTACAATTTCACATATCATTAAAAACAGACAGGGACTGAACCATGTGCCAAGGATAAAAATCTGGGATTTAGAACACTTGATACATTCTGCAATCAAAAGTCCAGTTTCACCTTGGTCCTCAACTCAGAAGACACTTCCAAGCCTAACATTCTACATACAGCTCCTTTTAATATAGCTTACACATATGATTTGTGAAAGCAGTTGTTTTCACAGCATAACTCTTAACATACCAAAAATGTGACCAGCACCTTTTCAAGAGGTATCTATAGATTTAAAAACACAAAAAAACAAACCAAAAAAACCAAACAACCTCCCCCACAATTCTAGACAAGAAGTAAACAATGAACCCCTCCCTTGTGCCAAGAGAGGTGAAATGAGTACCACACACTACCCTGGATCTTTTGGGTGAGACTTTAAAACTAAGAGGTCCTATCTGCTCTGTGTAGGATTTTGTCAACTCCTTTAGACAAAAATTTATGGTCAGCAACCCGCAGACAGACAACTACGTGGTGCATGCATAAAAGGCATTTAAAAAAATCTAGTTAAAGCTAGGAAAGAGTTGTACCATCTATTGAAGCCGTGAACATAAGTTATCCCTGAAATAAAATAAAAGTTTAAAAAAAACAGTTCTAAGTTGTTTGTAGAAAGATTTCCTTTTTTTAAAACCGGCCAGAACTATGCTTCCCAAATGGAGGCAGATTGGACTGAGGTAGAAATAAAATTATACTTACGAATCATAGTTGTCCCTGAAGCCCTTTGCAAAAGGATTATGGTCAATTTTAAGCTGAGTGATCTGGGGGGGAAAAAATGGAATTACATTTCTAAATTGCATCAAGCACCTTCCACCATATATTTTTTTCCAAGTTTAAACCCCCTCATGACTTACATCGGTGTTTTGATATGCAGTAACTGCTATGAACTGGGTTTCTGGGAAAATAAACGTCTGAGTCTTTGAAGAGTCATTCAGATCTTCAACCCCATCTTCAGTCACTTCCACAATATGAAGTCGAGGTTGGTACTTGTGTAGAGACTGAAGTACTATCATCTAGAAGAAACAATGCATGAAGTATAGTCTATGATATTGTTCAGATAAAAGGCACCTAAAACTAGTGCTAACATAGGGGAGAAAAATCAGATGTTTGGAAGCTGATCATTTAGCCTTCATGCATCTGACCAAGTGGGTATTCACCCAGGAAAGCTCATGCTCCAAAACGTCTGTTAGTCTATAAGGTGCCACAGGATTCTTTGCTGATTTAGCCGTCAGACTCTCACAAGGATAATAGCTTTAGGAGTATAGTGGCACAAAATTCACTGCTCTGAGAGAGCTACAGGAGTAGATATAGACCACATTTTGCACTGACTAAACAGAAGAAAGGGGAAGTTTTCATCCCATATCTGTTAAGTGAACTTAAACAGATTAAAAAGTTTCTACGATTTTCTGAGGCTAGGACAGATTTGCACAGTAAGCTCATGAAGCTCTGAAAATCCAATCAATCACTGTGATGCTACTTTATTGATTTAGAGGCACTACCATGCTATTTATCAGTTATTTACCTGAGTATTATTATTGTTAGCACCTTTGTTATTGGTCAGTTTTAGTTTTCCAAAAGAGATCTCCTGCCTCATCCAGTGAGACCCAGTGTTTGGGGACTCAGGGTGAACATATACCTTGTTGCCTAGTAGAGAGAGAGAGAGAAAAAAGGCAAATGTAAGGATTACAAGAACAGTCCTGCACATGCAATTCAGGAAACAGATACTGGAGTGACCGGGGATCATCTCTAGCACCAGCCATGGGACAAAATGAGGGGAGACAGATGCACTGTAAGCTAGTCCCTGGGTGCTGCTGGATTCCGGAAGGACAAGCTTATACCTTTATGTATTAAGTTCTGTGAAATTCCATTTAGTGCTCAGCTCGACTTGGGGACAGCACATGGCCTCACCTGCAGAGGGGCAGGGAGGCCATTGCAGCGCCATCTTCCAGCCCAGGGGTTTCTCACACGCGTTAACACCCTCATCACCCTGGAAAGGGGGGTTGAGCATTTTGCGGTTTGCCCTGCAGATATCCCATGGGACGCACCTCCGGGCCTGGCCATTGCTCACCGGTCTCAGAGAAGAGCTGGCTTGGGAAGGGGAAGGACCAGGGCAGATCGGCGGCCGGTTTCCCAGAGCCTGGCTGCAGGGACCTGGCCAAAAGGTACCTTGCATGTTGTTGTCCGCTTTTCCGCACGTCACCCACTTGCCCCCTTGGAAGCGCCAGTGGTTGGGATCGGCCAGCACCACCTCCACGAACACGTTGTAATGGGCCGTGGGGTTGAGGCCGGTGATGTTGAAGCTCAGGAAAGGAAACATCCGCCTAGGAGGGGAAAACGCGGAAACCGAGCAAGTTAGCGGCGCGCCCCGAGACTCCAAGGAAGAGATCCGAGCCGGAGCTCAGGGGCCGGCTCTGGCTCCGCTGCTGGAGCGCCGGGCACTGTGCGCTGGCCTTGACTCGGGGGCGGGCTGCGAGTCACCGGGAAGAGGGGCAGTGCAGGGAGCGTGGAGCCCAAGCGGGGGGAAACTGAGGCAGGGACTGGATTTTGCATGTGGAGCGTCACAGCCAGGGGTCTCGCAGCGGCTCTTGGGGCCCAAATCGGCCTCGGCTTTGGGGGAAGCAGCCCGGCCGTTTCCACTTGGGATTCATTATCAGGGCGGCTACATTTCAACCCCCACCCCGAGGCGCTGCCCGCCCCCCCTCTCCCTTCTCCCCAGTCTCCCACCCAAATCAGGCGACCTAATCACAAGACCCAGCACAAAGAAAACCTCCGAAAGAGCCACATTTCTGGCTCCTTCCCACCAGGAGGGAACCATTCACCTCCCGTCCATCGCCCCTCGGACAGGGAGTTTGCCCGCTGAGAGATTGTCCTAACGCCCCCCCCCCCCACTGAATCGCTCGCTCCCCAAAAACTCCAGGTCCGATTCGTTCCCGGGGAGCCGCGAGTCCGCCCCCGCTAACCCTTCCCGGAGCCCGGCACGGGGACTGGCTCAGGGAGGGAGCGGGAGGCCGAGCCTCGAAGGCTGCAGCTCAGAAAAGCAAACCGGCCCCGCACCAAACCCGCGGCGCTTCTTGGGCTCCGCTGCCCGAGACACTCAGGGTCGCTCGGCCTCGCCCGAGCCCGGGGCACCCCCGAAATAGCGCGAATCCACCCCGTGGCCGGCCAGCCCGAGCCGGGGGAGGCACCGTTTAAACGGCGCTTCTCCGGCTCTCGTCGAGTTTCACTGGCAACAAAGGAGCGTTGGTTTGGTTGGATTTTTAACATGGCACCAGATTAACCCCCCACCCCAGCGAGAGGCGGCTCGGGGCTCCAGCTCGCCTCTCGTGAAACGAGATCTGTCAAGCTGGAGCGGAAAGCTGCAGAAGCCACCCGCGCGAGCCCCCCGCAGACGCCGCTTTAGCGGGCGGCGATCCCGCAGCCCCCTTGAGCCCAGGGTTGGCACGGGGGGGAGTTACAGCTGCCGCCTTCCGCCCCGTGGCGCTGGGGGCTCCCCGCACCCTTCGCCCGCGCCCCTCCGTACCTGCCCTGCTTGGTGATGATCATCTCCGTCTGGTGCCGGTGGAACTTGAGCCAGAGCGGCCGGTTGCAGAGGAAAACCTGCGCCCGCAGCCCTGGCCCCGAGCCGGGCACGGCTAAGGCTCCCAGCCCGGCGCAGGAGCCCGCCGCCGGGTAGGGGCTGTACAGGGGCCCCGCCGCCCCCTGGCCGTACTGGTAGCCGCCGCCGCCGCCGCCCCCGAACTGCGCGCGGCCGCCCGGGGAGCACACGGCGGCCGAGAAGCCCCCCGGGGCCAGCATGGAGCCGTAGGGGTAGCGCGCCCCGCCGGGCGCTTGGTAGACTGAGCCGTGCTGCGCCGCCGGGTAGGGGAAGAGCGAGCAGGGCGCGCCCAGCTCGGCGCCCTGCGGCCCCGGGGACTGCAGGTAGTAGCGCTCCGGGCTCAGGCTGTCCAGCGGGTAGCGGGCGGCGGCCGGGGGCAGCTCGGCCTCCCCGCAAGGGGCCGCTTTGCGGCCGTCCGGGGCACCCTGCTTGGAGCCGGCGCCGGGGAAGGGCTCACCGGCCTCCGCCTCGCTCAGCATGCCCGGCCCGGCGCCGCCGCACTTCTTCGGCCCCTTGTCCAAGTCCAGGCGCTGCGGGGAGCCCGAGCTGGGCTGGCCGCGCTGGCCGCCGCTGCTCTCGGGCGGGTAGAAGGGGGGGCCGGCCAGGCTAGCGGCGCTGCCCAGGAGCTGCTCCCCTAACTGCATCCTCGCGGGCGCCAGCCGGGGGGAGCCTGGGGCTGCGGGCGGGGAGCCTGGCTTCTCCCTGGGAGGCGAAGCGCCGAGCCGCACGGGCCCCCTGCCGGAAAGTTCCCCTACAACTTTCCTACCCCCGCCTGCCCTCCCCGGGCTGCAGCCCCCGCTAACCCCCCCACTCCTGCTTCCGTCTTCCCCACTGAAACGAGCCACCTCTGCTGCTGAATTAAACCGAGACTATTTATATAGGCACGCTGGGCTCCTCAGGCCGCGGGGGAGGGGCTTGGGGAGGTCTAGTTCGTGGCAGCCCCCTTCATCCCGGCTGGCCCATTGGCTGGTTTATGTGACACTAATTTAATTAGACAGCTACTAATTGGAACAAGTCACCTGTGACTCCATTCTCCCCCCCACCCCACACCCCTTAACTGGCTCCTGATGGGAGATCAAAACCGCTTCGTGTCCTGCTTTGGTTAAGGGAGAGAGGAAGCAGGAACTTTAACTGGATTACTTGGTGGCTAGGGTGATCACCCCTCCGCCAGGCGTTAGCAAAATGCTGATCTCCTAATAAAGATGATGCAGGCCTCTTGGATAATAGCTGCTTGGGGATAAATAAAAGGACCCTGCACGTGGAAGACGTTAATGGGAAGAAAGCAACTTTCAGAGGGGAAAAGAGAAGAAAATCTGGAAAACATTTCAGTGATGCAACCTGAAATCCAAGTAGTTATGTAGCCCTAAAGATGCAGCGGGTTTTGCTCCCCAGTGCTTTCGTAGATGGTGTTTAACATTTAGCAAGCCCGACATCTGCGATCGCTAGTGCCAGCTAAGAAACGAGATCCACATTTCATTTAAATTTGATGGGCGAGATTAAAGGCTCTGAACGGCAGTCTCGCCCCTGAAACAATTCAGCCTGTTCTGCAGCCATGCCAGCTAGGGCAGAAACCCCTCTTTATGCGAAAGATCAGAGCATCATTTACAGCAGGATGACCCAGAGTCTTTACACCTTATCAGGGGCTTCTCTTTCAAGCAACTGTAAAGGCTGTTTTGCTATTTCAGTTCTACCCTTTCCCCAATAAATAAATAAAACTTATTTGCTTCAATAATCCGCTGCTGCAAAGCGGAATTATACTTGTTTGATAGATTCCTTGTTTTATAAAATTCTCCACCTGAAATTGTCATGTCTCTCCATCACTGATACAGCGGGTGGTTTTGTTTTAACCCAGACAGCTGAAGAGCTCGAATAAGAAGAATCAGATTTATTTCTGATTTTTAAAAGTCAGAGCATGGACTGATGACTGCAATGGAGAGAGGTTGGTAGCCTCTTCGACCTCTTTTTGTGCAGATGCCTAGACTGCCCTGAGTTCAACAGAATGAATATTCCTAACATCCAATTTTTAAAGCAGATTACAAAAAATATTTCGTTGCTGAAAAAAGCGAACGAAGCATATTTACTGTGAATTAACAGTTACTAATACAGAATAATCCAAACTTCAGAATGCCTTGAGCAACTCCTTTCTGATTTGTTTAATATGTCTAACAGGTTGACAAGGTCACATTA
The DNA here is from genome assembly GCF_007399415.2 of Gopherus evgoodei. Taxonomy (NCBI): domain Eukaryota; kingdom Metazoa; phylum Chordata; order Testudines; family Testudinidae; genus Gopherus; species Gopherus evgoodei. Next base: position 73,297,687 of record NC_044323.1, read on the forward strand.
AGCCAAGATAAGGCGCTCACAATTAACCAAACCCGCGCATCCCCGTGGAATAGAATACATGTTTCCAGCTTTACAAAACTTTGACAGTTACAGGAACTCCGATGCTATTTCGTGCAGGGCTTCTTTATGAATCTAGTCAAACGTTTGGTTAAAGGACGGTAGGCAAAGAGACGAGCTGATCAGTTTAAAGGGCAGCTGATGTTCACTTAATATATAACGATCAGAAGCGGAAGAAAGAAGCGAAATGCCTGCAAACACTTAAGCACTACATTTAAACTACAGCGCAACAAAATGCATGGGGAGATGGTAAAGCGGCAGCTAGTCCTGCAGAACAGGTCGGATCACAGCCTGCAGTTATAACTGTTATCTTTCATCCCGATTCGTTCAGTCTCGCTCTTGGAAAGTTTTGCCCCGCTTTTTGGTGTTCAGACGAGAAAGACAAACCATTTGCAAAGGCAGCAGCCCGGGAATTCAGCGAAGACCTGCCTGCGCTGTGTTCCTGGAGAGCTTTGATCGTGGCTATTTCTCTCGGCAAGGTGATGGTTTTGTTCTGGGGAGGAGAAGAATGGAGCAGATACAAACCATTCAGCTGGATCTTTACTAGTGATGGACTGCAAAGCGGTTTCCAGACCTGACATCATTTACTATTCAAAAGCAAAATGACCACCGCTCATGAAAGGGGGGCGTTAATGTGATCAAAATTCCTTCCGCATGTGGAACATGCGGTACACCGAACAGACTTTGAAAAACATCTAGCTTTCAATGTTTTTTACATAGCGCCTATAAGCCCTGCTACCGAAGCGCTGCACAGATATTTACATTTCATATTCTCTTAAACCTAGGTGAACTGATTTTAGTTCTAAAAAGTATTTAAAATGCTAAATTAAAAGACTATAAAATTCCATAACAAGTACACATTGTCATCGAAATATTCGCAGAATGTGTCCTCCTTGACCTATCTACCAAGACCTTAGTTCTACAAACTCTGAGAACATCCCACCTGGACAGGCTTAGCACCTTGTATTGCTTTAGGAACTAGTTGCAGTTCCCACTGATTTCATCTGGAGCCTCCAATTAGTTTCAATCGGATCCTGAAAAGGCTTGTCTACACATGGAGTTGTTCCTGATTAATTGTATCTGATTAACTTTCAAAGCGAGTTAAACTAAAAGCAAGAACAAGGCACTGTTATTCTAGGATATTGCGTGTCCACACCACACGTAGAGTTAATCAGGATCTGCTAATAAGGAATAACTCCAATTCCATATGCCCTTAGGGATTTTTTCTGTAGAGAAGAGACAAACCCGTGAGAGAGAAAGCTTTGCAGTTTATTTTCAAATATATTTGTAATGTAGATTACACATGGATTCTGCTAATGATTTAAGATTATAATCAGATTCTTTACATTTTCAATATTCTTTTAAAATTTCAGATGACCTTTAGAGAAACATATGCTGGCCTCGATCCAGACATGGAATTCCCACAACAGTCCGAGAAGGTTGTATAGACACCTAAGGACAGTATATGGCTTTTAGGGAAATAAGAAGCAGAAAGATAGAAGTTGCTTAAACATTATGGGCTAAATTCTGTGCTAACAGGCAAAATTTCCATTGCAATCAATGTGATTTTGGACAGAGTAAGAGCTGCAGGATTTGACTCTGTTTGTGTAAAGGATATACTAACATTTTATTTCCCTCTCCCCAAAACCACACTGATGAATTCTGGCCATATGATGGTTTGAGCACACACACATATTTTTACACTTGTTTATTCTTTAAACAGGAAATCAACAGGCAGCCCCTATGGTTGAAAAAATAATTTGCCCCACTCTAAATTAAGAGTCATCTATTCTGTAACTCTTTACTAACACAAACCAATTTGGATCTAGACTTTCTAATCCCAACTAGATTGTAAAAAATCTATTTTCCAGGGAAATCCAGTTACAAGACTAATTCTCAGATATAGTAAAAACAAATGTTCTTGAATGATGGATTTAGGACTGTAGCAGTTCAGTCCTAGCTACACTGCAGGATTGAGCCATGTTTTAGTCATGTATTGGATAACAGGTATGGGTTTGTAACTGGATCACTGAACTCTTCAGATGAGATTACAATAAGTGCAGACTTTCCAGAAAAGAAAGAGTGTCAAATTAGTACAGCTACTAAATAATCCCCAAACCACAAAATAAATGTGGGGGAGGAGGAATTCTGAGGTTTCAGAGACTTTCATAGAATGATGAATTGTTCGATATAACTAAAATATCTGATTGTCACTGAATCAAAAGCTATATTTATTTAAGGAGACCCTGTTTATGTAGTTTTATTTACAGTAAGGTATCAATGTACATTACACTTGTTGCCTTCTGAATAAGATTAAGTGTAATAATAACTGTTACTTCTTTCATGTGAGATCTGTATATCAAAATAGGAGCCCCAGTTCAGCAAAGCCCTTTAGCACATATGTCTCCTAAAGACAAGACTTTATGATCCAGTAGGTCTTTTCCATATCTTGCTTCCAAGATTCTCTCTCATGCATGCCCCCAATGGATCCTAATAGTCTAAAAAAACTTATACTTTCATCCATACTAACAGAATGTTATCCAATCCCTTTCTATGTTGGTCAGATACTTTGTTCATTTTCTGAAGACCTGCTGAAACATCTCAAGAGTTACAGGTCATCATGGCTTCTCTTGGACCCTAGATAAATATGAATAGCCAAATACACACAAATTATCTGTCTCTTTGACTAACGATCTTTGGTTTTATTTTTGTTAAAATGTATCTTGGGCTCTCCCTTTTAGACTCCTGTTGCCTGGTTGGCATAAATGTCATCTCAAAGGCTGGGAGGCTTTTATATATGCTACAGATTTGAAATGAGAAGTTGTAGGTGCTCTATTCACCCAGTTTGTCCTTTTTACTACAAACAAATAAAAATAACCTGCTCAAACAAAAGAGGTAGGGATGCTCTTGTGGTTCATGCATGGGACTTCAGCTCAGGAGTTCTAGGTCCTATTGTTTTTCTATATTTAAACTTTCTGTGTGACATTTTCCAAGTGACTAAGCCCAGGATTTTGAAAAGTGGCTACTGATTTTGAATGTTTCCGTTTACATATGCCCACCTTGAGATAGCTTGCTCCTCATTTTCAAAATTAATGAGCACCTACAGCTTGTGCTGTGCTACAGTTAAGGAAGCTGTGGGCTCTCAAACACCTCTGAAAATTAGGCCCAGCTGTTTCTGGTTGGGCACTGAAATTTAATGGCTATTTTTGAAAGTTGGCTGCATACCTCTCTATGCTTTCATTTTCTTGTCCGTCAAATGGGGTGATAATATTCACCTACTTCCTCTGTGCATTGATACAGCGCTTTGAGATCCCCAGAGAGAAAGAAGTACAAAGTGGTGTTATATGGTAATCAAGACTGCCAATTTGTCAGATTAAACGATGACATATTCAATGGGCATTGAAAGGTACAGTTTTTATATGTAGCACTTTAAAATCTCCATTCCTATAGGGCTAAAAGGTGAAGCTGGACTTCATCAGAACTAGGGTATACTTATTTTAAAGAGAAGCAAACAATACTCCTAAAAACTGAAGTATTTTATCTTTAACATTCACTAGGTTATCATCAGATTTACCTTTTATAATAATTACTGAAAGATAAAATTGGACCCAGAGCCTATGGAAATGTGAATGGGCTGAATAGGCCATTTAGTCCTTAAATCAGAGGTTAGAACATGGACATTTTAAATGGCAGAAGCCAGGGCATAAACATTGAGCTAAACCATACACTAAAAGAAAGAGCTTACCTGAAAATTCAGCAACAGATGGGAAAATCAGCTGCCACCAGGAATAACTCTAATGAAAAGAACAAACAGGCAACCAAAAATTAAGGAATCAAGAGCTGGAATCTATTATAGAGTAGTGTTCAGTGGCTGAAAATAAAATAATCTTCTCAACGACTTTAAAATAATTGCAACCATTCACTTTTCCTTCTCCCCCACCTACAAGGTTCCAGGGAAACAGCAACTAGAAACTATGGATTCTTTGCTAATCAGCGTTTGATCATCTATCCCACTCTGGGAAGTTCTGAGGGTACGCATGGAGAAGGACAAACCATGCTCGGCATGAGTGGGAGTTAGCTAGAGAGAAAACTAGGTTCAGCTGAATCTATTGCATGATCAGCAATGGGTACTTCAGTGAATGTAGATAAAGCTGTAGTTTAGTTCCATCTGTACAGGCAAGGCAAATTTCATTAGCACACCTTAGGCTATAAAAACAGACAAATGGTACTGGTGGAAGATGTAAGTTGGATGCCAATATATTTTCAACAAGCGTCTGGGGATGTTCATAGAAAATTGGGACAGGAGATAACAACAGAACTAAGCTGAATTAAGCAGTTTCGTGGCTCTCTTCCTCCAAAAGGATATTAGAAGTTGAAAGGAAGGGTGCAGAAAGACTAGAGCAAGACCTGAATAACCACAGAACAAACCTCAACCACAGATAATATAACATCTTATTTTACACCTATTGTGAGTTCCCACATAGTACTTCCATCAAGTACTTGCTGTTTTCTGCCAATACCTGTAATTAACAGAGCCTAGACAATTTGGAGAACCTTTTTTAAGGCAAACTTTCCTACTACATAGATTTTTCAAAATTCTCAGTCTCACTATAAAAGGAAATATCGGTCTATAAAATAATCACTGACAGCTAAAACAAACCCCTGCTACAAATGTCGTGCCATTAGAAGGATAAACTTTGAAGTACTCTGATTTCAAGACAATTTTGACAAGCTCACTTGTGATTGGATTGCGATAACAGAAATAGCTGTTCTTTCTCATCATTGACTTTATTCCATCTGCTTACTGCAGTTGTCAGTTTAAATTCTGTAAATGTTTTGTTTTTTCCCTTAGCACTTTAAAAAGTAAACTTTCATTGTGATGGCCCTGATAAAACCCACGCTGAGCTGCTTGCATAACTGGAGTTCATGTCAGAGCTATCAAATATTCCTGCTGACAACATGTTAGTAGAGAAATATTACATTTTGATATTTTTGCTCCAGGTGGACTCAAGTTGAGGCTTACAGTGGGAAAACAATTAACTCTGTGGGTTGAAAAAATAATTAACAGTGGGATACAGTAATAGCAGAAGCAGTAACTGTTCACCCAGTACCACCTCATGACAACCTTCAGACAAGAAGTTTTAGTGAAGTAACCTAGCTGTAAGGGTGGGATCAATTCACTGACTTCAGTACCAGGCAAACTGGTTGAAACTATAGTAAAGACAGAATTGTCAGGCACACAGATGAACACTATTTGTTGGGGGAAGAGTCAACATGGCTTTGTAAAGGGAAATCATGCCTCATCAATCTACTAGAATTCTTTGAGGGTGGTCAACAAGCATGTGACTAAGGGGGTACGTAGATTTTCAGAAAGCCTTTGACAAGATCCCTCACCAAAGGCTCTTAAGCAAGTAAGCTGTCATGGGTAAGAGGGAAGGTTCTCTCATGAATCGGTAACTGGTTAAAATATAGGAAACAAAGGGTAGAAACAAATAGTCGTTTTTCAGAATGGAGAGAGGTAATAGTGGTGTGCCCCAGGGGTCTGTACTGGACCGAGTCTTATTCACATATTCATAAATGCTCTGGAAAAGAGGGTAAATAGTGAGGTGGCAAAATTTGCAGATGATACAAAACTACTCAAGATAGTTAAGTCCCCAGGCAGACTGTGAAGAGCTACAAAAGGATCTCTCAGAACTAGGTGACTGGGCAACAAAATGGCAGATGAAATTCAATGTTTGATAAATGCAAAGTAATGCACATTGGAAAAGATATCCCAACGTACATATAAAATATTGGGTCTAAAATAGCTGTTACCACTCAAGAAGAGATCTTGGAATCAATGTGGATAGTTCCCTGAAAACATCACTCAGTGTGGCAGTGGCAGACAAAAAAGTGAACAGAATGTTGGGCATCATCAAGAAAGGGATAGACAATAGACAGAAAATATCATATTGCAGCTATTATAAATCCATGGTACATCCACATCTTGAATACTGTGTGCAGATGTGGTCATCCTGTCTCAAAAAATATATATTGGAATGGAAAAGGTTCAGAGAAGAGCAACAAAATGTTCAGGGTATGGAACGGTTTCCATATGAGGATAGATTTATAAGGGTTTGGCTACACTTGCAGCTGTACAGCGCTGGAAGTTACAGCCGTCTTCGTACAGCTGTGTAGGGAAAGTGAGCAGTGTGGCCACACTGACAGCTACCAGCGCTGCAGTGTGGCCACATTTGCAGTATTTGCAGCCGTGTTGGGAGTGGTGCATAATGGGCAGCTATCCCAGCATTCAAGTGGCTGCAACATGCTTTTCAAAGAGGGGGGGTGGGATGGAGTGTGACAGGGAGCATGGGGAGAGAGAGAGTGGATTCTGTGTGTCAGCTCCCTGCCTTGCAAGTTCAGACCCCTTCCCCCACCCCTCTCTCATTCACTAAATGCAAATAGCTTTTGGTTTTTTCCTCACAGACCAGATAAGCAGCTGCTCCTAAACGGATCCTACCCCCAGCAAGCTGGGCTGCTTCTGTCCTCCAGCAAACACTAGCTGGGAACATTCATCCCCCTGCCTGCCTCTGCTTGAGCAACAGTAGCTGTGTTTGTTTTTTTAGATAAGCAGCTCTCTGGAGCCCCGAGTTCACAACAAAACAAAGAGTGTTATCTTTACTTAAAAGCATTATGGGAAAATTCCGGAGGTCAGTTAAGCATAGTAAGATTAATCACTGTTTACACTGGCACTCCAGCGCTGCAGCACCAGCGCTGTTCTCTTTAGTTCCCCTTGTCGAGGTGGAGTACAAACAGCGCTGTAGCCAGGGAGAGACAGCGCTGTATGTGCCTTCCCAGTGTAGACAGGAGTAAGTTACAGGCACTGTAAAGCTACCACCAGCGCTGTAACTCTCCAGTGTAGCCAAGCCCTAAGACTGGGATTTTTCAGCTTGGAAACGAGATGACTAAGAGGCGATATGATAGAGGTCTATAAAATCACGGCTGGGTGTGGAGAAAGTAACAGAAAGTGTTATTTACTCCTTCCTCATAACACAAGAACTAGGGGTCACCAAATGAAATGAATAGGCGGCAGGTTTAAAACAAACAACAGGAAGTATTTCTTCACACAACACACAGTCAACCTATGGAACTCTTTGCCAGAGGATGTATGTGAAACGATGACTATAACAGGCCTCAAAAAGACTAAGTATTTCATGGAGGATAGGTCCATCAGTGGGCTATTAGCTAGGATGGGCAGGGATGGTGTCCCTAGCATCTGTTTGGCCAGAAAGCTGGGAATGGGCAACAGAGAATGGATCACTTGATCATGTTCTGTTTCTTCCCTCTGGGGCACCTGGCATTGGCCACTGCATGCATACTTCCAACCTTTTCATGTTCTCTGTATGTATAAATATCTCCTGTCTGTGTGTTCCATTCTATGCATCCGAAGAAGTGAGCTGTAGCCCACGAAAGCTTATGCTGAAATAAATTTGTTAGCCTCTAAGGTGCCACAAGCACTCCTGTTCTTTTTGTCAGAAGACAGGATACTGGGCTAGATGGACTTTTGGTCAGACCCAGTATGACTGTTTTTATGTACAATTCTGATGGAGGTTAATCTTAGAGGGCCTGATCCAAAGTCCATTGAAGTTAATGGAAAGCTTCTCTGAACACACTAGCATTGACTTCTCATCAGGTCAGTATTATGCTTTAACAAGTACCAATAAACGTTGTAAATAGATTTAAAGGTTCATTTGTTTGGCTCTCTCATTTTCTTCTGCATGATCTCTTTCAGTAGCTAATATACTTTTTTATTAATTTGCATAATATCTCATTTAAAAGACAGAGAACAAATGCAGTGTTCAGCTGCTATGAACTACACATTCCTGATCTGTGCCCAGTCCATTTAGTCTGCAGACTGAAAATATTCTGAGTGCATCTACTGGATTGTAAACAATGGGGAAACCTACATAAGAGGAACCATCTGCCTCCCCAATGTGTCATACAGATTAGAAATTTCCATCCTTCTATATGAAACCCACTCAGATCTCTGAAGTTTAGCAAAGAGCTCTGGATTATCAGCTGATTTACAAGAAATGTACTTGCCTGAGGCTAACACAAATGCCTCACTACAGCTCCCCCTTCTCCTTAACACTGATCACAATACAGCAGCCTGAGGTAAAGTAATGGTCCCTAATCCATGTCATCCCTGAGAAATAAAATATGTCTCTCTGAGTAAATCTTGCAGATCATGAACCAGCTTCTGATATTTAATTATTTGTTTTCAGTATTATACAGCTCAATCCTTACAAGCATATTGTTTCTCACTGATATACACTGACTGGGAATAAGACGCTTTAAAGAGGGTCCCTGCATGATCTGAAATTAACAGCAGATTATTCAATCTTCCAGAGTGAATATATACCATTTTGCACGCATAGGGAGATAAAGTGTATGTCTGAGTACGTCTTGAACGATATATAAAATGTTCTCTCTACATTCTCTCTATATGCTCGCTACATGCATACCTTGATATTGATAGCTATCTATCTATCTATCTATCTATAAAGGTCCGAGCACTAGACATCCTGTACTAGGATGATCTGTAGATAAAGGAGTGCAAGAAAAGTCCATAATATCTATGATGTGTGCAGCACACCCACTATAATATAGCTGTGGACACCTATGCCAATACACGTGCAAGGGATGTGGAGCGGAATGTGGACGCACACACCCAGGGTCTGTGGCACTTAGTAGTGTAAGCGGCGGCTGTGGACGCAGCCCTCCACCCGCTCTCTTGTGAGACTCCTTTGCCCGAGGACGCAGGACAGGATCGGGCCCTTACCCCGAGACTCGGACGCGTGCATGGCTCAGATGAAGGCAGCCACGGGGCTTGTCAACGCAAAGGGGGCGGGCCCTCGGCGCACACAGCGCGCGAAGCTCCCGCGGGGGAGTTGAGGCTTCGCGCTCCGGGGAGGACAGAAGCGCCCCCGGGCCGCGCTGGACAGAGGCAGCCCAAGGGACGAGTCCTTAGCAGCGGGCGGGGCGGGGCGGGGCGGGGCGGTGCCTCCCCTTCTCCCGCCGCCGCGCTGGCCTGGCTGCGCGGAGAGTGCGAGGCAGCCGCCGCCGCGCTGTCACGCTCCTGAGCCGCTCCCCATAGGCCGCGCTGCGTGGCTCGAGCACCAATCCAGCCGCGGCCCTTAGAGGCCGACTCCCGTGCCCAGCCCATTGGAGCCGCTGGGTCTGTGCGGGGGTGGGCTCGTTTCCCCTCCTTCCCACCTGTTGGCTGGCTCCCCAGATCACCTTGTAGGGCTGAGCAGGGTGTGTTTGGGTCTCGTTTCCCAGGGCACTGCCCCAGCTTCCCACTCCCTGCCCTCTGCTGGACACTGGTTTCCTGCTACGAGAGTCCCCAGGCCACCAGCCCCTCCAGCCAAGTGCTTTGCAGGTATAAGGTCTATCTAACACAGTGTCAGTGATTTCCCTACATCCCCGCCCCCGCTGAATTGCCCCTTCCCCCCAGTTTTCTGAACTAGTTACATGCCAATTTAGTGACTGTTTGGAATTTGAATTGAAATTGAAACATTAATACACACTTTGGAAGCATATACTGTGTATGATAAATATGTGTATCTGAACAGTGTAATAGATTTGAAAAGTATGAACATAAACTAGCTTTTTTATATAGCTGTTGTTTTTATGACAATGTCAGTGCATTCATTTTGGTGATGTTGGCTAACCTAATAATTTCAAATGATGATTTGTAAGCAAAGTCTAAATGAGCTCTCCCTGACAGCTAGTGATAGAGCTGGGGCTGGGGGGAAAGGCTTCAGGACAGATTGTATTTACATTTACACCTAATCTATCTAGGTATCCAGCAAACAGAGCTGTGTTGCTGAGGTGATAGATTTTGGCTGGGGTTGGGTTACAAAATCACTCGAATGTTGGGAGAAGGGAATGAAATGTTCTTATTGTATGAGTAAAGGGCAGTAGAACTGTACTTAGCCTGTGCTGATTGAGGGCAGCAAGGAGAGAGGGTGGGGACCTGTCCCTCTCCACCGTTTAAAGACAGAGCTGATTAGGCTCCATAGATAGTCTTTTGTTCTGTAAGTGACCACTGCAGCTGAAATCACTGATAATCACAGATTATCAGAGTTGAAAGGGACCTCAGGAGGTCATCTAGTCCAACCCCCTGCTCAAAGCAGGACAAATCCCCAGACAGTTTTGGTTTTTTTAAAAATCAGGTCTAAGTGCTTAGCCCTGCTGTGGGAACAGTGTTTCTGTGGAAGAAACAGCCCAGACCGCACTAGCAGCGAGGTTCCCCCCACTGAGAGCTCAGCTGAATCACAGAGAGCTGGGTGGAACCCCAAGAGACCAACTCACAGAGGTCACAGTGGCAGGTGGCAACAGAAGGTGACTGAGCAGGGCCATTGGCAACAGAGTGGTGGAGTGAATGGTGGTACAACAAACAGCAGTGGCCAGAGCGGACAGTGAGCAGCTGGAGGAACGAGCAAGGTGCCTTCTTGCGCCCTACCTGGGAGGTGTACTCACGTAAAAGCACTTCTGAACTCTGAGTCTCCACTGACCAAAAACAACACTGGTGAGTGGGGTGCGGTGGAGAGAAACGTGAGGGGCACATTAAATAAACATTTGTTTGTTGGACTATATTTTAGTGACTTTGCCCCAGAATGCTAGATTTGTGACTGGGAATGGAAACTTATATAAATATGTTTCCTAGTAGGCCAAGATTTTTAAAATGCATTATTAGCCAAGGTTGTTATCTCACATCATTGCTATCTTGAGAGGTCATTATGTTGGGTAGTTTCTGTACTAAACATTTTTATTATTATTATTAATTTTTACATAAGAATGGGTCATACTGGATCAGACCAATGGTCCATCTAGCGCAGTATCCTATCTTCCAACAGTGGTCAAGGCCAAGTGCTTCAGAGGGAATGAACAGAACAGGTAATCATCAAGTGATCCATCCCCTGTTGCCCATTCCCAGCTTCTGGGAAACAGGCTAGAGATACTCAGAGCATGGTGTTGCATCCCCTCCCCATCCTGGCTAATAACCACCGATGGACCTATTCTCCAGGAATTTATCTAGTCCTTTTTAAATCCTGTTATAGTTTTGGTCTTCACAGCATCCCCTGGCAAAGAGTTCCATGGGTTGACCTTATGTTGTGAGAAGAAGTACTTTTGTTTTTTTAAAACCTGCTGCCTATTAATTTCATTGGGTGACTGCTAGTCTTATGTTATATGAAGGATTAAATAACATTTCCTTATTCACTTTCTTCACACCAGTCAAGATTTTATAGATCTCTATCATTTCCCCCCCTTAGTTGTCTCTTTCTAAGGTGAAAATTCCCAGCCATTTTCAATCTCTCCTCCTGTTTCATAACCCTAATCATTTTAGTTGCCCATCTCTGTACCTTTTCCAATTTCAATATGTCTTTTTTGGGGATAGGGTGATCAGATCTGCACAGTGTTCAAGGTGTGCATGTACCATGGATTTATATAGAGGCAATATATCTTCTGTCTTATTATCTATCCCTTTCTTAATGATTCCCAACATTCCGTTAGCTTTTTGACTGCCGCTGCACATTGAGTGGATGTTTTCAGAGAAGTATTCACAATGACTCCAAGATCTCTTTCTTGAGTGTTAACAGCTAATTCAGACTCCATCATTTTGTATGTATAGTTGAGATTGTTTCCAATGTACATTCATTGCATTTATCAACATTGAATTTCATCTGCCATTTTGTTGCTCAGTCCCCCAGTTTGAGAGATCCCTTTGTAACTCTTCACAGTCTGCCTTGGACTTAACTATCTTGCATAGTCTGTATCTATCTGCAAATTTGCCACCTCACTGTTTACCCATTTTCCAGATCATTTATGAATATGTTGAAAAGTACTGTTCCAGAACCGACCCCTCAGGGATACCACTATGATCTCTCTCCATTCCGAAAACTGATAATTTATTCCTACCCTTTGTTCCCATCTTTATATCAGTTACTGATCTATGAGAGGACTGTCCCTCTTATCCCATGATGGCTTACTTTTCAAAAGTCAATTTAAATTATTATTTTTTAAATTATATTTTTTCAGAAATCTAGACCTGTTGTGTGTTTTGGTGTAACTTGGATTAGCCTTATGTTAAATTTGCATTATCCTAACAAAACATTTACTTTATTCATATCTCTTTTATATGTTGCAGGTCAAAGTGAAAAATGAAAAGACAAAAAACAATACAACAATTTTTTTCCACTCAAAGGCCTCAAAAACTAACCAAGGTGAAGAACACATCAAGAACCAAGAATATATCAGCACGTCACCTGAAGTTTCAAGTGGTATATCTACATCCAACCAGCCTGAAGCACAAATACAGCTACCTACTGAAGAAACAGTGTCTCCAAAACCTAAAGGCAGTTCTAGATGTTTGCCAGTTAAAATGTTCCCATTTATTGAAATTACAAAATATGGCTACTGGTGCACCTCTTGCAAAAAAAGGCTTATGAAAAAGGAAAGCTTCCCAATGATATAATTGTTAAAAGTGGAGGAGCTTGGTTTGTCAAACCGATCAGCAAAACCAATGCTGACAAACTATGTGAAAAGGCTGCAAAACACCAGGCCTCTGGAGTGCATCAACATGCAGAAAGCCTTATAAGTCTACTTTCAAAGCCAATTTTAGAAGTACTTAATGAGGCTGTTAAGAATGCTGAAGACACAACACAATTCATGCGAACAAACTTTCTATTTAAGCAAGAGATAACATTGGCCTCCAGTTTGTAGTGTGTGGTAAGTGCATTGTCACTTGTTCATCCTGAAGTTGAACACTGGTTCCGAACAAGACCAGCAAATGCTCACTATCTTTCTGCAAGAAACTCAACTGACTGGCTAGAAGCATGCTGTGCAATAGTGAAAGACTCAACCGCTGAAAAAGTGAAGAACTCTCCACATTATCTTGATGTCAGGGATAGGCCAGTAGATGTGTCTTCTATAACTTGAAGATCTAGAAATGCATCGGCTGCACCTGTGACAACTCGCATCTTAGAGTTAAATGCTTGTCAATTGGACCCCAACAGATGGCTGCTTGTGCATTTCATGGAGCTGCAAACTTCTCTGGAAGACATGGTGGAGTACAAGCTTTGCTCAGAGAAAAGTGTAACCCTAATCTCTCCCCTATACACACGGCAGAGGCCGTCTACTCCAACTAGCACTAGTACGAGCTGCAGAATCTTCAAAGACATTTTAAAAGTTCTAAATTTAATGTCTTCATTATATTCTTTTTTCAGTAAGAGTCCAAAAAGACTGAATATCTTGGAAAATATAGACGATACACTGGGACTGAAGTTCAAATTAAGCCAACAGGTTTTCCCAGGTTGGACTTCTCATGAGCGATCCTTGGCTGTTGTCTTAAAATTACTCCAGTTGTTATTACTGGCTTTGGAAAGTATCTACCAAGAGGGGATGGATCTAAGTAGTGAGGCTGGTGGATTACTTTTGCTACTACGTTCAGAGAAGACTATTGGCATTTTCTTTCGTAAGTCTACTGTTGAAACCACTTGGGTCATTAAACAATGCCATCCAGGCATCTGCTACAACAGTAGTAGATCTTTGTCCAGCAATAGAAGCTACATTTGGATCAATCAGAGCTATCCATTGAAAAAGTACTGGAAGAAGCAAAGACTTCAGTCCGGAAGTTGACTAATGAAGGCAATTTATATTGAATCCTTAAGTGAACAGGACAAGAAGTTTTTAAGACAACTGAAAAAGTACACAGACTTGATTCTTAAAAATCTGCAACAGCGACTTCTAGATTCTGCTCAACCTCCATGTAGCTTTTACAGATGCCTGTCCTATAAAACATCAACAGTTGAGTGAGGCACTACCCATGTGATCAGGACAGAACAGAGAATTTGAACACAGAGTGGAATATCATACAATGAATAAATGAAGATTTGACTTCAGCTTCTTTTTTATCATCACTAGTGGCTCGACCTGATCTTTGTGTTCTGTTTCCTAGGATGAAAGAAGTAGGAATTCATCTTTTGCTACTCCCAGTCACAACAGCCACAGTTGAGCGTTCTTTTTAATCATTGAATAGAATTTTGTGTTCTGAAAGAAGTTGCCTTCTGCCTAATTCTGTGAATGAACTAATGAGCATATCAGTTGAAGGAATGGAAGTACCAGAAACATGAGAAGCCACCAAAGATGAACACATTGAATTCAAGAAGTTCATTAACAGAGTTGTGCAAAATTATAACAAGAAACCAAGAAGGATGTAGACATAGTGCTTCATAGCAGGCTGAATAGCCAACTTTTAATTTGTGTGATGATTTTAAAACGAGTTAAATCTAATAAAATGGTCATGAAACATTTTTCAGTTTTTACTGTGGTGCCAGCCCACCTTCACCCTCAGTCTCACCACTCATTGGCCCTGACACACACACCACCCGTAAATTCGACCTCCCCCCATTTCAATTCCTGGAGAAACCACTGCCCAGTGTCCTGTCTTCTGACCGTGGCCAATGCCAGGTTCCCCAGAGGGAATGAGCAGAACAGGTGATCCCTCCCCTGTCACTTATTCCCAGCTGCACAGTGAGTGGATGTTTTCAGAGACCTATCCACAATGACTCCAAGATCTCTTTCTGAGAGGTAACAGCTAAATTAGGCCCCGTTGTTTTACATATATAGTTGGGATTATGTTTTCCAATGTGCATTGCTTTGCACTTATCAACATTGAATTTCATCTGCCATTTTGTTGCCCAGTCACCCAGTTTTGTGAGATCCCTGTGTAGCCCTTTGCAGTCTGCTTTGGACTTAACTATTTTGAGTAGTTTTATATCAACAGCAAATTTTGTCACCTTACTGTTTATCCCTTTTTTCCAGAGCATTTATGAATATGTTGAATAGGACTGGTCCCAGTACAGACCCTTGGGGGACACCACTATTTACCTCTCTCCATTCTGAAAACTGATCACTTATTTCTACCCATGCTTCCTATCTTTTAACTATGAGGGGCCTATTCCACTTACCCCATGACAGCTTACTTTGTTTAAGAGCCTTCGGTGAGGGCCACTCAAAGGCTTTCTGAAAACCTAAGTACAGTCTATCCACTGGATCCCCCTTGTCCACATGCTTGTTGACCCCCTTAAAGAATTCTAGTAGATTGTGAGGCATGATTTTCTTTTACAAAAACTGTTGACTCTTCCCCAACAAATTGTTCATGTGTGTGTCTGACAAGTCTGTTCTTTACTATAGTTTGAACTAGTTTGCTGTGTACTGAAGTTAGGCTTACTGGCTTATAATTGCCGGGATCACCTCTGGAGCCCTTTTTAAAAGTTGGCGTCACATTATCTATACTCCAGTCACTTGGTACAGAAGCTGATTTAAATGATACATTACAAACCACAGTTAGTAATTCTGCAATTTCCCATTTGAATTCCTTCAGAACTCTTGGGTGAATACCATCTGGTCCTGGTGACTTATTACTGTTTGTTTTATCAATTTGTTCCAAAATCTCCCCTCCAATGACACCTCAATCTGGGACAGTTCCTTGGATTTGTCACGTAAAAAGAATGGCTCAGGTTTGGGAATCTCCCTCACATCCTCCGCCATGAAGACCGATGCAAAGAATTCATTTGGTTTTGCTGCAATGGCCTTACTGTCCTTGAGTGCTCCTTCAGCATCTCAATTGTCCAGTAGCCCCACTGGTTGTTTAGCAGGCTTCCTGCTTCTGATGTACTTAGCAGATTTTTTTTTTATTACTTTTTGAGTCTTTGGCCAGCCGTTTTTTGAAATTCTTTTTTGGCCTTCCTAATTATGTTTTTACATTTCACTTGCCAGAGTTTATGCTCCTTCTATTTTCCTCAGTAGAATTTAACTACCACTTTTTAAAGGTTGCCTATTTGCCTCTCACTGCTTCTTTTACTTTGTTGTTTAGCCATGGTGGCTCTTTTTTGGTTCTCTTACTATGTTTTTTAATTTGGGGTATACATTTACGTTGAGCCTCTATTATGGTATCTTTAAAAAGTTTCTATGCAGCTTGCAGGGTTTTCACTTTTGGCACTGTACCTTTTTAATTTCTGTTTCACTAGCATATTCATTTTTGTGTGGTTCCCCTTTCTGAAATTAAATGCTACCGTGTTGGGCTGCTGTGGTGTTTTCCTCGCCAAGAGATATTAAAATTTAATTATATTATGGTCACTATTACCAAGCAATCCAGCTATATTCATCTCTTGTACCAGAGCTTGTGCTCCACTTCGAACTAAATCAAGAATTGCCTCTCCTCTTGTGGGTTCCAGGACTAGCTGCTCCAAGAAGCAGTCATTTAGGGTGTCAAGAAACTTTCTCTCTGCATCCTGTCCTCAGGTGACATGTACTCAGTCAATATGGGGATATCTGAAATCCCTCATTATTATTGAGTTTTTTATTTTTATAGCCTCTCTAATCTCCCTGAACATTTCAGTCACTATCACCATCCTCGTCAGTAGTCAGTAATATATCCCTTCTGCTATATTCTTATTATAGAACATGGGTTTCCTATGTATAGAGATTCAACGGTACACTTTGGTTCATTTAAGATTTTTACTTCATTTGATTCTATGCTTCCATTCACATATAGCGCTACTCCCTCACCACCACAACCTGTTCGGTCCTTCCTATATACTTTGTATCCTGGTATTACTGTGTCCCTTTGACTATCCTCATTCCACCAAGTTTCTGTGATGCCTATTGTATCAATAATCTCATTTAGTAGAAAGCACTCGAGTTCACCCATATTATTATTTAGACCTAGCATTTGGATATAAGCACTTAAAAAATTGCCACTTTTTAGCTGTCTGCCATTATGTGATGTTATTGAATGGGACTCTATTTCATTTTACTGTTTCTCATCAGAGCCTACCAGTATTTTATCATCTTCCATCCTCTCCTCCTTATTAGGACATAGAGAATCTCCATTAATAGATAACTATATGCAATTGCTGTACTTCATAAGGATATTAATTATTCTATATACTTCACTCATGTTTTACACATTCCTAAATAGTTCAACCATGTAAAAAGTAAACAAATGCAAACTTTTAACAAGATCACAGAGGAGACTGTTGTAAAAAACCACCTTGAAATGGTCATACAATTTGAAATGACTGCTTGCAGACAGATGGGTGATTAAACATGAAACTTTGAAGTTACTGTATTGTACTGTATTCCTGGTTCCATTTATTTGTGATTAAAACAATGCATTCTTAAGTGTCCAGTCCCTCGGACACTTGCACACCAGAGTAGTT
This sequence comes from Gopherus evgoodei, assembly GCF_007399415.2. Lineage (NCBI taxonomy): Eukaryota > Metazoa > Chordata > Testudines > Testudinidae > Gopherus > Gopherus evgoodei. The sequence continues at coordinate 73,315,014 of NC_044323.1, forward strand.
TTATGTACATAAATAGCTTCAAAGTTACTCATGTGAGTATTTGCAAGACAAGGCAAAAGAGGACAGCCTGGGAAAAAACACAAGGGCCCATTTTTAAAACACCTGATTACATAAAGTTAAGCTTCTAAATTCGTATGTAGGCACCTAAGTATAAGAGGCCTGATTTCCAAGTGTGCACAGAACCTGCAGCTCCCATTTACTTTACTGGCATTTGTGGGTGCTCAGAATCAAGTGCTATATAAGTGCTAAGACAAGGATTTAAGAATCCAACTTTAGGCTCTCAGGTTTGAAAATATTTGTCAAGAGCCTTGTCTACTCTACTGTGCTACCACCAGAGGGGCTGCATTAGTTGAGAATTAGGGGTCCTGATCTTCCTAGTGTAGACAAGGCGGGTGTGTTTATACTGGCAAAAATCAGACACATCATTCACCGGGAGGAAACTCTACTGCCAAGAAGACTCAGACATTAGGCAACATAGCAGTAAAACACCTGAGCCCTGTTAATACAAGAGCTTCTCTCATTGCAACCGCCAATGAAGAAATACACATCTGATTTTTTGCCCACATAGATGCAGTATATAGGCTACAATATCCTAGTACAGGGGTTGGCAATCTTTCAGAAGTGGTGTGCCGAGTCTTCATTTTTTTACTCTAATTTAAGGTTCCGCGTGCCAGTAATACATTTTAACATTTTTAGAAGGTCTTTTTCTATAAGTCTATAATATATAACTAAACTATTGTTGTATGTAAAGTAAATAAGATTTTTTTAAATGTTTAAGAAGCTTCATTTAAAATTAAATTACAATGCAGAGGCCCCAAACCGGTGGCCAGGACCAGGGCAGTGTGAGTGCCACTGAAAATCAGCTCACGTGCCGAAGGCAGCACACGTTCCATAGGTTGCCTACCCATGTCCTAGTACAAAGAAGTGAACTACATTATGAAGAAAGTGGTCACTTTAAATGTGACCTACAAAGGAACAATTGTTATGCTGGTGCCATTTCTCACTCCTCTGACATGGAAAGAATGTCTGAAAGGGTCCCTCTGCTCCCCACATGGTAAGTTTATTTCTGCTTGTTTTCTAACTTGGAAATATTAAATTTTGTCTTCCTTTATGTTACTGGATAACTTCGAAGGGCTAGAGAACTGGAGTGGGAACTCCGACCCCCTGAGGGAATCTGAATTGTATAGGTTTCAGAGTAGCAGCCGTGTTAGTCTGTATCTGCAAAAAGAACAGGAGTACTTGTGGCACCTTAGAGACTAACAAATTTATTTGAGCAAACAAAACCCACTATAAAATGGTTGTAAACATAGGTGCAGACTCCAGAGGTGCTCCGGGGCTGGAGCACCCAAAGGGAAAAATTGCAGGTGCCCCTAAGTAAAACAGCCCATTAGGTCTAAAACTGCTTCTTTAAAGGAAAGAGCAAAAGAAGCCAATTCAAAATCTGGACAGATATCCTGAAATAATTCAGTTAAAGGAGATTGGGCAGCGGAAGAAACTGGCATGTCTGTCCCATCGTTTAACAACTCAGAAAGGTATATGTTTTTCCTTGGAGGATTTGGACCTTGTATGTTAAATTTCATGAAAATGTATGCCAAACGTCATGCAAGTACTTACAGCTGAGTGACAAAGCCTGGGAAATATGGGAGGCTAATGGAAAGTTGAATCCCTAGGTCTGAGGAGATGCTAGTGGGTGCCACTATAATAATCGTTTCAGATTTATACACACTGCACAATTCCCTATGGTTTCCTGCTTCTAAGCTCAAAGAAAATGGCCAATTATTTTTGTCTGAAAGAATCCTGTGATGTGGCCAAGAATGACAGCTGAGAGAGAGGAAACACCTCTTCATTAAAGACGAGCTAGTAAGCACACTGCATATCCACATCTCAGCACCCAATTGCCCAAGGGTTAGGGGAAGAGCCAAGAAAAGTATGTATGTTCATGGACAAAATATATTCATTCATACATATTGCATCTCCTTCAGTACAATATGGGCAAAATCTTTTAGCCTTTTCTCCTGTTGTATGGGCCTGGTCCATAGCCCATTGATTTCAATGAGCTTTAGATCAGACCCCAAATAAGAACTGCTTGATTTCATTATTCAATCCATAGACAAACAATCTAAAGAAAAAATATTTGTAAATAATGTTTAGGGATTAAAGTGAGCAGAGAAAGGAAATGTCTTTTTTTTTTTTTTAAATTAAATAGCCTGTCTGCAATTCATCTCTTCTTGAAAACCATACAGTGAGGGGAGAGATGGACAGTTCTTTTTATTAGTTCAATTTGAGTTCATTGTGTTTTTAATTAACAATACAATTTCAAAAAAGTTACAAAATAGACAGGACTCACATGAGAAAGCAGAGGAGTGTCCCTTGACAGAGCACACAATTGGTGCCCTGAAGAGTTTCTCTGCAGCTGTTAGTCAACTGATGTCAAAGAACGCTTAAAAAAGAAGCTACATTCCTTGGTGTGATCTTTTAAAATAACTTCATTTCCATTTTCCAGTGGCATCACTGAAAAGCTAGGAGAAGAAAAAAAGCAAGTGTTAGAGGAGGAAGGGAAGGAACTGTAAGAAAAACAGTACAGACTGGGGTTGCAGTGAGTTGGCATGGTCCAAATCACTGTCCCTGCACTTCCTTCCGTTTCTGTAAAAATGCAAGCATTGATTAGAAAATAAGTTTTGTGGCTGTATCGACATTAGGAAATTTGGCTTAAAATTTTCCGCTGTTGCTAGCAATGGATCAGCCCCTGTGGGAGACTCAACAGCGGGTGCGCTGTTGTAGACAGTGCTCCAGGAAACCACCAGCGCTTTAAAGCACTGCGTGATCTAGCCCTGCTCAAAGCGGGTTTACCTAAAATGCAAGTGCCGCTGGGTCTTGTCTCTACCAATGCTCCTATTAGGAGTAGCGATGATGGGAAACGTAGATACAAATGTCCTGGGTCCTACTGGAGACAAGGTCAGTGCAGTGCAATTAGAGCCCGAGTCAAAGTCTATTGCAGTTAAAACGAGTCTTCAGGCCCTTCAGGGCATGCCTATATTGCAGCTGGGAGCACGCCTCCCAACTTGGGTTAGCTCAAGATAATGACCTACAAGTAGCAGTGTGGTCATTGTGGGATGGGAGGCAGCTTGGGCTAGCTGTCCCAGCTTGGACTCAGTGGGTCAGACGTGCTTGGACTTGGTCAGCTAGCGTGAACCGCCGCCCATGCTGCAATGTCTACACTGCTATTTTAGAGCATTAGCTCAAGCGAAGCTAGGGCAAGTCTGTCTGCCTGGCTCAGAGGTGCACTCCCTGCTGCAGTGTAGATGTAACCTAAAGGGCTTGATCCAGTGACCATGGCAGTATCTCCATTGATTTTAATGGGCACTGGATCAGGTCTTTCCTTATTTTGTAAATAGACAACCAGCCTGGAAATAATAGTGCTCAGAAGGTGAACTTCATCACTTATCTCAGTGGTGAGTTAATCCTGATGGATAATTTAAATATCCATCTTGATATCTTTCACTGCAGATCTTTTTAGCAGAAATGGGTTTATCCCATGTGGCTGGATATAACAGAAGTTATAGTTGGCAGAGGCCTTCTAGTCCATCTCTGGCCAGTGCAGGATTGTCACTATAGTACAATAGTTTTTAACCTTTTCCAAGCACAGATTCTCCCTTCTATCTAGCCAGAATTAAGCTCAGATCCACTTCCAATTTAGTAATATGGGAAGGACACCTTTGTTGCCACTTCTTGACAGCTGTTTGTGACCCCCATGTTGAGAACCTGGCTATAGTATATTCCCTAGAGTTTTGTTCAGTCTGGTTCAAATGGCTTAGCTGGTTTTTCACCAGTTCCTTTGAGACAATATTCCAGCTGACTGGATCTCACCAGATGACAATTTCCTGACCTTTCCTACATTTTTTATTTGAAGTCGCCCCAGCCCTCCTATCAAAACTAGTTTTGTGTCTGGGCACCTCTCATCCTCCTAACCAGGGATTATGTGAGCACTTTTAAAATACAGACAAGCTATAACTGATTATTTTCAATGGCATTTAAAAACCCCGCTGCCTCTCATTTTTGTTCTATCTCTTGTTGCTTAAATGTTATAAACTTGTATTTGATTTTTTTCTTTTTTAAACACACTATAACTTAACTCCAAATGATAAACCACTTTTTCCATGCTTAGCATATTCATCACACTATCTCTCAGCCTCTGGATTTGCATGCAAGAAATCTGTGTGTGCGTTAATGCAATTTCTCACTGAACCCAATAAAATCCTTTCCCATAGGAGAAAGGAGCAAGAGATACACAGTGATATTTCTGTATATATTTCTTAAAATGTGTAAGATGCTCATATACCCCAGCGATGTGCAAAGAAATAAATACCGACCTGGATTACATAGAGAGGTTTGTCTCCATGAGGACTGCAGGATCAGGTGTTTTTTTGACCACTGCTATGCTTGATATGATATCTGTTTTTCCAGGCCTTGACTAAAATGAGATTTTCAGTTGCTTGCTTATCACCCTTGAGAATCAGGCCCATTATATGTATAATGTATATGGTGCTGTCAGTGTCAACAAAAGTCAAACCTGGTACTCTATTCAAACTTCCAGGGTTGCTGGATAGTTCTGCTAAAATGATCAGCAGTAACATAGTTAATAAAGTTTGATTGCAGTTGTCATCGTTAGGTTTCAGAGTGAACAGTAAGGAAATTCAACTCTCAGAGCTTCTGGGCCTGATTCTCTTCTGCCTTGCACCTTGTGCAATCATTATGGCAAATCAAGCCTAATATAGCTGTCTGACTAATTAAAGACTCAGTCAGACACCATAGTATAAGTTTAAATTTGTTCCATATACTAAAGCCTTTCTTTGCAAAGGTGAAACCTAAACATTTTTTATTTTTAAACAGAGTTCTAATTCTACAGAAATTGCTGTGTATGTCGCAAAAGTACTGATCAAGTGTTTCGCTGCATATGGGTTCAGTCCATCCTCTGGCCAGGGCCAGGTCTCTGTACTGAAAGCCTGAATTGACCTGTCTTCATTATGGAAAATGTGAATGGGTGTAATTAATATAGACAATCCCTCAAAGGTACAAGTGAAAAAAAGCAAAAGGCAAGAGAGAACAGGGTTATGGCCACTGAAGTGTGAACATTTCACAGAATACTTACATTTTTAATAGTTTTCTTTTGCGAAATATAACTATATAGGTTTTGCAAATACACATAATATATGGATAAAAGTAAGTTTGTCCTAACAAGCTTGGAGACTGTCTTCTTAATATAATATTCTTAAAAAAATCAAGTTAGAGAAAAATTAAATATATACCCTAAATTATAAACGAAGTGTTATAGAGATTTAAGGCTGTTAAAGCAATTTTGTACAGAACATAAATGCAAAGGGCATTTGACTGTGGCAGCTGAAAAAAATAGTTCACAATCACATCAGCTTTTGCAGGCTGAATTGTTACTATCATTCACAGGAAAATAAACCAATGACTAAACTTTTTTTTTTTTTGGTGGTTTCTATAACAAGTTTTTATAAACCCAGTAATATGGTCAATAACAGCGAGCCAAATTAATCCATGGTCTGACACCAATGAAGTAAATGGAATCACATCAAAAATGGAGTTTGGCCCACGTATTCTAGAAATAAGAGGTCACACACTTTATTGCTTCAGTAGTCCAAACATGTTGCCCACACCAGGGGCTCCCTGCATCTTTCCATTCACTCTGACCTCCAAACCAGGCCCCGCTGTAACTCTGCAGGTTAGTGATTGGCACACTCCAACCTCTTTGCCCTGAGGGTCTCCATGGAGTGTCCAGCCCCTGGTCAACTGGAGCAATCACAGTGTTCACAGATTGGTTGCTTCCAAAGAAACAGTATGCCCCAGCTGACCAGTTCCACCTCAGACCACCCGCGACAATGTTTTTGCCCCATCAGACATTGGGAGCTTAACCCAGAATTCCAATAGGCAGCAGAGACTGCGGGAACTGTGGGATAGCTACCCACAGTGCACTGCGCTGTAAGTCGATGCTAGTCACTGTAGTGAGGATGCACTCTGCCAACTTAATGTGGACGTACGCAATCGACTGTATAAAATTGATTTCTAAAAATCGACTTCTATAAAATGACCTAATTTCATAGTGTAGACGTATCCTAAGTGTCAGTAGATAGAGCCACCTTGATCTCTTGGCCCTACTTTCTCCACTGGATTCTCTCTATACTGTTTGCATTCCCCATCCCCCTGCAACAGGACAGAAGGTGTAGAGGAAATTCTGCTCTATAAGTTGCATTAACTCCCACACAGATTTCCTGTCAGAAATCCACCAGGGAAGCCAGTCACAGACAGCAGCTGCTCTCCAGCTTTGCCTACTTTCCACATCTGCAAATGTGCCAGAGTCTCCATCCTGCAGTTTGCCTTTGGAGAGGCTTTTCAGGCTCAGGAAAGGGTGCGGGGGGGTGCAAGGTCGCAAGCATGCCATGGAGTTTATTGTTTCCCCCTTCGCCAGGCTCCTTACACCAATTCTTTTCATTCATGCTCTCTTCTGTCAGCACAAGCAGAAGGAAGCATCCAGCAGTTGGAAATATCTAATGCATTTTGTTTTATGTTGTTCAGTTGAAGACAAGTCACAGAAGTGAATTGGAACAGCTTGAAAGAAAACTCCCAACAGCCCTCAAGACAAGAATGCATGTTCCCCAAACTGAACAAGTCTTTCAGTATTAATTTACAGCGGTTTCTTTTATACTTCTTCTGGCCATAAGCTGCAATAGAGTCTTAGGCCTCACTCCATGGGCGGCGGGTGAACTGTGGGCTCAGGGAGGCTAGCCCCCATCCCATCCCTTCTGCCCAAGGTCCAACCTCCCTACCCCAGCCAGAGCCCCCTGTGGCTGGCAGCCTCCCCCCTCCCACCCCAGAGTGCTGGGTGGGTGGACGGTGTGGCCCCCACCCCAGCCCCGGAGCACCGGGCAGGCTGGCAGCAAGGCCCCAAGTCCCGGAGTGCCAGATTGGTGGCTGGGTGGCACACCCCCCTCCCACCCAGAGTGCCGGGCAGGAGGCGTAGCCCCCCTGAGCCTTGGAGTGCTGGGTGGGCGGGCGGCACAGCCCCTCTCCAGTCCCAGAGTGCTGGGTGGATGGGCGGCTCCCAGTCTTGGAGCACCATGTGGGATGATGGCGTGAGCACCAGCTCTAGCTACTTGGAGTCCCTGGCTGCAGGCTGGCCCACACGAGCCCCAGTCCTGGCCACAGGAGAAGAGCTAAAGCAGAGCACGGTGGGAAGCAGGAGGAGACCTGGGGTCGGAGCATGGGTGGTGCCACGCAGGGCTGTTTGGGGAAGCTCAGCCTCCCCCAGCCTTTGATATCCGCCACCCCTCCTTACTGTGCCACAGCGCCATTATAAATCCTATTTGCTTATGCTGTTTGTACACATACACACACACACATGCAAAAGAAGGAGGAAAGTAATCTGCTTCACCTCTATGGTCAGCACAGTGTAATCTGGTGATTCTAGTGGGAAGGGCAGGAAAACTCTGTGGGCAAGTCTACAGCAAAAAATGAAGTCGACTTAAGTTATGTGAACATACAGCCACCCAGACCTCTGCAGGGAGGTGAGCTGCGCCCAAGATCTTTGGGGAGCAGGAGCAGGCTTGGGGGGTCAAGGGGGAAACTGCCCCCCCCCCCAGCATGAGCTGGTAGAGTGGAGCGGGTTGGGACTGGGTCACTCCACTTCCTGCCGCCTGGTGATTGCAGGGTGGACCCGACCCCTGCTGCAGTCCCCGGGACGTAGCTCAGGGGAAGGAGTGGAGTCGGGCTGGGGCTGGAATGGAGCAGGGGTGGGAAAAGGTGGAGAGGGGATAGAGCAGGGGCAGGGATTTGGGGAAGGGGGTGGAGCAGGATTGGGCTGGCTGCTGGAGCAAATTTCCTGGTGCCCTACGCAGCTGCGTAGTTTGTGTATGGGTAAGGACGGCCCTGCAGCCACCACAGTCATTGAACTGGTTTTACATGTCCACACTATGCTCCTTGTGTCAGCGGTGTATGTCCTCATCAGGGGTGGTTGCACCAATTTAACTGCCAGGACTGGGCATTGTGGGATGGTTTCAGAAAGGCAGCAACAGTCGATGTAAGGCATGCAGTGTCTACACTGACACTGTGTTGATGTAACTACATCGACTTAAGCGCTACGCCTCTCACAAAGGTGGAGTTATTCAGGCCTTGTCTACACTACACAGTTTTCTCAACAAAAGTCAGGTGTCATCAACAAAACTCCCCTGCTTTGGTAACAAAATAAAACCACCTCGATGAGAAACACAGAGCTTTTTTGTGGCAAGGTTATATTGACAAAGTGTCAGTGTAGACACCGCGCTTGGTTATGTCACTGTAAATGGCCTCTAGAAGGTGTGCCTATCCTGACTGCTCTGGTCAGCAGTTTAAACTCCACTGTCCTGCACCCAGGTACATGGCATCTGCTCCTCCCCCTTTAAAGGCCTGAGATTATTTGAACTTCCACTTCCTGTTTGCTTGGCGTGGAGAGCTCTCATCACCTCTTTCCAGCTGTACATGGTGGATCCACACAGCAAACACTCTCCTGCTTGGAGCACACCTGAATTGTTGGATCTGCTGGCTCTGTGGGGAGAGGAGGCTGCACAGTCCCAGCTTCGCTTCATCGAATCATAGAATATTAGGGTTGGAAGGGACCTCAGCAGGTCATCTAGTCCAATCCTCTGCTCAAAGCAGGACCAATCCCCAATTAAATCATCCCAGCCAGGCCTTTGTCAAACTAGGCCTTAAAAACCTCTAAGGATGGAGATTCCATCACCTCCCTAGATAACCCATCTCAGGTCATCACCACCCTCCCAGTGAAATAGTGTTTCCTAATATCCAACCTAGACCTCCCCCACTGCAACTTGAAACCATTGCTTGTTGTTCTGTCATCTGCTACCACTGAAAACAGACAAGCTCCATCCTCTTTGGAACCCCCTTTCAGGTAGTTGAAGGTGTCAATAACCTATTCCCAGATTTGGACCTTAGCGTCCAAAATATGGGGGTTAGCATGAAAACCTCCAAGCTTAGTTACCAGCTTGGACCTGGTACTGCTGCCACCACCCAAAAAATTAGAGTGTTTTGGGGCACTCTGGTCCCCCCAAAAACCTTCCCTAGGGACTCCCAGACCCAAATCCCTTGAATCTCACAACAAAGGGAAATAAACCTTTTCCCTTCCCCCCCCCTCCAGGTGTTCCTGGAGAGATACACAGAAGCAAACTCCGTGAATCTAAACAGAGGGATTCAACCCTCCCTGTTCCCAGCCTGGAGAACAGAATTACAGAGAGTCAATCTCTCTTCCCCCCTCACCCAGAGGGAATGCAAAGTCAGGCTAGTACATCTAACACACCCAGGTTCCCCCCTGACTTCTTCCTCCCACCAATTCCCTGGTGAGTACAGACTCAATTCCCTGGAGTTCCCCAGTAAAGAAAAACTCCAACAGGTCTTAAAAAGAGAGCTTTATATAAAAAGAAAGAAAAATACATAAAATGGTCTCTCTGTATTAAGGTGACAAATACAGGGTCAATTGCTTAAAAGAATATTGAATAAACAGCCTTATTCAAAAAGAATACAATTCAAAGCACTCCAGCAACTATAGACATGTAAATACAAAAGAAAAACAATAACCCTTATTGTTTTTATGATCTCTGTACTCACAACTTGGAAACAGAAGATTAGAAAGCAGGAAATAGAAATCACTTCTCAAAACTGAGAGAGATTCAGGCAGACAACAAAGAACTCAGACACGAACTTCCCTCTACCCAGAGTTGAAAAAAATCCTGTTTCCTGATTGGTCCTCTGGTCAGGTGCTTCAGGTTACTTTTTTTTCAGATGAAAGAGACATTAACCCTTAGCTATCTGTTTATGACAGAAGGCTTCTGCCAAATTCCCCCTCATGCTTCTCTTCTGAAGAGTAAACAAGCCCTGTTCCTTCAGCCTCTCCTTGTAAGTCATGTGCCCCAACCCCCTGATCATTTTCGTTGCCCTCCACTGGACTCTCTCCAATTTGTCCACATCCTTTCTATAGTGGGGGGCCCAAAACTGGACACAATACTCCAGATGTGGCCTCCCCAATGCCAAATAGAGAGGAATAATCACCTCCTTCGATCTGCTGGCAATGCTCCTACTAATGCAGCCCAATATGCCATTAGCCTTCTTGGCAACAAGGGCACACTACTGACTCATATCCAGCTTCTCATCCACTGTAATCCCCAGGTCCTTTTCTGCAGAACTGTTGCTTAGCCGGTCGGTCCCCAGCCTGTAGCGATGCAGGGGATTCTTCCATGCTAAGTGCAGGACTTTGCACTTATCCTTGTTGAACCTCATCAGATGTCTTTTGGCCCAATCCTCCAATTTGTCTAGGTCAGTCTGGACCCTATCCCTACCCTCCACTGTATCTACCTCTCCCCACAGCTTAGTGTCATCTGTGAACTTGCTGAGGGTGCAATCCATCCCATCATCCATATCCTTAATAAAGATATTGCACAAAACTGGCCCCAGGACCAACCCCTGGGTTACTCTGCTTGATAACGTCTGTCAACTAGATACTGAGCCGTTGATCACTACTCTTTGAGCCCGATGATCTAGCCAGCTTTCTATCCATGTTATAATTCATTCATTTCAATCCATACTTTTTTAACTTGCTGCTGGCAAGAATACTGTGGGAGACTGTATCAAAAGCTTTGCTAAAGTCAAGATATATCACATCCACTGCTTTCCCCATATCCAATTATCTCATCATACAAGGCAATCAAATTGGTTAGGCATGACTTGTCCTTGGTGAAGTCCTTTAAGTTACTTTCACCCCTGAGCTTAGGTACAAGTGATCATGAGTTGATTATATTTATAATGTGCAAACAGAATAAAGAAAGCTTTAAAAGGGCCAGTTTCATAAAGCTGAAAGCAATGTGATAATAGAAAAAAGGAATATTGTCCTAGGTTCGACGGGGACAGGTGAGTAAACCCCACAGGTAAGTGGGGAACAAGACCTGGGAGATGGGTCGGAAACAGGAGCGAACGTGGGCTATAATGGCAGAGAGAAAGGAGGGTCAGGGCAAAGCTGGGAGGCAGGATCAAACCAGTATCTTAGATGCCTATATACAAATGCAAGAAGTATGGGTAATAAGCAGGAAGAACTGGAAGTGCTAATAAATAAATACAACTATGACATTGTTGGCATTACTGAAACTTGGTGGGATAATACACATGACTGGAATGTTGGTGTGGATGGGTATAGTTTGCTCAGGAAGGATAGACAGGGGAAAAAGGGAGGAGGTGTTGCCTTATATATTAAAAATGTACACACTTGGACTGAGGTGGAGATGGACATAGGAGATGGAAGTGTTGAGAATCTCTGGGTTAGGCTAAATGGGGTAAAAAACACGGGTGATGTCGTGCTGGGAATCTACTACAGGCCACCTAATCAGGTGGAAGAGGTGGATGAGGCTTTTTTCAAACAACTAACAAAATCATCCAAAGCCCAAGATTTGGTGGTGATGGGGGACTTCAACTATCCAGATATATGTTGGGAAAATAACACCGCGGGGCACAGACTATCCAATAAGTTCCTGGACTGCATTGCAGACAACTTTTTATTTCAGAAAGTTGAAAAAGCTACTAGGGGGGAAGCTATTCTAGACTTGATTTTAACAAATAGGGAGGAACTCGTTGAGAATTTGAAAGTAGAAGGAAGCTTGGGTGAAAGTGATCATGAAATCATAGAGTTTACAATTCTAAGGAAGGGTAGAAGGGAGTACGGCAAAATAGAGACAATGGATTTCAGGAAGTCGGATTTTGGTAAGCTCAGGGAGCTGATAGGTAAGGTCCCATGGGAATCAAGACTGAGGGGAAAAACAACTGAGGAGAGTTGGCAGTTTTTCAAAGGGACGCTATTAAGGGCCCAAAAGCAAGCTATTCCGATGGTTAGGAAAGATAGAAAATGTGGCAAAAGACCACCATGGTTTAACCACGAGATCTTGCGTGACCTACAAAATAAAAAGGCGTCATATAAAAAATGGAAACTAGGTCAGATTACAAAGGAGGAATATAGACAAATAACACAGGAATGCAGAGGCAAGATTAGAAAGGCAAAGGCACAAAATGAGCTCAAACTAGCTATGGGAATAAAGGGAAACAAGAAGACTTTTTATCAATACATTAGAAGCAAGAGGAAGACCAAGGACAGGGTAGGCCCACTGCTCAGTGAGGAGGGGGAAACAGTAACGGGAGACTTGGAAATGGCAGAGATGCTTAATGGCTTCTTTTTTCGGTCTTCACTGAGAAGTCTGAAGGAATGTCCAACATAGTGAATGCTCACAGGAAGAGGTAGGTTTAGAAGATAAAATAAAAAAAGAGCAAGTAAAAAATCACTTAGAAAAGTTAGATGCCTGCAAGTCACCAGGGCCTGATGAAATGCATCCTAGAATACTCAAGGAGTTAATAGAGGTATCTGAGCCTCTAGTTATTATCTTTGGGAAATCCTGGGAGACGGGGGAGATTCCAGAAGACTGGAAAAGGGCAAATATAGTGCCCATCTATAAAAAGGGAAATAAAAACAACCCAGGAAACTACAGACCAGTTAGTTTAACTTCTGTGCCAGGGAAGATAATGGAGCAAGTCATTAAAGAAATCATCTGCAAACACTTGGAAGGTGGTAAAGTGATAGGGAATAGCCAGCATGGATTTGTAAAGAACAAATCATGTCAAACTAATCTGATAGCATTCTTTGATAGGATAACGAGCCTTGTGGATAAGGGAGAAGCAGTGGATGTGATATACCTAGACTTTAGTAAGGCATTTGATACGGTCTCGCAAGATATTCTTATAGATAAACTAGGAAAGTACAATTTAGATTGGGCTACTATAAGGTGGGTGCATAACTGGCTGAATAACCGTACTCAGAGAGTAGTTATTAATGGCTCCCAATCCTGCTGGAAAGGTATAACAAGTGCGGTTCCGCAGGGGTCTGTTTTGGGACCGGCTCTGTTCAATATCTTCATCAACGATTTAGATGTTGGCATAGAAAGTACGCTTATTAAGTTGCGGACGATACCAAACTGGGAGGGATTGCAACTGCTTTGGAGGACAGGATCAAAATTCAAAATGATCTGAACAAATTGGAGAAATGGTCTGAGGTAAACAGGATGAAGTTCAATAAAGATAAATGCAAAGTGCTCCACTTAGGAAGGAACAATCAGTTTCACACATACAGAATGGGAAGAGACTGTCTAGGAAGGAGTATGGCAGAAAGAGATCTAGGGGACATAGTGGACCACAAGCTTAATATGAGTCAACAGTGTGATACTGTTGCAAAAAAAGCAAACGTGATTCTGGGATGCATTAACAGGTGTGTTGTAAACAAGACACGAGAAGTCATTCTTCCGCTTTACTCTGCACTGGTTAGGCCTCAACTGGAGTATTGTGTCCAGTTCTGGGCACCGCATTTCAAAAAGATGTGGAGAAATTGGAAAGGGTCCAGAGAAGAGCAACAAGAATGATTAAAGGTCTTGAGAACATGACCTATGAAGGAAGGCTGAAGGAATTGGGTTTGTTTAGTTTGGAAAAGAGAAGACTGAGAGGGGACATGATAGCAGTTTTCAGGTATCTAAAAGGGTGTCATCAGGAGGAGGGAGAAAACTTGTTCACCTTAGCCTCCAATGATAGAACAAGAAGCAAGGGGCTTATACTGCAGCAAGGGAGATTTAGGTTGGACGTTAGGAAAAGGTTCCTAACTGTCAGGGTAGTTAAACACTGGAATAGATTGCCTAGGGAAGTTGTGGAATCTCCATCTCTGGAGATATTTAAGAGTAGGTTAGAGAAATGTCTATTAGGGATGCTCTAGACAGTATTTGGTCCTGCCATGAGGCAGGGGACTGGACTCAATGACCTCTCGAGGTCCCTTCCAGTCCTAGAGTCTAATGAGTCTATAAGACTAAATAAAATGATAAAGAATAATGCCAGATTAGCAAAGTCTTCATAGTTGAATGAGAAATGCAAAGAAACTGGATATCGGAATTGGAAATTTTAAAGTCAAGACTGGATGTTTTTCTAAAAGATTTGCTGCAGGAATTATTTTGGGGAAGTTCTATGGCCTGTGTTATGCAGGAGGTCAGTCTGGATGATCACAATGGTCCCTCTGGCCTTGGAATCTATGGAATCCCCTCCTTGTGTACACATATTTGTGCTAGCTCTCATTGAGCTATAGGGGCAGTTTTTAAACAGCAGGGTAACTGTCGTAGTGGTTGTGGAGCACAGCTGAGCCCTGTTGAGTCCACCCCTACCTAAAACCAGTGAGTATACACTCCGCACTTGCCTCTGCTGCCACTACCCATGCTACCATGGCTACACGAGCAGGGGATCACACCCTTACCTCGAAGTGTAGATACAGCCTATGGTTGACCACTTGGTTATTTAGGACCTATCTCTCTGCCATGTGGTTTCTCATCTTATCACTGTTGCGTAAAAAGTGAAAACACAAAAGTGATTTGGTATGCATTGTTTTTATATTAAACTGGAACTCTCTGGCTTGAGTCCCTCTACCTTTCTCACACTTGTGTAGTCATGTTTATCTGTGCAAATGACTACACAATATGCAAGGCAGTGGAGAATCAGGTTTGCAATGGATCCAAACAATTCCCTTATCCTGACAGTTCCATAATTGCATGTTTATGACTGGTTTCCATGTGTGTGGGGAGAGAACGAAGCTAAAACATTCACATAATATTGGTGTTTGAAGGAACCTGCTAAGTAAAATAGGGTTCATTCTCTTTTTTCTTTCTTTATGATGGATACAGAAGTAAAGAAGTCTTGAAAAGTGTGTAGGTACCGTCCCACCACTCTATGAGGAAGGCTATTTGCGGGGGGGGGAATGTTTTTTCTACGGTGCTTTTTGACAGTATAATATCAGCTAATGTAAGGATGTGGGTGGACTCTTTGTCACCTGAAATCTTTAAATCCAGTTGAATGTCTTTCTAAGAACTATATTCTAGATCGGCCAGTGTCATGGTATAATTCCCCCACTCTGAGCCTTAGCGTCCAAAAGATGGGGTACCAGCATGAATTTCTCTAAGCTCAATTACCAGCCTTAGTACTTGTAGCGCTGGCCACCAACCAGGAATTCCAGTGCCTGGTACCACTTGGTCCCCCCAAAGCCTTTGCCCGAGACCCCCAAGACCCAGACCCTCTGGATCTAACACAGGAAAGTAAATTCTTCTCCTCACCGTTGCCTCTCCCAGGCTTCCCTCCCTGGGTTACCCTGGAAGATCACTGTGATTCCAAACTCCTTCAATCGTTTAACAGAGAGGAAAATTCACCTTCCCTCCTCACCAGACTCTCCCTGAGAGAGAAAGTAATCCTAACACAGAGAGAAATTAACCTTGCTCTCCCCTCTTCCCCCCCCACCAAGTCCCCTGGTGAATCCAGACCCCGTCCCCTGGGGTCTCACACCAGTATAAAAAAAACAATCAGGTTCTTAACAAGAAAAGCTTTTAATTAAAGATGAGAAAAACAGTAAAAATTATCTTTGTAAATTTAAAATGGAATAGTACAGGGTCTTTCAGCTATAACACTGGGAATACCCTCCCAGCCTAAGTATACAAGTACAAATTAAAATCCTTTCAGTCAAATACACATTTGAACTCCTTCCAGATAATACACATTTGCAATAAAGAAACAAACATAAGCCTAACTCCCTTTATCTACCTAGTACTCACTATTCTGAAACTCATAAGAGCCTGTATTGGAGAGAAACCTGGTTGCACATCTGGTCCTCTCCGAACCCAGAGAGAACAACAACCAAACACTAACAGCACACACAAAAGCTTCCCTCCCTCAAGATTTGAAAGTATCCTGTCCCCTGATTGGTCCCTCTGGTCAGGTGACAGCCAGGCTCACTGATCTTGTTAACCCTTTCAGGCAAAAAGAGATATGAAGTACTTCTGTTCTATTAACTCCTACTATCTGTTTATGACAGCCAGAAATTATGGGTTTGAGGAGGAACTACTGAGTGATATTCTAGGGCCTGCATTTTGCTGCCAGTCAGACTAGATGGGTTAAATGGGTATTAACAAACAGTATAGTCAATGGATTTACACATGTTTAAGTCCTTTATTGAATCAAGGCCTCTCTGAATTGCATGCACCTCTACTTATTAACTTGATTGCTGGCTATAAAAACACTTGTGGTTTGCTTGGATTCATTGATTTCTGTGACAACTCATTATCGGTTTCTCTCTAACTAAGTGGGGCATTCATGTTTCTTAAAATATTTAGCAGTATTATCACTGCAGCTTGTCAATATGTTGTCTCTGCCAACAGCACATCCCACAAGTCCCTGTCTCCGATATAATTTTCTATTTATGGCAAAGGAAATTGAGATGCCAAGTATTATACATTGGAATTACTGTTTATTATATGTTCATTACCATCACTGTACTCATGTTTTGCACCAGTGTGGACCCTTGGGTTAGATACAATCAGATGTATCCATTAAAAAATATATTGTATATGATCACTAATGTGCTAAAACTTGATTCAAATTCTGCACAACAGTGAAATTATTAAAGTTCACAAAGTGTTGCTATTTTGGCCCAATTCATTGTCAGCTCAAGTCAATGGAAAGTCCTGCATCCACTTCTCTCAACTTTGGATCAGCCCCTGTCAGACTAATAAGTTGTGTGATGGGGCAGTGGGGGAGACAAGGGGAAGTATGTTGGATAGAAGTGAATTAAAGTAAGAAATAGAGTTTTTTCTTCTTAGTATTATTTTAATAGTCCCAAGGATGAGCCTCCGAATCAAACTTCTAATACACTGGAATGCCTGTAGTCAGAGCTGATGATATCAAGGCAGTGAATACAGCCTTGTGTTTTACTTTAGGTGAATTCCTCTACCACCACTGGGAAAAGAATGGATCAAGTTGGAAAACAAAGTGGAAAGGCAGGAAGGATCAAATTCATGGCATAAGCAAATACTCTACAAATCGTCAGGAGACTGACTAGATGGTCACAAAGAGATTTTGTCGAGGTTTTATACAACTAAAATCAATTCATCCACTTTATCTGTTTTGAACATCCTGGAGATGCAACTAAAGATGTCACAAATGGTTACAGTTGCTTGGAAACCTTTAAGGTGTCAATGACCATATTTTTAGGTGCAGGAATGTTACATGGACACACCACAGTTTTGCCAGTGATTTTTTTAAAAAACAAATGGACTCAGAAATCTACAAGGGAATAAAAATATCATGAGAGTGAAGCTGAGTTGAAGCAGGGTAACTCAAATCAATATTTGCTTTTAAACTCTTAAGGGGAGGCCCAGGAGGGCTGCACTCATTTTGTCCTCCTTACTTATTATCCTCATAGGATTGGCTGAAAAGTGACAAGACTACTCCATACTTACAGCTAGGACATTCCTCACTAACCAAGCCACTTGTTAGAATATTCAGCTGCTGCTTTATCTCCTAACAGGGGCTTTCACTAACTGTATCAGAGGATGGTAAAGTCAAAATTAAAAAAAAAATCATTTTGGAAGTCAGCTGCCGCACGGGTATAACTGACTAATGTTTTACTTTAAACAGAGAGAGGCCAGGTTTCCTGTTGGTGCAGTACTGCACATGCATGTTGAATGCACCATTGCCACATACATATTAGGACATGTTTCAGAGTAGCAGCCGTGTTAGTCTGTATCCGCAAAAAGAACAGGACTGAAAGGGAACAGACCTTTAGCAGCAGCTCTACGATTTGAGCTCAAGGAGTAAGTTGCAAGTAGCAAATTGTAATAGTGGATAGGGCCAGACCATAAGGGAAAAGAACCACATAACCACACTAAGGCAGCGTTTTACATACTGCCCTGTTAGAAAAATGTATAGGATTGTATGCTCTTTGTCTATTACTTGGTTTTTGTACAGTGCCTAGCACAATGGGGGATTCCAATTTTGGTTGGGACTTGTAGGCACTATTGTAATAGAAGTTAAATGAACAAAGCTAGTGCTGAGTTCACGTCCCATCATGGGTGCCATTTTGTAATTCATGATGGCATAGTGACATGCATAAGGGAAAGAGGGTATAGCTGGGATACGTCTAAAACACAGTGATTTCAGGTTGTTAGAATGGTTCTTTGGGGCCTTATGCAGCTGGACCTAAATTGTAGCAGCCCAGTAGCTGGATGGCTCCAGG
The DNA here is from genome assembly GCF_007399415.2 of Gopherus evgoodei. Taxonomy (NCBI): domain Eukaryota; kingdom Metazoa; phylum Chordata; order Testudines; family Testudinidae; genus Gopherus; species Gopherus evgoodei. The sequence goes on from NC_044323.1 coordinate 73,333,201, forward strand.
CCTGGGGGATACAAAGTGTAGCTTTCAATCATTTTTACCTTCCTGTAGCTAGTGTGCCTCGGTCACATCAGCCCATCTGACCTGAGGGCTACAGGACCAAAGCATTTCATTGTGATTTTACAAACCAAATAAAAACATTTCAGTGCATAACTATGGTCTGAAAGCAGAGACGATCCCTAAAAAGTAGAGTGTGGGTATGATCCCCTTATTACTGCACCAGGGGGAATGCAGCAAATGGAGATTTGAAAAATAAGAGTTGTGTAGACAAAGCCTATGAAAACAAAAGAGTTTAACAAGGCCTTATCTATGCTAGCCTTTACTCCCTAAAATTTCCCCACCATAGCTTCTGCTGGCTTAATCCTGCCACCAAACAAAACAATGATGTGGGAAGGATGCCTGGGAAAGGGCTAATTGATCTTCTCCTTAAGGCATTGGGAGGGAGTATGCAGAAAACAGCAGGTAAAATTTTCAAAAGTGCCTCAGTGGGTTGTTCCTGTAGGAGGAGGAATATTAGGGAAGGGAGAGGAAAATAAACTTGCAGTTTCAATTTTGGGTATTCTGTGGAGACAGCCAAACATCCAGAATCACCATAAACATAGATTGAAAGAGCCATTTCATTTTAATCCCGTTTTCATTCCCTCATTACTTTCTCTGATTTCTTCCTTGTTTAGTATTTTTGGATAATGAAAAACCCCAAAACCCAGCATAAAGAATTTTTAGTGATGTGAGGATGGATGAAATGTGAGTCCTTTAAAAATCTCAAAATACCTTTTTGCATGTGGATAACTCAAAAAAAAAATCACAGTTCATATGCTTTCAGAGCCTTCCATATCGAGGGGATGGGTGTATGTGTGCGCGTTTAGGATCTGACTCTTGTTTGTATTCAAAAAATCAGTAAGAAACATGAAGCTTTGCACATTTTCAGAATGTACTATTCTCCCAGTGGTGTTGCACAGTGTAGATTTTCAGCATATTGGATCAGGTAGTTCCTCCTGTTACTCAAACCATTAGCTTCTTTATGGTATCAGAAACCTGGATATCCAGAAAGCAGCATCAAAACTCTACTTTGGCAGCACAAAAGAGCTGTCGTTTTCCCCTTCAGCTTCGTTCTTTCTTCTGCACATTTACAGTATTACAACTGTAATCAACATCCTTTTTCTTCCTGGTAAAGACAGCTCATACAATATAGCATTTCATTTGTCTATATGGACAGCCTTCAAGTCCTGATTTTGAATTGTTGTACTCCTGTTTTATGTAACTCCATTGAAATCAATATTTCACTGGCATAAAACAGGAGTAATGTATTACACTAGAAAATAAGAGCTGCCATACTGGATCAGACCAATGGTCCACCTAGCTCACGATCCTGTCTTTGACAGTGGCCATGCCAGAGCTTCAGGAAGAGTGTGCAGAACAGGGCAATTTTGGAATGATCCACCCTGTCTTCCACACTTGGCTTCTGGTAGTCAGAGGTTTAGGGTCACTCCAAGCCTGAGGTTGCACCCCTGACCATCTTGGCTAATAGCCATTGATGGACCTACCTTCCATGAACTTATCTAGTTCTCTTTTGAACCCAGTTATACTTTTGGCCATTACAACATTCTATGGCAATGAGTTCTACAGGTTAGTTGTGCATTGTGTGAAAAAGTACTTCCTCTTGTTTGTATTACACCTGCTGCTATTAATTTCATCAGGTGACCCTCACTTGTGTGTGTGTGTGTGTGTGTGTGTAAAAGGATAAATAATACTGCTCCATCCACTTTTTCCAGACCATTCATGATTTTATAGACCTCTATCATATCCCCATTAGTCATCTCTTTTCTAAATGGAACAGTCCTAATCTTTTAAGGCTCTCCCAATATAGAAGCAATTCCATACCACCTTAGTTATCTTCGTTGCCCTTCTCTGAAGTTTTTCCATGTCTACTATATCCTTTTTGAGATGGGGAAACCTGAACTCACACTATTCAAAGTATGAGATTATGATATTTTCTGTCTTGTTTTCTATCCCTTTTTTAATAGTTCCTAACATTTTGGTAGCCTTTTTGACCATTGTTATGCACTGAATGGAAGTTTTCAGAGAACTAGTCACAAGGTGACCCCAAGATCTCTTTAATTGGATAATCCAGGTCCCTAGCTTCCAAAAAGAGTGAGGTAGGCCTTTCTGTATGTCAGTGCCTGAATTTAATTTGTTTGAACAAAAATTCTACTTTAATATACCTGGGGTGAAATATTGGACTCGTTGATTTCAATTGGACCAGAATTTCATCCCAGGTGAATGTGTTGGCCACCTCAGCAAAACACTTCACTCTCCCTAAAACTCTTCTTCATATCATTATCCTAATTAAAGTTGAACCATTTTCAGGTGATCCAAAGTTTACAGAGCTAGTTTTTAATTGGAAAGAACTTGCCTTTAGACCCCATAATTGTTATTGATTAAGCTATGAAAAATAAAGAAACATTAACCTTCACTTATTAAGAGTTAGCTGGTAAATTATCTGCAGTTTTTAGATAGAAGATGTTATCATAGGAACAAACAACCCTTGACCGACCATCTTTTTAGAGGAAATGTTGAGAAATAAATTGTGGCTCAATCTGTGAATAATCCCATGTGCAAAGACAAGATATTCATAAAGCTGCCCCGTTGTTCTCTTAACGATGGCAGTATAAGAACTCTGATTTTGGAAATCATTTTTGCAGAGATAGAAAAAAAATCTATGAACAATTTGTTGATTCTGCAAATAGAAAATGTTTGCTTCCCCTGACAGGAAAAAAAGTGTGTGTGTCAGGCAGGGTGAGGGAGGATGGACAGTGTAGACGAGCAGACTCACCCCTGCAGCACCTCCTCCTGGTCATCCTGGGAATTAGCTCACTGCCAACTAGGAGCACCCTCTGCAGGCAGGTGATCTGCCTGTCCTCTTGCCGCTATGTCCCTCCCAGACCCTTGTACCTGGGGTGCTGCTCCCTAGCAGTAATCCCCTCAATCTTAGGGTCTTCCTCCCTGGGGAACCCCCAACCCACTATTCCCACTTTACCTCTGCTTTGGCTACTGCCCAGTCTCTATCTAGCCCCCATTCACTGGGGCAGACTGCAGCATCAGCCACTCATCATAGGCAAAGGGGTTTGGACCTGTTGCCTTGATCTACCCCTGGGTTGCCCTCTGCAACCCCCAGTACTTGTTGGTCTTGTGCTAGGCCACAGGCTGGAGCTCCCTGTCTCCTCCGCCTTTCCCCAGCCCTGCTTCACTCAGGTACCCTGTATCTCACTCCCTACAGCCAGCCCATCTCTCTCTACAGCTAGAGAGACACCATCCTGCCCTTGGCTTCTCTGCCTTTATAGGGCCGCTGTTCGGGGCATGGCCCCAGCTGCAGCTACTTCCCCCAATCAGCCCAGCCTAAAAGCTGCTTTCTCCAGCCACAGCCCCCTCCCTGGGCTGTTTTTAACCCTTCAGGGCAGGAGCAGGGGTCCACCCCGCTACAGACAGACTTTGTTTTCACTTGCACTGGTAAAAATTCAAAGTAAATCCATTGAAGGTGGTAGAGCTACACCTGTATAAAACTGATGTAAACTGGAGGAGAATTAGGCTCATTGACTGACAACAATAGAGAAAAATACTGATGCTAACACATTTCATTTCAAATAAAAAAATTTATTCAATTGGCCATGCATCCCTTATGGAAAAAGCAGGTGGTAATGAAACAGCATATCTACTCTTGAGTAACCACAGAAAGGAGGAATTATGGTATCTGTTTATAGGCCTGATTTAATGTCCTTTGAAGTTAATGGACCAGATTCACCACTGCCCAGAATCTTGTGTTGTCATGTACACCAGCGGAAAGTGAGCACAAAGTGTGTTTAAGCTCCACTGTTCTAATTTGGCAATGATTTCCACCCACTTTGTTGTAAATGTCTACGCAAAATGCAAGTCAGTGGGGAATAGAGCCCAAGGGAGTTTTCCCATGGACTACAAGGGGAGTTGAATCTGGCCCTATAAACCTATCAGTCTTTTGGGAAATTTCACATACAAAATCTGAGCCACACTCAAGTTTTCCTGATAATTAATTAATTTGGTTCAAAACAAAATGTCACAATTTCTAGAAAGGAAAACTACTTCCCCAGGGTGGAAAATAGCAAAAGAGTAAAACAAATGTCTTATTTTCATAAGAGTTTTTTCCATTGTGAATGGTAATTTTGTGGAAATCAGTAAAAACAATTCCAGGCAAAACCAGAAAATGTTACTTTGGCGAAATCAGGACACATGATTTTTTGAGTTTGCCTTGCAAGTTTTTATGACAAAGCTCTTTCCGTTAAAATAAAAAAGCAAACACATTTACTACGTACACTATCTTTTGGTGAATTGTGCTAATGTTTAGATCACAGAAACACTGGGCATTTCCCATGCACTTTGTTTACAACAAAATGTTCTTAGAAATCTGTATAAAATGCCTCTAATGAAAATGGCTATTATGCCCAAAGTATGATTTCTTCTTCTTTTACAATAATGAGATGGGCATCAGAATTAATAGGGCAGAGGAGACATGGAGATGGCGATTCATTAAAAAAGTTAAAAGATGGCTTTTCTTGTGCAATAAAACGTCTTGTGTTTCTAGTAGCACTGCCACTGACTTTCAACCCACAATTCTAGAGTCAGTGAAATGAAATTCAAACTATTGAAGAGCTTTTTCTTTACCATATTGGTCATGAAGGTTGTGCGTGCTTAGGGGATCTGGGGCGGGGAGTGAGGGAGGAATCAAAGCTTTAAAGTGCACAGACTGGCAACTACAGTTGAGACCTTGACCTGTCACATCACACAGCTCCAGTCAGACGAGATGTGACATTGAAATTACATAGCACCCTGAGGCAGTGGACACCTACACCCAGGGAACTTATTAGAAGGGCGAGGCTGGGGCGGCAACTCAAAACACCAAATCCTTAAATCTCACACTCTCAAATACGCAGAAGAATTGCATTTTGGCAATTAAGCTGAGTTTCAAACACACAAACACTTCTTATGGCACATAAATATATAACCACGAAGGACTTTTTTTTTCTTCAAAAACAAAAAAAAGTCTATGGATTTCCATCTGAAAGTAAAATTGAAAAATCTCTTAAAGGCTCAAATTATGATACCCTCACTCACAAGTAATATTTTACCCATTGATGTTAAATTTGTCCCAAAGTTCTCTCATAAGGTAGGGTACAAAAAGTGACCTGTCACATCACATAGCTCCACAATGCAAGCTTCTGGGGCTTGCATTATAAATAAAGGTAGGAGTGTGTGCCTCTGTATGGTATGTGTGTGTGTCTGTGTGGTTAGAACTTGCCTTCTCATCCTGTTTGTCTTTCTGAGGCATTTTCTTTAGTCCCATAGTTGGTGAACAAAAAGGATCTCGTGGAGTCAGATGCTTTTCCATATTGTCACATTATAGAATAGTTTGGGGTTAATTTTTTTGTGGGGGCACTTATTCCTTAACACTAATTGAATTTTAGAGATTTTTATAGCTAATAGCTACAGAAGATAATATTTGGCATTTCCACCCTCCCTATCAGCTGAGGACCCTAAACAATAATTCTTATTATAGGTAAGGAATTCTCACTATCTTCATTTTGCAGATGGGGAAACTGAGGCATGGGATCTAAAAATCACATAGCAAGTCAGTGCTGAGCCAGGAACAGAACAAGAAATCTAGCCACTAGAACTATGTTCCTTCCTTGGAATAGATATCAATAAATTTTAAACTCAGCATAGCATCTGTGTTTCCTATTTATTTATTTTTATTACACGTCATCACATAAAATACCTGTGATTTCATTAGCAGCTTGCACAGTGAAACTTCTATTGCAATGTATGGAGAACCTTCCAACCGAAAGTGGAATCAAGAGGAATATCTCATACTAGGAAATGAACTGAAAAAACATCTTGAAATTAATCAGGCCCAAAGAAACCTCTCAAACTGTGAAATTACAGTCTCATCGAAAGCCCAATGAAGTCTATGGAACAATTCCCATTGACTGCCATGGGCTGTGGATCAGGTTCTTAATATAAAAATCAAAGGCACTATTTACTGCCAATTCAAGTAACTTTCAGGTGGGGTTTTACAATTCCTTTGGAATGCTTTACTCCACCCCCCCAAAAGGCTAACGTTGAAAAAAAAACAACCACTAAACAAAACAGCTTGTTAACCTACAACTTAAAAGACCTGATTAGGAGTGATGAAAGAATAGCTATTCCCAAATGATTTTGCAAACCCATTAAGTCAATGTCAAGATGCCAATTCAGCCAAATTTTCCTCTCAGTTACACTGGTGCAGCCTTTTGAGTTCAATGGGGTTGCACTGGTATAACTGATAAGAGAATGTTGTCCTTTGACTTCACTGGAATTGGGAGAAGGCCCTAAGACTTCCAAATCTATCCTTAATTCATCCTTATTCTGCCTACATGTCACTGCACATTCATTATTAATGCCACTTGTAAAATCTCCCACTGCTTGAAGACCTGTCCAGTGACCTGGCTGCAATGGAGTTATATATGGATGGAATGGCAGCTTCACTTGGATTCTCTTGCTACAGCTGGTTTGTCCGCCAGATTCATAGTGTTATTTCAATATAATCTTTTATACTGAATGTAAGTGTGGAAAAAAGCAAGTCAGCCACAAACATGGAGACTGATGAGTATATGGGCTATTAAGTAGGTTAAAAAGAATGTGAATTCAAGCGCCTATTAAAAAAAGATCCTGAACCACAATATGAGATATTAAAATAGCTAAAAATGAATCTTTTATTCCAATCTGATTTCTAACCCAATTATATATTAGTCAGATAATGGTATGGTGTCACCTGATGAAAAAATGACAACATTTATTTGTGAGTGCTAAATGACACTCATAAAAATGGAAGACATTGCTGAAAACTTGGCTCTCTATTTTTATAAAGTAATTGGTAACTCATTCCTTTCATTAATCTCATTAACAGACAGAAGAATGACTAGTCAGAATAGACAATGTCCATTTCTTTCCTCCGAACACAAAAATGAGACTTTTGATCTAATTCAAAGACTATACATTAAAACTTCTAAAATAATTATCTTTTTTTAAAAAAAAAATCCTCAATGTATAATTAACCTGTGGAAACTCATTGCCACAAGATACCATTATGGTCAAGGATTTAAGATTAAAAAAAAAGATTAGACATTCATGCATGGTTAATGAGAGCAGTCAGTGTTACATTTTATAGGAAGAAAAGTAGAGATATAAACACATCAGGCTTTAAGGCAAAAGAAACCTGTACTGATGTAAGCTAAGTAGAAAGCCCCCCTATGATCTATTTTACAACAGTCCACCATAAAGTTTGTTGCACCCCTCTGATGCAATTGGCAGAGACAAGCAGACTGGACTAGAAACTATGTGCCTGATCCTGCAAGGCAAATCCTGTCATCCTTTCCCTTTTGTGGAAAGGATTGGAGGGGAGGGGGGAAACAGAATAATTCATAAAGATGGAAGTTAGATTTGGTGGTTCACTTCCATATTTGAACTCAATGCTTGCCTATGAAAAATACAATTCAGTCATCAAAATAGAAATTGCTTGCCTATAGTTACACTAAATATGTGCAACTGCAATATGGCTTGATTCAGCTGGCACTTAAATATGTGCCTAACTTTAAATGTGTTGGCCTAAGTTCCATAAATGTTAGGCGCTTTGCTAAATCAGGGGCTATATTCACTATTCTCATGGATAATACAGGCATATGCCATGTATTCCTAGTACACAATGTTTAGTTTCCCTGGGGGAAATATATCTTGTGGAAATTTCTCTTATCAGACCTTTATCAGACCCTGCTATATCTGTGTCCCTTGTGATAGTGATCGTATTGGCTGTACTCCAGAAATACTGTGGATGGAGACAGTAATAAGTCAGTGCAAGGACCAATTTCAAATGGCTACTTAAGAGCTATCCCCCTGTTTGCATGTTTGCTAATGAGTGACTGTGAATAAATAAAAGGGCTATTTAAAAATTCAGAATTTCCTATTTCTCACTGTGCTGCTGTATCATATACAGTAGCCTTATTTACCTGGAGATCTTTGAAGTCAGACCCCAGTGCTGACACCTTTCCTTCCCACATCTAATCCTTGCCCCGCACCACCCACTGTAAAACACAAGCAGAATTAAAATCTCACTCTGCATGTATTTTTTCACAGCAAACCATTACTTTACTGTATGAGAATGCTCACCGTTCATATACTGGGACAGGACAGGCTCTGGACACACCTCACACAAGCAGTCATTCTCCAATTTGCTTCAGATTTAGTAGCTCCAGCCAACATGTTGTCCCAAATTTGCCTATATGTGTACGGGAGTTATTGCCTCCTTTATTGTACAGACTAATCAGAACAACCAGGCTAATGTTTATATCCTTTCTGGAGGATGAAACGCTAATTCTGACCTTTCATCACTTATTCTGACTACTCATAAAACTCTCAGTGTGTTGAGGGTGACCTAGCATGGCCCTGAGCCAAAGGAAGGGAAGTCTCTCCATATTGTTGTCAGAGCAGATAAGCAGTAGAGCACATGAAAGGGAAGTGCTCCAGGTTTTATGGGCCAGGCACGCTCAAAAGGGCTCTGCTACTGAGTGACTTAACATGTACTAATGGAAAGAATAATAACGCGTTCTCATTAGTGAATCTGTGCACCCTAGCACCCTGCAGGGAGGGCTGCTGGGAAACAACCAACTGCAGCAGCTCTACTTCCTTTTTTACTGCAAGATTTGCCTTGCTCTCTCCTTTGTCTAGTTTGGATCTGTCAGATAGGTCTTAAATGGTTTGGCATTTGATAGAAATTGAACACAAATTAATTTGTTCCTTGTGACTGTGATTGACATGGCAATATTTTCCTAAAAATCCGCCTTCTCATTTAATTTCCACCAGTGACACAGCCTCCTCCTACTCTTGTGCCTCATCATAATTTAAAAAAAAGAAAAGAAAATCCTAAACAAAACAAACACCTACAATTAGCATTCCCTGAAAAGCAATGCTCTCCCATTGGTTACTATTGGTTAATATTCTGACACTCCCATCCAAATAGTGCCTGTATATGAACCTGAACTGAATAGAATTCTATAGTATAAGCTTCCCATATCTTTCCATTGTCTGTTGGCTTCTCAACTCACCCCCATTCTTTTCACTACATATTGGTGACTGAAAGATTCTTTGGCTGGGACCTTTTTCATCTAGTGTGTTCATAGATTCTAAGACCAGAAGGGACCATTGCAATAATCTAGTCTGATCTCTTGCTGGCCATAGGACTTCTCCAAAATAATTCCTGTTTGAGCTAGAGCATAATTTTTAAAAAAACATTGCCAGCGATGGGGAAATATGTAAAAGGTCATGCCACCAGTGGTGACATTTTGGGCCTGATTTCTGAGCTCACCTGAGTTGTTTCACTAACTGCCCAGGATTGTAAGTAAAGACTTCACAGCTTGTCCCTATTTAATTATCAGAGCAAACAAAAACCGAGTTAATCTCTGGCGCTTTATTTCTTGTGCTATGTCCACAAATCATAATTTATTTTCATATCATTCATTTATTTCCTGGAACATCCTTGGATCCCAAAGTCTAAGCTACTGTATGGGTGGAAAACATGTATTTACTGCTGCTGCACTGTCAGATACTATCCTCAGGTCTGGAACTGACTGGAGCCAGGTCTCCATTACAGACCTATATTGCTATAACTATGTCATTCAGGAGTGTGAAAATCCATGACCATCCCTGAGCAATATAGTTATACTGACCTAACCCAACCATGTAGACAGCACTATGTTGACGGGAGCACTTCTCCCATAGACATAGCTACCACATCTCAAGCAGTGTCTTCACTTAAGCACTACAGCGGCACAGCTGCACAGTGTTTTAAGTAGCAAAGAATCCTGTGGCACCTTATAGACTAACAGACGTTTTGGAGCATGAGCTTTCGTGGGTGAATACCACTTCCTCAGATGCATGTTCAGACTAACACGGCTATCCCTCTGATACTTGAGTGTTTTAAGTGTAGACCTAACCTATTTCAGTGGAGTGCACTGATTCAATTATGATTTTCAAGCCAGGACACCTCCACCCCATACGGTTGCCAACTTTCTGTGCCCCTGCTCCGCCTTTTCTCTCAAAGCCCTGCTGCCTACTCCGCCTCTTCCTCTACCTTCCTCTACCTGCTCCTGCTTCACCTCTTACACAATGCGCTACCCATGCTCACTCCTCTCCCCTCCACCCTGCTGCTCTCCCCAATTTCTCCTTCCTTGTTGCTGGATCATTTATACCTCCCTCCCCGCCATCCCCCAGCTGGCTCCCTCTGCTCTCGGGTTGGGATAGGAGCTGCAGCCTGACTTGGAGCCTGCTGCCTGCCTGCAGGTAGGAGGCGGCCCTGGCTGAGCAGATTCTGGTACAGGTTGATGACCTGGCACCTTACCACCACCACCCTGGGCGCAGTAACCGGACTTTTGGTGTCCAGTCAGTACATTCTGACCAGACATTGCTAGGTCCCCTTTTTGACCGGACCTTCCAGTTGAAAACTGGGCACCTGGTAACTGCCCCATGGTAATTAAGCAAACACCTAAAAAAATCTGTCCAGCTATTTACATCATCTAGGAGATATTGGGCTCTTTCTCTAGTAGCCAAATGTACTAGTGCACAGTGCCACTAGTGCACAGCCTTCATGTGTGTTTAATCCATCTGCACTCAGTTAAAAAGAGAGACAGTGCTTAACCTGAGGCACCTTAGAGACTAACACATTTATTTGGGCATAAGCTTTCAGTATTTTCACTCCATGCATCTGATGAAGTGGGTTTTAACCCATGAAAGCTTATGGCCAAATACATTTGGTAGTCTCTAAGGTGCAACAAGAACTCCTTGTTGTTTTTGCTGATACAGACTAAACACCACTACCACTCTGAAACCTGTGCTTAACTTGTTTCTCACTACACTAGATTAGGTCTGACTTCAGGACCAGATATGGGCTTGAGTGTATGTGAAAATCAGCCTCTATGTTATTCGGATCTCTGATCTAGAGTAGTATATATCAGTGGTTCTCAACCAGAGTCCAGGTCCCCTAGGGGGGGACATGAGAAGGTTTGGGGGTCCACCAAGCAGGGCCAGTGTTAGACTTGCTGGAACCCAGGACAGAAAGCCGAAACCCCATCTCATGGGGCTGAAGCCAAAGCCTGAGCATCTTAGCTTCACAGGACTCCTTGTGACGTGGGGCCTTGGGTACTTGCCCTGCTTGCTACCACCTAATACCAGCCCTGGCTTTTATATGCAGGAAACCAGGCATGGAGTTTTATAGCATGTTGGAGGGGCCTCAGAAAGAAAAAAGGTTGAGAACCCCTGGTATACATGAGGTTGAAACCTTAAAGTCCTGATTTGGAGCTCACTCCACTTTTACAGCCACTTAACTCCATTGGAATGCCTCTTTATCTACAGGAGTGATAGTGAGATCACAATCAGACTGCCAGCCACTGATAGTGTGAGGTGCTGATAGTGTGAGATCATAGATGCCAGTGGTGCTCAGTGGGAGTCTAGAACTTGTTGAGAATTTTTGAATGTTGAGTTTCAGAGGAAAAATTTAAATTAAATTTTAAAATTTGAAAACTCTCAATCCTTCCCCACCCCAAAAGGGGGAAAACATTTCAAGAAAAGTGTTTTTTTGTGACTCTTCCCAACCCTGCTCAGTACTTCACAGGTTGGGCTCAGACCTCCTCCACAGGCTCAGAACCTAGGACTTGTTCATGAGATACCTACAGTCTTTCTAGAAGTGGAAGGACTGAGATGCATGAGATGAGAAGGCAGAAAAACTGGAATTAGATCCCCCACTTCCCCCCCAAAAATAACACAATGGGAGAAAGCAATAGCTTCTTCTGGTCCTACATTTCTACAGTTTCCAAGCATAGGGACCCTACACACCACAAGCTGCTTCATTTCCACCAGTGCAGTGGTCTTCAAAGCTACCTTATGCAACATTTTGAAAAAGAGTGATAGAGAAATTAAATTTCTGTACATTATACAAATGTGCAGATACGTGACAGTGGGGGAGAAGAATAAGATAAGCAAGCACTCACTGTTGGTGATAGAATTGTTCTCTTCTTTGGATTCTTTTATAAATAAAATAAATATAAAAAGATAAGTAATTTTCTCACCTAATTTGCTTGTAGAACTGATAATTAAGTGTTGTTGGCTGCAGTACCAATGCACATTTGTGATACTTGATATAGTGTCTTTGCATATTTAGAGGTTAAAATCTTTTCTTTTGCTGAGTAAAAATATCAATTTCACAGACTCCCCCCCCCAAAGGTAATATCTAGCTCATGTTTCATAACTTTCCTTTAATGAAAAGTCTGTCATATGGCTTACATTTTCCATATAGGTAGGACACTTTGGTAAGTTATCATTGCTCATGCTGAAAATTGAAAATATATCTAAATATTTAAATGACCATAGCTGTATTTTATTGCATGTATTTTAAAAGGAATACATGCAGTACACTGGCTCTAATCTACGGCTGTGGTCTCATGGACTGAATGTCCAGCTGGGATCAGGAGACCTGGATTTGATGCCTGACTGACACTGAGTCCAGATCTAAACTATAAACTTCCATCGGTATAACTATGTCATGCAGGGATGTAAAAACTTCACACCTCTGAGCAACACAGTTATACTGAGCAAACTCCTGGTGTAGACAGCACTATGTCAACTGGTGGGCTTCTCCATCAATGTAGCTACCACTTTTCACGGAGGTAGATTAATTACGCTGACGGGAGACGCTCTCCCATCAGCGTAGTAGCGTCTTCACTGAAGTGCTACAGCGGCACAGTTGCACCACTGAAGTGTTTTAAGTATAGACCTGCCATCTGGATACGTCTACATTTAAAATGCTACAGTGGTGTAGCACTGCACTGTAGCACTTCAGCATGGATGCTGCTTAGGCCCACTGAGAGGAGTTCTCCTGTCAGCACAGGTAATCCACCTCCCTGAGAGGCGGTAGCTAGGATGATGGAAGAATTCCTTTGTTGACTTAACACTGTCTACACTGTGGGTTAGGACAGTTTAACTATGCCACTCACGGGCACTCACACCCCTGAGAGACATAGCCACACTGAAATAAATTTCTAGTGTATACCAGGACTGGGTGAAATTTCTGGGAAGAAATTGTTTTATAAAAAAAAATAATAATAATAAAAAATGCAGATTTGGGTCAACCAAACGTTTAGTGAACATGTGTCAAATTTTCTGAAGTGTTTTGATCAGGACAAAAAAGAGGAAACTTTTTGTTTTGACATTTTTGAAACAGAACATTTTGATTTTTCAATTAAAAATGGACTTTACACTTTGAATTTTATTTAAAAAAAGGTTAAAAAAAACTAAAAACCAAAATGCAATATTTATTTTCAGGTCAAACAAAATGTTTCATTGAACCTGCAACAATTTGTATTCATATATTTATTTTACTTTTTTGGTTCACAGAGAAAACAAAGGTTTTCATTTCAGGTTGACCACAAATGACCTTTTCCCAATTTTTTGGTTTGGTCAATAAACTGAAAAATCAGTTATTTGCACAGCTCATTGAGGGATCTTTAGCAAGTCAATTCACTCATCTGTGTTTCAGTAAACTGCCTTTGTAAAGTGGAGATACTAGTCCTTGCTCACCTCTAAAGTAGTTTTAGACCTTCTGATAAAGGAAGTTATGTAAATGCACAGAGAATATTATACTCTTTCTATATATGTATTATATTTATAGCTACGTGAGAGTGTTGTACCTTTTCCATGAGAGATAAGGTGGGGTAGTTGATATCTTTTATTGGATCAACTTCTGTTAGTGAAAGAGAAGCTTTAGAGCTACACAGAGCACTTCTTCAGGTCCGGGAAAAGTACTCAGTATCACAGCTAAATACAGGGTGGAACCGATTGTTTAGCATAAGTAGTTAGCACATATTTCAAGGGACCATTTTGAGAGTGATTGCTTTGAAAAAAAGAGTTTCCCCACAGGTGCTGTAATGTTTTTGTCTTTTATCATTCCCTTCTCCCTCCCTGTGTAAGTCCATTTAAGAGCATAGTGATTGACTGGTTTCACCCACGTAGTTGTTGTTGGGGGCATTTAATGCACTGAATGAGGTTACACCACATGTGATAGGCATGTGTAGGACCCATGAATTTTGAAAGGTGTGTATGGGGGGTATTGAGTATCAGAGGGGTAGCCGTGTTAATCTGGATCTGTAAAAAGCGACAGAGTCCTCTGGCACCTTATAAACTAACAGAGGTATTAGAGCATAAGCTTTCGTGGGTGAATACCCATTTTGTCGGATGCATGCATGAGGGGTATTGATCATCAAAGCAGTGGAGATGTGTCTACAGGTTTTACATCTGTTGTTATGGCAGAGTCTGGTGGTGCTTTGAATCGGAGTGCTTCTGATGAGCCTGGCTTGGTTGGGGTAGTTTGTAGGCCAGAAAGGGGCACTATGGGTTGTAATTGTTAAGAATCCACTTACAGGTTCAAATGTGGCATGGTAGGTGACAATTAGGGTGTGCTGTCAGAGGTGAGGTGCTTTCTGTATTGAAGCAGTTTCTCTTCGGGTATTTGAGTGATCCATTCAATGATGCAATCTACTTTTCTGTTGGAGGGTTGTTGCTTGGTGAAGGCGGTTTTGAGTGTGTTTAGGTGTGTATCCTGGATTTGCTCCTTGGAGCATATTCTCTGGTATCTGAGTGCCTGACTGTAGATAACAGATTTCTTGGTGTGTTTGGGGTGATTATTGGATCTGTGAAGGTAAGTGTGGTGATCTGGGGAGTATCTTGTACATAGCTTCCTATAGGGTCCCATTATTAAAGCTGATAGTAGTGTCCAGGAAGTTGATACTGGGGCTAGAATATTCTAGTGAGAATTTGATGGATGAGTGGCGGTTGTTGAAGTTGTGGTGAAAATATATGAGGGAGTTTAGATCATCTGTCCAGAGGCTGGAAATATCTTTGATGTATCTCTGGTATATCATTGGTTTCATGGTGCATTTGTCCACAAATTCTTCCTCAAGGTGGTCCATGTGGGGGAGGGATAGCTCAGTGCTTTGAGCATTGGCCTGCTAAACCCAGGGTTATAAATTCAATCCTTGAGAGGGCCATTTAGGGATCTGGGCAAAAATGGGGGATTAGTCCTACTTTGAGCAGGGATTTGGACTAGATGACCTGAGGTTCCTTCCAACCCTGATATTCTATGCTAGGGAGCCATCCTAGTTCCCACGGTTTGGACAAAGCATTTTTTGTGGAATGTAAAAATGTTATGGGTGAGGAGGCAATGGTTGAGTTTGGCAATGTCTATTAGGGTGGATACCTAATTATTGTCCATTGTCTTGTAGATATTTGAGACTGGCAGTGACACTGTCATTGTGAGGGATACTGGTGTATAGGGAGGCACTACATACAACTCCAAATATGCTGAACAGCTTTGTAGAAGGACTTCAGAGAAACAGAGGAACCATTTTCTGCACCTCAAATACTCCAAGAAGGGACTACCTCAAACAAGAAATTATCACATACTTGCACACACTGGAAGGAAAAAATCCTTCTGTCCCAACAACAACTATGTGGATGAAACTAGATAACCTCTATGCTCAAGTGAACTTGCACAGAAAAATGATAAAAGACAAAAAGAATGTACCTGTGGGTGAATACTTTTCACAAAGCAATCACTCTATATTTGACCTCTCATTCTTTGTCCTAACAGGAAACCTGCACAACATCTTCAAAAGACAAGCCTTGGAGCTTAAATTCATAACTTTGTTAGGCAATACAAATCATGGATTTAATAAAGATACTGGGTTTATGGCTTATTACAACAATCTAACCCACTAACCCCCCTTTTTTGTCCTATGACTCGAGAGGTGTTAATTGGTCATTTCATCTTGAATGGTCCCTTGAAATATGCGTTAACTACTTATGCTAAACAATCTGTTCCACCTTGTATTTAAGCTGTGACACTCTGAGGCCATGTCTACATCTAAAATTTTGCAGCGCTGGTTGTTACAGCTGTATTAGTACAGCTGTATAGGGCCAGCGCTGCAGAGTGGCCACACTTACAGCAACCAGCCCTGCAAGTGGTGTTAGATGTGGCCACACTGCAGCGCTGTTGGGCGGCTTCAAGGGGGGGTTCGGGGAACGCGAGAGCAAACCGGGAAAGGAGACCAGCTTCGCCGCGGTTTCCTCTCGCGGTCCCCGAACCCCTCTGCAAACCGCAGGGAAGGAGACCAGCTTGCTCGGGGTTCCGGGAACGCGAGAGCAAGCTGGGGAAGGAGACCAGCTTGATTACCAGAGGCTTCCTCCTTCCACGGAGGTCAAGAAAAGCGCTGGTAAGTGTTTACATTGGATTACCAGCGCTGGATCACCAGCGCTGGATCCTCTACACCCGAGACAAAACGGGAGTACGGCCAGCGCTGCAAACAGGGAGTTGCAGCGCTGGTGATGCCCTGCAGATGTGTACACCTTCAAAGTTGCAGCGCTGTAACTCCCTCACCAGCGCTGCAACTTTCTGATGTAGACAAGCCCTGAGGCCTGCTCTACACTAGAAAATTAAGTTAGCTAAACGACATTGCTCAGAGATGTGAAAAATCCACACCCCTGAGCAGTATAGTTAAGCCAACCTAACCCTCCAGTGTAGACAGCACTAGGTCAACAAGAGAATGCTTCCACTGATCTATGTACCCTTCTCGGAGAGGTGGATTACCTATGCCAACAAGAGAAGCCTTCCCGTTGGTATAGGTATAGCTAGTAACTTCACTGAAGTGCTACCATTGCAGTACACAGGCTAGCCACAGCTACATGGGCAGCAACAGAGCTAGTCGCCTGAGTACAATCCCACCTGACCCCATGCAAATATGCTCTGGTGGCTAGCCTGTGCCAACACCCAGGTAGCCGCAGCTACTCTGCTATTGTAGGCCTGGTTTGCACTACAACATTAGCTTGACATAAGCTGCCTTGCATCGACCTAGTTGTGAATGTGTCGACACATAAATTGTCCAGCTTGGTGAACACACCTAGTAGGTCTTCACTGTTGTGTGCACCTGCCCATGCTGATTACGCACTCCAGTCATGCTTCGGCTTGGAGTTGACAGGAGATACTGGATTACCTGGGCCTGTGGGGAGAAGAGGCTATGCAAGCACAACTATGTACCAGCCATAGAAATGACAACATCTACAAGCAGATTGCACAGGGGACACAAGAGAAGGGGTATGACAGGCACCAGCAGCAGTTCTGCCTGAAAGCGAAGGAACTGCGGCAGGCACATCAGAAGGCCAGAGAAGATAATAGTTGATCTGGTGCTGAGCCACAGACCTGATACTTTCCGGAGGCCCCACTATCACCCGGCAAACCACTGTGTATATCTCCGAGGAGTCCAAGTCATAGGCCACTGGTGTGAACAGTGAGCATGAGAAGGAGGTGGAGAAGGAAGAAGAGGAGGATGGGGAACATGTAACCAGAGGGTCCAGATACGCTGCAAGCCAGGATCTGTTTGAAACTCCACCGCGATCCAGTCAGTCCCAGCGGTTGAACACAGGTGAGCCTAATGCAGGGGAAGGAACCTCGGGTAAGTGTATAATTATATTTTCCATTACAATGTTGTATGGATGGAGCCCCCACCTTAACAGGGCACAGCTACTGACTTTTATTAATTTACACATGCTAGAGTAGGTAGTGGTACAACAAAGAGAGGTAGCATTGTTATCTGCTTTTCATTCCCCTTGTTGTGGGTCTGACGAGGGGGCATGGGAGAGGTGCATCACAGCCCCGTGATCGAGTTTGAAGGAGTGTCCCTGGTCTCAGGGCTGTGCAGATCAGGCACCTCTGTCCTTAATGCCCTTGATAATGGAGCAGTGTAACCTATCGGCCAAAATCAATACCACAGCCCTTGCTGTCAGGGCAGTATGGCCCAATGGCCAAAGTCAGTACTACTGGTGATTGGGCCACCACCCCGGGGTGAGTGGTGTCCAGGCTAGGGGGACCCGGTCTCGCCCTCTCCACTGGGTCCCGCTACCAGCTTGGCAGGGGTCCAACTGAAACATGCTGAGCCTTGGTCCACTTCTGTCACCATTTCCCCACAAGACCTCCCTGTGTCACTTCCTACCCGAGTCTCCGGCCTCTTCCCTCTCTGTGACGTCTCATGCCGGTGTGTCAGGGTCTGTCTCCAACTGGCTGGTCTCCGTGTCTTGGAGTGCAGGCGGTCCTCCCTCAGGAGTTGGCAACACACCTCCTTCCCCACCAGCGGTCAGCCCAGACTGAGCTGTTCTGCTGGCTTTTATATCCTGCTTTTTTTCTAGCTGGCGCATGCCCAGCAGAGCTAGGGGTGCCTGGCCTCCGTGGCTGAGGGTATGGCTACACTTGCACTTCAAAGCGCTGCCGCGGCAGCACTTTGAAGTTTCGAGTGTGGTCGCAGCGCCAGCACTGGGAGAGAGCTCTCCCAGCGCTGCACGTACTCCACATCCTCTACGGGTGTAGCTTGCAGCGCTGGGAGCCGCGCTCCCAGCGCTGCGGCACTGTTTACACTGAGGCTTTACAGCGCTGTATCTTGCAGCACTCAGGGGTGTGTTTTTTTTCACACCCCTGAGCGCGAAAGTTGCAGCGCTGTAAAGCGCCAGTGTAGCCATGGCCTAAGAGAGAAGGGTTAACCCCACCTGTACCAATGCGGGGCTGATACACCCTGTCACACACCTCTAGAATTAGGGAGCGTGTGGCAGGTGGAGCAGTTTCTTTGGATAAACAGGGATGTTCCTTGAATCTTCCTAAGAGATATCAATGAAACTTTCATGCAGTACTCAACAATCCTCTCCCAAAGGGATGGCAGCCTTCTTTTTTCTGCTGCTGCAGAACACTTTCTCACACCAGTCAGCAATAAACTTCAGCAGTAGACAGGCTAGTAGCATATGGGCCCAGGTTGCTTCGGGACACCAGCAGCAGATGTGCTCTCTCTGTCTTTGTTATCCTCAGCAGTGAAATATTAGTTAAATCACCACCATCTCAAGATTGCTATCAACATTTCAACGTGCCAATGTTAATATGCCAGTCGGGAAAGAAAGACCTTGCTTGTAGCTTTCTGAACAGTCCTGTGTCCTTAAAGATGTGAGCATCATGCACCTTCCATGTCTCTGAAGTGTTCCTGGGGTGATCCACCAACACTTGCATAACCATAGAAAAGCAGCCTTTCTGTTGATGTACTCTGTGGCAAGGTGGTCTGGTGCCAAAATAGTGATATGGGTGCTATCTGTTGCTCCAGTGCAGTTCGCGATCTCCACTGCTGAAAATCCATCCACTATGGCCTGCACATTGTCGAGAGTCAGTCCTGTGTAGCAGGAGATGATTAATGGCCGTGCACACTTGCATGACAATTGCCCCCGCAGTGGATTTTCCAACTCCAAAATGATTTCCCACTGAACAAAAGCAATCCAGCATTGCAAGTTTCCACAATGCGATCGCCACTTGCTTCTCCACTGTCAGCAGCTCTCATTCAGGTGGCCCTGAGCTAGCCGGCGGGATGAGCTCAGCACACAGATCCAAGAACGTGGCCTTGCACATCTGAAAGTTCTGCAGCCACAGCTCAGGACCTCAAGCTTGCATTATGATGTGATCCCACCAGTGCTCATTTCTCAGGTCCAGAAGCGGCACTCAACCTGCTCTGTGAATACCACCACCAACCCTGAATTGGGTCTTACTATGTGCCTAAGCAACCCCCCTCCAAGCAACTGTCACATTCCCTGTTAATTCGGTTCCTCTTACAGCTCTGCAAATACTGGAGAATCATGCATCACATCAGGGCAGGCTTTAGCAAGTGCGGGGTCTGATTCCTGGGAGTGGGACTTGTACTCACCAGGTGGCGCTCCCAGTCTTCAGCAGCCCTACAATTGCCGGCCGGGGGAGGGGAGCTGAGGGGCTTGCCACGCTCCGGCCGGGGTCACGGGGCCATGGGGCTGCTGTGCTCCAGCCGGAGCTCCAGCCGGGGTCGTGGGGCCGTGGGGCTGCAGCGCTCCAGCCAGAGGTCCAGCCAGGAGAGTGGGGCCATGGGGCTTGCCTCCCTCCGGCCGGCACTCTGACCAGGGGAGTGGGGCTGCCGAAGACCCTAAAAAAAATTAAAAAGGTGCCTAAGGCGCAGAGCTCTCTTAGGTGCGGGGCCCGATTCCGGGAATCGAGTGAATCGACCTAAAGCCGGTCCTGCATCACATGCCTGCGATGCTTGTGACAATAGTCATATCTTCTGTCAGAGATGGGGGGCAGAAAGGAGGGCAACACCAGTTTCTGGGATTTTTTAAAAAGCCATGAAAATTTTGGCATATAGGTGACATTATGGGATGGAAATCCTTTCATGCTGGAAAGTTGACCCCTTGCTCCCAGTCACCCCTGCCTGACTCATTTCTGTCCTCCAGTGCATTTCCAAAATATCCCAAAGACAGTGTGCTGGACAGTGGTGAGTTGTACACTGGGATGCCTACCTATGGTGCATCACACCATGCATAGATACAAACACTCATGGTGATTATGTGCAGCACCAAGTATACACATGCACAAGCGATATACTAACAGCAGTGGCTTTATGCTGACGTACGGAAGACATGACCTTAGTGTGCTAGCCCAATCAAAGCTAGCGTGAGTATGTCTACGTGAGCAGAATCACACCAACAGTTGCAGTGTGGATGTACTCAAAAGGTCATGATTAGCCACAATATCTCCCAGTGCAGATGACAACCTCTCAAAGACAGGCTAAAGAATTCACAAACTCCTTAACATCACTGCTCCTGAATGTTCCTCAAGAATGTAGATGGACCTTCACAAACACACCTGGATCTCCTTCTTTGGGTGGTAGAGGAAGAAGTCAGACACTTCCACAGTGTTGTTCTTCCAGGCCCCAGACCTTGTGGAAAGCACACCCCAAGGCTTTGGAGATAGGCTGGCAAGAAGTGCTACATTCCCCACAAATGCACAACAAAGTTAATGCTGAATTAGTTTTTCCACAATAGCATCTCATCCACATCATGGATTCTCCCATAGGGATGTTGGCAGAAGTCCAAGAGCAGCCACCAGCCCAGGAAGCCTTATCAGCTCCAAAGTAGCTGCACTTCTCAATAGATGGCATGAGGGGATAGGAAGAAGTGTAGAGAAACAGGGCTACACGGATAGCTTTGGGTTCTGGAGTGGAAGCCATCTCCCATCCCACCTCCAAGTTAATTGCACATTGGGGAGGCAAAAATTTTATCTGCCTCTTGATGACAGGATCTTTGCTGAGATTTCTTATGTGCAGAGCCCTTCCCATAATGGAACATGTGGAGACGGTGCAGAAAAGAACCATTAAATCATTTGAGGGTTGGAGAAATGCCTTTTGGCGAGAGATTTAAAGAGGTCGGTATCAAAAAGAAGAGTGAGAAGTGATTGGATTACAGACCAGAAGCAGCTTCACAGGGAGAAAATACCAGGTACTAAAGGACTCTTTAATCTAATGGAGAAAGACATAATAAGAACCAGTATCTGGAAGTTAAAGCCAGATAAATTCAATTATAAATCAATCAGCGGGGGCACAGAACTCCTCTGGAGCCAGGGCAGGGAGAGCAAGCTCCTCCAGCCCCAGGGCTGATCCTCCAGTCGGGGGAGGCAGCTCTTCCAGTCAAGGTGGGCAGGAGGGAAGGAAGAGGCAGCTCCTTCAGCCGTGTGCCCCTCCAAAAGCGGCCAAATATTTATTCCTTCGCACATCCCTGATGGCCTATGATATACAGAAGATCAGACTAGATGATCTGATGATAACTTATGGCCTTAAACTCAATGTATGAATCTGTAGCCTAGTGGGGAGAGTTGTTGAAGGAGCTGCATGTCCTTATGTCTTTTCTAGTTTTTGCCCATGGAGGGCTGATTTCCTTCTCCTACACTACAAGTGCACAGTGAGTACTCCAGGCGTGTATAAAGCAGCGGACTCGGTAGTATACCATTTTACACAGCCAAGGAATCAGTTGCCTTGAAAACTAAAAATAAATATGGGACCATATTGGCTATATGGGGCCAAATTAATCCGTGGTGTAATTCCCCTGACTTTAATTAAGCCAGGACAAAAATGTTTCTGGTGGTGGGGATGGAATCAAATTTTAAGTGACCATGCATGAGGATGGATTATGAGCAGAGAATGAAGTTTGCTGCTGCTTATCCTGTGGCTATCTGATCCTTAAGATACTTTCCAAACTCTGTTTTCAAAGGAAGCACATACCTGTAAAATAAATAAATAAATAAATGAAAGATGATGCTTTGAAATTTTGAAATGACACCATTTTCAATTCACTTTTCCTTGTAGTCCCAACTCCCATTCAAAAAGACAAGAAAAACCATAGATTTTCATGCTCTTTGCCTACTTCTTGCCTGAGGGTGTCAGTTGCTAAAAGAATTTAGTGTATTTTGGTTTTGGGGTGGGTGCTCTTTACTTCGGGTCTGATTTGCCATAGGGACTGAAAATGAAAACTACTGTAACGGTTCTCTCCATGTGTCTTGCCAAAAGGGTGTTAAGAAATTTTCCTGGTTGTTCTATATGTGTGAGTTGCAAAAAGGTGCTAAATTGCTGAAGGAAATTAAAATGGTGGAGGGAAAAAAGTTTCATACGCTTCTGATTTGGGGCAATCGCTAAGTGCAATGTGACCAGTTGTGCTGAAAATAAAAATGTTAGTTGCTCTCTGTGACTTACCCAGAAGTGCTGCAAAAATAAATAAAAATAACCCAGCCTCTGGTCCTCTCTACATTGGGTCTGAGCAGGTGCTGGTGTAAGGAGCTACAGTGCACTAGAGAACAGAACTTGATGCAGTAGAAACAATATTTTGGACAGCCAGTCACTTTCAGTTGTGGAGATTACAGTGGAACATGTCTTTTACTGTTTACATCTTGGAGTGGTTAATCAGATACATGACTCATATCTGGCTTTCAAAAGTTCATTCCCATTGTCACTTACACAAGTGCCTGCATCACCAATCAATATATCAGCTTGAAAACGATTTCTTTGATTTTCCTGGATATCTTTGTAAAGCAATTAACACCTCTCTGAGTGACACTCAGCTGCACATAAAGAATGTAATGACTGTGGGAGTGCCAATTAGAGCTTGATTGGCTTATTCTGGCATTTAAATGCCTAGAACTAGCTTGCTCCTCCTAAAATGAAGATTCTTTTTTTCAGTCTATGCACACATCTGATTTTGGAAGCTCATGGTTTCATGGTTCTACATCAGGGGTAGGTAACCTATAGCATGCATGCCAAAGGCGGCACATGAGCTGATTGTCAGTGGCACTCACACTGCCCGGGTCCTGGCCACCGGTCCAGGGGGCTCTGCATTTTAATTTAATTTTAAATGAAGCTTCTTGAACATTTTAAAAACCATATTTACTTTACATACAACAATAGTTTAGTTATATATTATAGACATAGAAAGAGACCTTCTAAAAACATTAAAATGTATTACTGGCACGCGAAACCTTATATTTGAGTGAATAAATGAAGACTCGGCACACCACTTCTGAAAGGTTGCTGACCCCTGATCTACATAAATCTACATTAGTAATTTTTGCCCAAAATGCTTAGCTGTTGTTACCATGCTTTCAGCTTCACCAGTGGGAACAGCTACCTACTTGGTCCTTACATACAACTTTCAATCCATACAGGTCAAAGCAGTTCACAAAGGAAGGTAAGCATCATTATACCCATTTTACAGATGGGGAAACTGAGGCATGGGGCTGGGATGTGTTGCATTCAATGTAACACAGCAGGTCAATAACAGAACCAAGGTCCTCCTGAGTCTTAGGCTATGTCTGCACTATACCATGCTGCTAAAAGTCGTGCAGTGTAGCCACTGTTTGTTAGCTCTCCTGCCGACAAAAAACTTCTACCCCTAACGAACGGCGTTTAGGTCGTCAGCAGGAGAGCGCTCCTGCCAACAATGCGCTGTCCACACTGGCACTTGTCGTGGCAAAACTTGTCTTTCAGGGCTGGGTTTTTTTTAACACCTCTGAAAGACAAAAGTTTTGTTGTTCAGTTGCCAGTGTAGACATAGCCTTAGTCCCCTGGACCATGCTGCCTCCTACTAGTGCAGACAACATGCTGTGAGCTGCTGCATTTCCTTAGACTGAGCTGTTTAAACCTGCTCCAAGCAGAGTTATACAACATGTTGCCAAAAATGCCAGCAGCTACCTGAAGTCCAGTCTATGCTGTTGCTTCCCACGTTGTTATCACTGGTGGCACTGAAACAGTGGTAGTAACAGAAGAAAAATATTATTTTGTCCAGAGGGGGTGGGGGGAGGAAGGCTGTTGTAGACACCCCTAACATGATCAGTGAATTTAGTGATCCAAAAGAACAGGGTATTGCCCAAATTGATCCTCCCATGGGAATACCAGTGTACTTATTTCCCTAGACTGCCACATTTATGAGCTCATACAACTTAAAGTGGTGATGATCCATCATCTCATACTTGCTATTAAATTACAAGGATGTGAAAACAGACATACACACAGGAATGCCTGGATAAAGCTGAGATGAGATGTTAGCATTCACCTTCCTGCTGATGTGTGTGGATTGCCACAACTGCAGGCTAATGCATCTGCTTGGTACAGATAACCAGCGTTCAGTCTGACACTGAAAAACAGCAACTCTCTGACCTGGTGTCCTAGGCAAAATGTAATAAGGCTGTCATGCAGAAGGTTGTGGCTGCATGTTGCAATGCTAGAGAAGGAGAATACCATACAACTGCTGGGGGCACATGATGGACACAGTCCATCCATATTTCTGTTGTTGTATGTCAGGATCCCCTAGAAGACCACCACAATCTGTCTCTGATCTCAAAACCCAGCAAGGAGAAAATGTAGGGTGAAAATTTTGTGCTGCAAATAATGATGTCCAGCAATTTGGTTGTAAATATTTCAGAGCATAGATACCAAGTCAATACTAAGCATATAACATACACTTTAAAGAGACAGGAATTATAAATGATTGCATCTCCACACCCGTTATAAGATAAGATCCTTTGCTGAAATAGACACAATTATACGGCTGAGCTAAGCATGCAGGTATGGCAACATAACAAAGGCACAATAAGCATTTGTACTGAAGGTAGCAGTGTGCTAGGGTGGGGGTCAGTGTTACTTGCTAACCACTTCAGAACCATGGGCAGCTGTGAAATCCTCTGGATTCACACGTGCCACGGCAGATAAAATCACCTCAAAAGTTTTTGATAGATGTAAAAGCAGTGTTTAATTTGTGACAAGGACCTTTCAGGGCTGAGCACTGGCACCTCTGGCTTGGCAGTTCATAGGCCCAGCAGCTCTGGGCTTGCACCATCATTTATGAAAGTAAAAAAATTGCATGAGCCCTAGCACCTAATTGCATGAGCCCTGGCACCTCTTTTGTTACAAAATAAGCACTGACATATCTTTTGTCAGTGCAAAGTCGCTGGAAATATATAGATCATTAATTTTTCCAAACCTAGCTTGAAAAAAGAGCTGAAAAAACAGAGACCAGGGAACAAAAGTAATCATAAATATACATGACAGTGTGCTTTGCTTGTGTCTTCAGCCCCTTTTATTTACAGACATTCCAGTGAGCATGTTTTGTGCTTGGGAAGCCAAATTGCAATGAATATGTATTCATATGTGAATTGGTATTGGCATGAGAATTGGCACCAGACAAGTTCACATGCCCGTCATGAAAACTCTTTGTGGACTCATCCAATCATGGAACAGAAATAATACCATGTGACTTAGGCCTTGTCTACACTGGCAAGCTTCTGCGCAGTAAAGCAGCTTTCTGCGCTGTAACTCCTGAGGTGTACAGACTGCCAAGCCACTTAGTGTGCAGAAACGGTGCAGTTGCAGTGCTGTAAAAAAAAAAACCCCCGACGAGAGGCATACAACTTTCTGCACCGGAGCTACAGCACTGCGGTGCCAGTGTAGACACTCTGGTAGGTTACAACACTGCGAATGGCCTCTGGTAGATGTCCCACAATGCTTGTTCTTGCCTCTCTGGTTATCGGTTTGAACTCTACTGCCCTGCCCTCAAGTGACCAACCGTCATCCCCAGCCCATAAATTCCTTTGAGTGAAGCTTTCACCCTTCCCTTCACAAATATTATGGAGCATACAGCACATGGCTATAAGCATAAGAATATTGTCATTGGCCAGATCCAGCCTCCCATATAGGCAGCGCCAGCCAGCCTTTAAACAGCCAAAAGCAAACTCAACAGTCATTCTGCACTTGCTCTATTGTTGAACCATTCCTTGCTGCTGTCAAGATGACCTGTGTATGGCTTCATAAGCCACGGTATTAAGGGCTAGGGAGGGTCTCCCAGGATCACAAAGGGCATTTCGACTTTCCCTATGGTGATCTTCTGGTCCTGGAAGAAAGTCCCTGCTTGCAGCTTCCTGAACAGGCCAGTGTTCCAAAAGATGCATGCGTCATGCACCTTTCCAGACCAGCCTGCGTTAATTGTCCATGAAATGCCCACAGTGATCCACAATGCCTGGGGAACCATTGAGAAATACCCCTTCAGATTAATGTATTCAGTGGCTAGATGGTCTGGTGTCAGAATTGGAATATGTATGCCATCTATCACCCCTCCGCAGTTAGGGAAGCCCATTTGTGCAAAGCCATCCACAATGTCACGCACGTTGTCCAGTCATGGTCCTTCAGAGCAGGATGCGATTAATGGCCATGAACACTTCCATCAACACGAATCCAATGGTTGACTTTCCCATTCCAAAGTGGTTAGCAACCGATCGGAAGCAGTCTAGCGTAGCCAGTTTCCACAGTGCAATTGCCATGTGCTTCTGCAACAGCACGGCAGATGTTATTCTTGTGTCCTTGCATCGCAGGGCTGGGGCGAGTTCATCACAAAGTCCCATGAATGTGGCTTTCCTCATCCAAAATTTCTGCAGCCACTACTTGTTATCCCAGACATGCATGATGATGTGATCCCACCACTCAGTGCTTGTTTCCCGAGCCCAAAAAGCGGCGTTCCACTGTGGTCAGAACCTCTGTGAATGACACAAGCAATCTCGTGTTGTAGCTACTATACATGGCGAGATCAGTGTCAAACAGCTCTTCCCTTTGTAGTTTAAGAAATAACTCCACAGCCACTTGTGATGTGAGAGTGAGCCGCATATTGATCAACAGTGCGGGATCCATTCCTGCAGACCGAAGGGGCAGAGCGCGCAGTACGTAAACCGTTGAAAGTTGGAGCCAAATGTGGATGGAAGCACAGGGATTGCTGGGATGCGAAACAATGCATCACAGGGCATTGGGACAGGTCCCAGGATGCTCCATGAACCCCTCCTCCTTCCCACAACTCTTAGCAGCAGAAGAGGAAGAGATGCTCATGGAAGAGCTGCCCAGAGTGCACCACTCCGAATAGTGCTGCAAGTGCCACAAGTGTTAACATGCTATTGCGCAGGCAGCTGACAGTGTGAACATACAACAGTGGTTTGCCTTCAGCGCTCTCTGAGTGGCGCTGTAACTGCCAATACTGTAACTCTGCCAGTGCAGACATACCCATAGGTGAGCAATCACACAACGTGAATTGTGAATGCTTGCAGTAAGTAGTTCACAGAGACAACCCCTGGGTTAAATTTTGCTCACACAAACTATTTGACGAACAATTGCCAACAGCAAACAACTTAGTTTAAAAAACAAAACAAAACAGGCTGCTTGTTGATAGTTTGTGAACAAAAGAACAGGTATGTGATTTGCCTAATGAAGTATTCATTGCAAATAGTCATCCAGCTGTAGCAAATGTATCAGGCAAAATTCAATGCAGGGTAAGTGGGTGCAGTTCAACTAAAGTAAATGGAAATTCAGTTATGCCAGAGCTGAATTTGGCCCAGTATGCATTCACTTCAGTTTCAAATCTGTGCTTGAAATCTTTTGGTTTTACTGGACCCATCATTCCTTCCTGAAATACATGTAGGCACTTTTGACTTTACGTTAATCCTAAATGAGCTCACTGTGATTAATGCTGTTATTAAAAAATAATAATTAAGCCACTATCTGTGTTACCAAAACAGCTTATATGGAGATTCAAGGATGATTTACTGACATATCATCCTTGACATATAGAGAACATGCTTCAATCAACATTCCACATCCTCAGGCAGTGCGGTATTACAGCCATTGGAGGAGGATTTTGCTGACTGTGAAGCTGTTTCTGTTGCAACTAGTGGTGATAGCAGTGCTGGTGGGATTGAATCGATGGTGCAGAAAGCCTGGGAATAAAGTTTAACATTTTAAATCAGGCAAATTCAAACATGGAATGTTTTCTACATGGTTAAAATGAGGCTAGGTTGTTAATAATTATCTGTATACATCTATAAACAAGGTAGCACTTGATTTCTTTTTCTTTGTGGAATTATGATCTTAAATATCAGGGAGCACTAGTTACTCTAGATCCAGACACAGTGTGGGAGACATGCACTATAATAGCCTGTGCCACTTTACCTTAATTCTGTTGTAGACCACCCCAGTTATTCTCATCCTGGGCTTCTCTTGACTAGAGAATGCAATCTTGCTGGATTGTATCAAATACATGTGTTGGTTATTAGCATGGACAAACATGAGTTGGGGACTATGTTATGAGCAGGAAAAACATTTCACATGCAACTAAACACAGATTTTTAGACAAGGGGTCTGATTCTGTTCTCAGTCACAGCAGTGAAAATTCAAAGGAATTCCACTTCAATCAATGTAGATGCCCTGGATTTACACTACTTTAACTAAGAACAGAATTTGATCCAAGATTTCCACAGTTGAAAGAGTGGCACACTGAATCACTGCACAATCTAACCCCAGACTTGGTCTTTAATTTCGAGAATGAGAAGCTGATGGAGCCTTCTTGTTAAAAAATGTGTCCATTCAGTAACGTTTCAGCCAAAAAAACCACAGTGTTCCTCCAGATGCATCCTCACACAGATGATTCTTAAAATCCAAAGTTCTTTTCATTCTGGTGAGAGGAGAAGTAACCTTACTGGGTTAAATACAGTTAGCTAGCAGTTTCAGTTCTGACTTTTGCAGTACCAATGGAAACAAAGGGTTACAGAAAGACTGAAGCTAAATAACACAAACATAAATACCAGGCCTCAGGTCTGGCCAGAGCGGATTTATAATTGTCAACTGAATGGATCAAACCTGTTATGATAAATGTCATGTGTTTTGTGGACTCTTACAGGGTGGTGACAAAAAAAGAGAAGTGAGGTGAGAGATACCAGTTCAATCAAAGAATTCTGGGCCAGAATTGCCCCTTCCACCTGGTAAAACAAGCCCTTCACTTACAAATGTGAATTTTTAAAAAGTGTTACATAGAACTTGTATTTAGGCATGTTTGATGCTGAAAACAATGTGAGAGATTTGATGTAGGCAGTCTTGAATACCAGTTTGTTTATTGTGGCTTTGCATTCGCAAACTGCATATGAATACTTTGTCAGAGTGATTTAGATTATTAGAGCAACAAAGCAAGAAAGAACACAAGTGAAGTCTCTGTGAAAGAGAGGTCTGCCTGTGTCAAGTATAATTCCCAAATCTGGACCTTAGCGTCCAGGATATGGGTACTAGCATAAAGTCCTCTAAGCTTAATTACCAGCTTAGATCTGATAGGCTGCCACCAATTAGGATTTTTTAGGGCCTGATACCCTCTGGTCCCCCCAAAACCTTCCCAGGGGACCCCAAGACCCAGATTCCTTGAGTCTCACAACAAAGGGAAATAAACCATTCCCTTCCCCCTCCCTTCTTCCTCCCAGCTCCTTCCTGCCCTGGGAACACTAGGAGATTGCCTGATTCAACTTTTTGAATCACCACACCAAGAGGAGTGCTACCTTCTCCCTCACCCAGAGGCAATACAAGCTGCGTGAATATAACACAAAGAGAAAATTTATCCTTCCCTTCTCCCCACCAATTCCCTTGAACCTTAACTAGGAGAAAAAAATCAGACAGGTCTTAAAAGCAAAACTTTTAATAAAAAAAG
The DNA here is from genome assembly GCF_007399415.2 of Gopherus evgoodei. Classification (NCBI taxonomy): domain Eukaryota; kingdom Metazoa; phylum Chordata; order Testudines; family Testudinidae; genus Gopherus; species Gopherus evgoodei. The sequence continues at coordinate 73,363,228 of NC_044323.1, forward strand.
AAAGAAAAAAGTAAAAGGTTTATCTCTGCACTTTAGATGGTAAACAGTTACAGGGTCTTTCAACTTATAAGCAATAGAAAGAAACTTTTTTCAGCAGAAACACAATTTAAGCTACTTTCAGCAAGTACACATATGTAAATGGAAAAAAAAACAAATTAAAATTCTATGATCGCCTTTTCTTACTCACAATTTTGAATAGATAAGAGACTGTAGCAGGGAGATTGGCAGAAACCTGGTTGCACCTCTAGCCCCATCCAGGACCCAGAGAGAACAAAGCCAAACCCCAAACCCACAAACAAAGGCTTCCCTCCCATGAGATTTGAAAGTATTTTGTTTCCTGATTGGTCCTCTGGTCAGGTGTTTGCAGGTCACTGTTTGTTAACCCTTTATAGGTGAAAGAGACATTAACCCTTAGCTATCTGTTTATGACAGCCTGTCCCTGAACTGAAGACAAAATTGCTTCTTAAGAGCACGTTGCTCTGGTTTAAAACACATCTACACTTAAAACACTGCAATGGTACAGCTGCACCAATGCAACTGTGTCACTGTAGCACTTTAAAGAAAATGTTCTACACCAGCAGGAGAGAGCCCTCCTGTTGGTGTAGTTCATCCATCTTCCCAAGAGGCCGTAGCTATGTTGATGGGAGAAGCCCTCCCGCTGACCTAGTGCTGTCTACACAGTGGTTGGATTCCTATATCTACATAGCTCAAGGGTCTGGCTTTTTCACAACCTGAGCGAAGCAGGCCTGGCTTACACTACGTGTTTAAACCAAATTTAGTAGCGTTAAACTGATTTAACCCTGCACTCGTTCACACAACAAAGCCCTTTATATCGATATAAAGGGCTCTTTAAACTGATTTCTGTATTCCTCCCCGACAAGAGGAGTAGTGCTGAAGTCGGTATTGCCATGTTGGATTAGGGTTAGTGTGGCCGCAAATCGACGGTATTGACCTCCGGGTGGTATCCCACAAAGCACCATTGTGACCGCTCTGGAAAGCAATCTGAACTTGGATGCACTGGCCAGGTAGACAGGAAAAGCCCCGTGAACTTTTGAATTTCATTTCCTGTTTGCCCAGCATGGAGATCTGATCAGCACAGGTGGCGATACAGTCCCAAATCCAAAAAGAGCTCCAGCATGGACCGTATGGGAGATACTGGATCTGATCGCTGTATGGGGAGACATATCTGTTCTATTAGATCGCCATTACAGAAGACGAAATGACAAAGCATTTGAAAAAATCTCCAGGCTATGATAGACAGAGTCCACAGCACAGTGCTGTGTGACAAGCATAATGGAAACCAAAGAATCAAATGGACGCTCAATGAGGGAGGGAGGGAGAGAGAGGGTACTGAGGACTCCAGCTATCTCACAGTCCCTGCAGTCTCCGAAAAGTATTTGCATTCTTGGCTGAGCTCCCAGTGCCTGAAGGGTCAAAAACATTTTCCCGGGTGTTTCAGGGTATATGTCGTCAATTTACACCCTCCCCCCCAAAAAGAAAAGGGGAAAAAAAACATTTCTTGCCTTTTTTCAATGTCACCCTATGACTACTGCATGCTGGTGGTAGACGGGGTGCTGCAGTGCTGAACACCAGCATCGCCTTCCCGGTGGCAGACGGTACAATATGACTGCTCTCCATCATCATCATCAGCCTGTGAGTGCTCCTGACTGGCCTCGGTGAGGTTGACCTGGTGCGCCTGGGTAAAAATGGGAATGAGTTCAGGTCATCCCCGGCAGATGGTACAGAACGGCCGGTAATCGTCTTCATCATAGCAACTGGAGGCTGAGCTCCATCAGCCCTCCGCCCTTTCATGTCTAAAGAAAAGATTCTGTACTGCCTCGACTATCATAGCAGCGGGAGGCTGTGCTCCTCTCCCCCCCACACCCTTTAATGTCCTGCCTGGACTATCATAGCAGCTGGAGGCTTCCTCCCCCTCATTTTATCTCACTAAAAAGTCAGTGTTTCTTATTCCTGCATTCTTTATTACTTCATCACACAAATGGGGGGACACTGCCACGGTAGCCCAAGAGGGTTGGGGCAGGAGGGAAGCAACGGGTGGGGTTGTTGCAGGGGCACCCCCTAGAATGGCATGCAGCTCATCATTTCTGCGGGATCTCTGGGGCTCTGACACGCAGTGGCTGTGCTCTCTGGTTCTCTAGTACACTTGCCCCATATTCTAGGCAGGACTGACTCTATTTTTAGACAAAACATAAAGAAGGGAATGACTCAGGGAGTCATTCCCATTTTTGTCCATGCGCCCCCGGCCGACCTCAGCGACTGCAGCAGATGGTACAAAATGACTGATAACCGTCATCTCATTGCCAACTTACAATGGCAGATGGTGCAATAGGGATGGTAACCGTCTCTGCTACCTTGCAAAGGGAAATGAATGCTGCTGTGTAGCACTGCAGTACTGCGTCTGTCAGCAGCATCCAGTACACATACGGTGACAGTGACAAGGCAAAACGGGCTCCATGGTTGCCATGCTATGGCGTCTGCCAGGGCAATCCAGGGAAAAAGGGCGCGAAATGATTGTCTGCCGTTGCTTTCACGGAGGAAGGATTGAGTGACGACATTTACCCAGAATCACCCGCGACACTGTTTTTGCATTGGGATCTCAACCCAGAATTCCAATGGGCGGGGGAGACTGCAGGAACTATGGGATAGCTACGGGATGGCTACCCACAGTGCAACGCTGCAGAAATCGACGCTAGTCTCGGTACATGGACGCATACCGCTGAATTAATGTGCTTAGTATGGCCGCGTGCACTCTAGTTTATACAATCTGTTTTACAAAACCAGTTTATATAAAATTGGAATAATCCCGTAGTGTAGACATACCCGTAGTTATACCAGTGTAGGTCTGTAGAAAGACCAGACCTAAGTCTAATCCAGGGATAGGCAACCTATGGCACGTGTGTGCTGATTTTCAGTGGCACTCACACTGCCCGGGTCCTGGCCACTGGTCTGGGGGGCTCTGCATTTTAATTTAATTTTAAATGAAGCTTCTTAAACATTTTAAAAACCTTATTTACTTTACATACAACAATAGTTTAGTTATATATTATAGACTTATAGAAAGAGACCTTCTAAAAACGTTCAGATGTATTACTGGCACGCGAAACCTTAAATTAGAGTGAATAAATGAAGACTCGGTACACCACTTCTGAAAGGTTGTTGACCGCTTAATCCATTGAGATTAAACAGGACTCATTCAGTAATAAGTGCCCCACACATGGAGTCAGTCCAGAATAGCTATTGCCACTTAAATTCAGACCCTACATTAATCCAAATAAATTTTGAGGTGACAAGCCCTTAATTAAGCCAATGTAAAACATTATGCAGGTACTTATTTCGGTTTTCAGGGAGGAAGGGGTAGCTTAGTGGTTTGAGCATTGGCCTGCTAAACCCAGGGTAGTGAATTCAATCCTGGAGGGGGGCCATTTAGGGAACTGGGATAAAAATCTGTCTGGGGATTAGTCCTGCTTTGAGCAAAGGGTTGGACTACATGACCTCCTGAGGTCCCTTCCAACCCTGATATTCTATGATTTCAATTTTGTTTGATCTGTTTTTTACTGGATTAAATTAAACAAAAAAAAAAAAAAAGCATCTACACACAAACTTGCTTTAACTAAATCAGTTTAAAAACACACCTTTTAGTTAAACCAGTGTAAATTTGTGTGTGGACAAGGTCTGAGGAGAATCCTTCTGAGATCTCTATAGTCCCACATTAGTGCGTCATCCTTCCCATAAGGCAACAATTCCAGTTGAACAAAGTAATGACGGTAAGCATTATTGTTTCCTCAGACAAGTCAAGCCAGATTTCTATGGTGATAAGGGTTTGCAGCCTTGCTGACTCACAATGATGTGAGATAATGTGACATGAGAGTAGGTGATAATGGCAGGATTGACACATACCCCCATTGTAAGACCACTTCTCTTAAAACTGCAGGAGGACAGACACCCCAGAACACCCCTTTTTATCTGTCTGTTTCTTTTTGGAAATGTCTAAGTTCCTGATATGTTACATGAGAAATCTTGTTTCAGTGGAGTGGAATTCCTCAGACTTGTTTTATGGCATTTCTCTCCTATAGCATGGAAAAAAATAGGCCTCTGACAAAAGACATGGGAGCAACATTCTGGTTGCTATTCAGGACTCTTGATTCTCTTCCTGGTCTGCTACTGACTCAGTGTGTGACTATTTGTGCCTAATTTGCACAAGTGCTGGTCACCCACAACTCCAGATAAAGAGCTAGATTCTGATACATTTCCTCATATTGAGCAGTACCTCACTCCATGTATAGTCCCATTGGTACTCAGGACCCCTTGTGAAGTACGGCTTTTCAAAACAAGAGTAAGGCAATTGCAATCTGACCCAAAGTCTATAGGAGCTGTACGTCATCACCGCTATTGATAACCAAGGCCCTTACCTTTTTGTGTCTCATTTTACTCATTTGTAAAATAAGTAATATCTATGTCCCGGGTTGCTGGGAGGCTCAACCAATCAATGTTCATAAACAGCTTTGGGCTCTTCAGACGAAAAGAGCTCTAACAAGGCAAGGTAGCATCATTTTATTTATCTAGCATTATAAACCTACATGATACTTTACAACAGATAACATATACTAAAGAAAGTGATCGTTTGAACTGTAGGCAATATAAGAAGAGATTCAGGAAGGAGGGAATACAGAATGGTGGGGGAAGATGATCTTGGCACCAATGTTTTGAACAATCTGAAGGTGGGAAAGAGGGAGATCATAATAGCTGAGGTGAAAAATTACCAGAGGATAGATTGGAATTTTCACCGTATAGATAAAAAGAAAGGACAAACTTCATTTTTGATCTTAGAGAGAAGAATGTCAGAGAAAGACTCCTATTGATTTCAATGGACTTTGGTCCAGATTCTTAGTCTGAATCTGGAGAAGGAGAGAAAGAAGTCAAAGATGATACCAAGGTTGTGAGTCCAAGGTACAAGGAGGATGGTACAACTGTCAGTGACAGAGAAGCAGGCAGAGAAGAGGGAAGAGGAAATAAACTCCATTTCAGATATGATGAGTTTGATCTGGTGGTAAAACCTTCATGAAGAGAGACAGGCAGAGATTTATGATTGAAGAGAAGGTGAAAGGTTAAAAGTGAAAAGAGAGTCATGCAGTCAGTAGAAATTGCTGAACCCGAGTAATTGAAAGGTCACTCAGCAAGAGAGCAGAGCAGGAAGAGTTAAATCCTAGTAGACTCCAGCCGAGGGGAAGAGGGCAAGAGTCAGAGCTGGCCAAAGCAATAGTGAAGACACAGTCAGTAAGGAAAGAGGAGAACCACAAGGTTTTGCGAGCCAGTTTTACAACTTTTCTGACTACAAGCAAGAATAGCCTGGGGACACTCGTTTTTCGGGGAAGCAACCAGTAACCAGTTTTTTACAGGCATGAAGTTGCAAGAGGGATGCCCTAAGTGACTGTATGTGTTACAAAAGCCTGAGACCAGCTATGAGGAAAACACAGAGTCATGGGAGCTCATTTTGGAGAAGGTATGGTGGATCAAGGAAATTAAAGTGTTATTTTTGACCATAAAGACCTGATGTGGTAGTGTCATGGACACTTATAGTAACACACGGTCAAAGAACTTCTTAGTGACCATTTGGTATGCAGCGGTCCTGCTTTTTGCTGAAATTTAACATTCAATAAACATTTATAAATATTCAATAAACATTCAATAAAAGCATTAGGTAGACAGATATATGAAGTAGCTGTGGATGGGATGGGACAATCTTTAACAGTACAGCATCCTGCAAACTGTACTTCAAAAACTCCTGACAACAATGCAGTTAAAAGATTCAGACAAGGAATGCATAACTTAACTAGGACAATGAAAAAACAACCCTCGTCATAATCCTGGAAGGAGCAATTTAATTAACTGAGATAGCCACGTGACTGCATCTAAAATTGGTTGAAGAAACATTTCATGTGAAATGTTCAAACTCGCCCCCCCATTTTGAAAAATATAGATATTGTTGATTGATTTTTTTTACCAATTCTATAATTTGCCAAAAACAAAACTATTTCTACAACTATTTCCATTAAAAAAATGCCCCAGTAAGGAAAAAATCAAATTTGACAAAAACCAAATAATTGACAACTCAAAATTCTGGTATTTTTGATCCACTCTAGTTGCGATCTTTGTGGCTAGGACTGCACATGTACATGCCACATGAAACTACTTTGTGTGAATATGGTAAAAGAAAAGTAATTTTAATTCTAATTATGATCCAAGCCTATGCTATTATAAAAGCCTAATTTTTGGAGCAATGATAGCCTTATTCAAGTGACCCCAAAAGGAAAAGTTTTAAAATATCCAAAACAAAATACCCTACATCTACCAGTCTAGTTCATCATTACTCCATAAACTGCTCCTAACCTCTCAATTAGAGAATCAAATGCTATGATACTGGATCATTCTCCCATTTATTATCACTGTTACACTGATCCAGTCAGAGAACAGAAACGATGTCATGTGATTAACCATGCAGTGATAATGACTAAAGAGTTACAAACAAACATAATGAACACAGTTTGCAAGTCCTCTATAGGCTGAAAAGTTTGCACACGGTGCCCATCAAATGTTTATGAATAAAAAACATTCACAAAAATCAAAGCCTACTTATGAAGAGGAAAAAAGCTGGAATCCATGTGTAGATGAGCAGAGTCACCTCCGTGGTGCCTCCTGCTGGTTGTCCTTGGGAATTAGCTCCCTGCCAGCCAGGAGGGCCCTCTGCAGGCCGGTGATCTGCCTGTCCTTTGGCAACCCATAAGTTGTACAGATAAAGGGCCCCCTTCCCCGCTCATCTGTCAAGTATAACTGCATTTACAGTAGGGCTTTTGATGGTTTAAAAATGTTTAAAAAACAAAGCAAAACTACGCCCCTGACTGACATTATTATATGAGCAAAAGTTTCTAGTGATCAAAGGCACAAGTGCAAGCGGTGGGTGGGGCGGGGGGGGAGGCTGAATGAGGGCAGGGCCTCAGGGTGGAGTGTGGGTAGGGCATCGGGGCAGACCAGGAGATGGGGCCCACAAAAGATTAATCTGGCCATGATTAGCAAGGAAATATAGAAACAAAAGCATGCAACAAAGGTTCCCTGTAGCAAAGGGACTGATCAGCTCTAGTAACCAGCTCTACTGTTTTTAAACCTAAAGTAGATCTTTACACCAAAAGGAGAACAAACATCATCTCACTCAAAATTATACCCTTTAGTTGAAGCCAGGAAGTGGGAGCTAGCTAGCCTATCAAAGAATCTATGGTTGAAGCAGGAAGTAACAACCAAGCCATTGTGTTAACATCATCTCTGATGATAGCACAATGAGGTCCCTCCTCCATGGGCAAACATAAAATTAGATTAGATCCGATCTAATCTGATTAGATCAGAATTAATTCAAGAAGGGTGATTTATTATCTCTCAACAGAGCTGTTGCTTTATGATGAGATTTTAGGAAGCATGAAACATCTTGCAGTTGTATAAAACAGAAATGTATTTGTATTCTACTCACAATTTGCAGTTTTGTTATTGTTAGAAATTTAAGAGGTGACTGAGGTGTGAATCTAAATCATCTCCCTGGTCATGACAAATGTACTGTATAACCAGCACTGTTGGAAATGCTAAATGACAGTGTCACATGGACAATTTTTAGCAGGGGACAACAGATGCACTATCAGCTCAAAAGATAAATGAACATTGCATGTTTTATGATTCTCACTGTGACAAAATACCTGAACACAATGATCCCTCTTCCATACACAGTTATCTGTTTATACCATGCAGGATCCTCACAGCCCAATGTTCTCAATCCAGAAAAGCTGTTACATTTTAGTTCTGAAGGTTGTTAGATGTGATTTTTGCAGAACCTAAAAGTTTGAGCACATCAGTGAACATTAGTTAATGACTCTGCATGTTGATAAATGTAGGCTGACTAAATGTTGGATTGTTACATATTAGATCATGGGGTTCCTCAGGCTTCCTTCCCTCTCTCATTTTTCTGCTTAATGAAACAAACTGCTGAGGTTTGAGTCCGGAAACCTTGGACTTGATCCTGCTGATCTGCATCTTTTGCACTCACCTCCACCACAGCAAATTGAGTGCAAGGTGGGTGCAACACTGCCATTCTGCTTTGGAAATGAGTACAGAAGGCACAGGGCAATGGTTTTCACTTGACTAGAACATGAACACTGACCTTCCAGCTCAAAATGAGCCATTTTGAACATGCATGCAGATTGAAAGCTAGAATACAGGGTCTTAAGGACCCTCAGAGCTTCTTGGATTCTCTTATGTCGACCCAGTCAAGAGGGACCTGCAAAACGAACAGTGGCCAAAAAGTGAAAGGCAAAATCAAAACAAAATTTCCTGGAAGCATCAGTGAAACGCAAAAACAGAACCATTCAGCGAAGATACTGCAGCCTCAGGTTTATCCTGTAGGCAGATCAGACTGATCAGCTTTCTAAGTAATATTTCTTTACATCTCTCTCACAAGAATCAGCAGAATTAGGCCATGCTGGAGCTATCATCTTGACTTTTTGGGTACCATTCTCTTCTACTACATGAAAAGCCAACTACCTGATCTCACTATGTAATGTTTCTATGTTCCTTTAAAATCTTTGTCTAAATAGAGAATAAATGCAGAATGTCATTATCAGCTGGTTCAAGACCAGGGAGGAAAAAATAAAACTTGGGCCTATTCCAAAATGGAGGTGTCATGACCAAGGCATGGGTGGTTAAGCCTAATGGCTAGAGCAGGAGTCATGCCTAGTGGTTGGAGCAGCAGTCAGGCACAAGAGTCAAGGGTCATAGCTGGAGTCAGGACTCAAGCCAGAGGTTAGAGCTGAAATCAGGAGCCAAGAGTCAAGCTGAGGGTTGGAGCCAGTGAGGCTCAGACTGGAGTGGGCTGGAGCAGGATAGAAACAAGGCAGGATAGAAACAGTTGCAAGCATAAGCATTGAGCATCCTGCTCTGCTGCTGAGCTTAAAAGCAGGACTTCTGGCCTCTTTCAGCCAATCAGGCAGATTAGGTGGTCCTACCATAACCTAGCTGAGCTCATGAATCTGCCTGGAGGCTGGGGTACTAGTCCTAAGGCTCAGTTGAAGGACTCATCCTTGACAGGAAAGAATCCTGTGTAACCTTACAGACTAACAGACATTTTGGAGCATGAGCTTCCGTGGGTGAATACCCACTTTGTCAGATGCAGGATGAAGTGGGTATTCACCCACGAAAGCTCATGCTCCAAAACGTCTGTTAGTCTATAAGGTGCCACAGGATTCTTTGCTGCTTTTACAGATCCAGACTAACACAGCTACCCCTCTGATCCTTGACAGAAGAAGTGTGTTTTTTCCCACCAACCGTTTCATACAATATATTATTAAACTGTGGAACTCACTGCCACAGGAAGTCACTGTAGCTAAGAACTTAACAAAATTCAAAGTGGGATTGTACATTTATGTGGACATGGAAAATATCCAGTTATAATTCATGACAGCAAAATTTTTGGAAGAGATATTAAATATATGACATAGCTCCATCTTAAGACTAGTTGAGTTGTTTGTCCCCATTACTCCTATTGGAAGGCTGTTCCAAAACCTCACTCCCCTAGTTAGAAACTTTCTTCTAAGTTCCACCTTAAAGTTACTCATGCTTAGTTTATATCCATTTGTTTTTTTTGCCAACACTGCCAACTATTTAGAGTAAATAGCTCTTCTTCCTCCATGGTGTTTACTCTCGAGATATATGTATAGACCAATCATATCCCCTCTCAGTCTTCAATGCTAGGCTAACCAAGCCAGGGTCATTTAGTCCCCTCTTGTACAATAAGTTCTCCATTCCCTGGATCAACCTAGCAGCCCTTCTCTGCACCTGTTCCAGCTGTGCCTCACTCTGTGTCTCAGCGTTAAAGCCAATCTCAATCACTATTAGAGACCAGGATGAGACTTATGTGAGGAGCACATCAGCCTTCCGAGGGTTCTTCCTCTATGCATCTGATACTGGCCACTATCAGACAGAGGATACTAGACTTTAGGTCTGATCTGTCATGGTAATTCCTATACTGTTTTCTTTCTTTATTTTTATTACTCATAGGACTTTTTCATTATTTGTTGGTTTTATCCCTACATTACAAAGTAACCCTGTCCTTTTATAGCCTAGACCAGACTATGCAGCTGCATATCACCATTCCACTGTATTTGAGAAGAGATGCTACCAGTGAACTTGCAGACATCCCTTTGCAGGCTGTGGCATCAAATCCACCATAGAACCACAAGTATGTTATCCTTCAATTTGTTTTTTATTTGTTCCCACATGAATAAAGGATGGAACATTTATGTGAAGGCTACTGATAATCAGGATATTAACTGTATTGGTCTTATTGATGGCATGAAGAATCTTCCTCGTCTTTATCTGAGGAATTCCAGTTCTGCATGATCCCAGTTTAGTTCACATGCATCAGATGCAGTAGGCATACAACACTGGCATTTGCCTTGCTTAATCACTGACATAGGTTGTTAAGTTTTACAGCTAAGTGGTGACTTCCCATCCCCATGGATTATGTTCATCTATAGAATCTTATTGTTTCCAATAAATGGATATTCTTCTTTGCTTCTTTAAAAGTATTTAGCTGGCTTTCTAAATTCTGGCCTTGTAAACTCTGAAGCTGTCAGGCTCTCCACTCCAGAACTTTTACATACAGACCTAGACGTGCTCAGACACAGCATTGATAACGGTAGTACAAATGTACAGATTCAGAGTCAGTTCCCCAAAGTTTGGTTTGAGAATTTTGTTGGGTGTGATGAAGTAGAGAAGACTCTGAGGCATACAGATGCTTCAATACTAGGAGTTCTATGAGTACCATACATGATAGATTATGGGGACAACTTGTAGAACTGTGTTTTAACCATGTTTCCTGAATCTGTTAGAGCTGTAGCATGCATAGGTAAGGCCTAAAATTTGTAATACAAGAGACTCTGCAGCATAAGTGACTGGCCCAAGGCAAGGGCCATTACCATGGAAGGTAAGCTAATCACTGATCTGCACTGGCAGGTTGGAATAAGAACACAGCAGAGTTGATCTGTGGATAAATGGTGCTATTTCAAGTGGTTTCCACCAAACCACAGATAAAATACATGACTGAAACTGATTCTGTGCTATCATGTTCTCATACACTTCTTGACAAGTGCTGTTTCACTGCTTTCTAAAGCCACGTTTCCATAATCAGAAGCGGGCGGGGGGAAGGACAGTCAAGAGCGTCAGGTTAATATCTAGATCAGCAGGTAAGCCTAGTGAAGTATTTAGGGCAATCTACTAGTTGGCCACATCTGCCACCACTTCCTCTGAGGCCTAGTCTATTCTTGAAAGTGATACTGGGTATAACTATTTTGATTAAGGATGTGATTTTTTTTGTTTTTATTCAGATACCTACATCCCTAAAAGTCTGTGTGTGCATACAGTTATACCAGGATAAAGGTACATTATACCAGTGTAGTGGGTGTCATATATCTGTACAGTTATCCCCTTCCTGTACGGGAATAGCAATACCTGTATACATTAATATTATACTGGTATAACGGCATTCAAACAATGGGGGAACGGTTTACTGCTTTAACTATACTGGTATAATTTACTATACTTAAGAAACTCTGGTATTTTAAGCACTTTGTCATGTAGAAGATTTTCCTTGGCTGGGAAGAGGATTTCCAATAGTAAAGGCTCTGTAATTTAGCAGAGAAAGTCTTAACAGGATGCAGTGGCTGGAAGCAGAAGCTAGCTATGTTCAGACTAGAAGTATTGCACAGGTTTTTAACACTGATTATAATTAAAAATTGGCACAATTTAGTTACGGATGTGGGGGATTCCTCAACCTTTAAGTCTTTTGGATGTTTTTCTAAAATATATGCTCTGTATAGCTCAAACAGAAGTTATGGGCTTGATGCAGGAATTACAGGGTGAAATTCTGTGGCCTGTATTATGCAGGAGGGCAGATTAGATGATCAAAATGGTCCCTTCTGGCATTAAAATCTTTTGATCTACTGTGAGTTAACAGCTGCCTGGAATTCTTATACTCTGGAGTTGGGCCAGTCATAGGAAAGGTGAATTTTATTTTTTTGCAAATAAGTATGACTGTCAATTAATCGCAGTTAACTCACATGTTTAACTCAAAATAATTAATTGCAATTAAAATTTAATCACATTTTTATTTGCACTGTTAAAAAATAGAATACCAATTGAAAAATATTAAATATTTTTGGATTTTTTTCTACATTTTCAAATATATTGATTTCAATTACAACACAGAATACAAAGTGTACACTGCTCACTTTATTATTATTTTTGATTATCATTTTTACAATACAAATATTTGTAAACAAAAGAAACAGTATTTTTCTATTCACCTCATACACGTACTGTGGTGCAAAGTGAAAGTGCAACTTACAAATGCAGGGTTTTTTGTTACATAATTGCACTCAAAACCAAAACAATGCAAAGTTTTAGAGCAGGGGTGGGCAAACTATGGCCCGTGGGCCACATCCGGCCTGTCAGACCATTTAATCTGGCCCTCAACTGCTGGGTGTTTGCCCCGCTCCAGCTGGGGAGTGGGGTTGGGGCTTGCCCCACTCTCCGCGGTTCACAGGGAGTCAGCATGACCCTCACCCCAGCTTCTATGTAGTATGCAGAGGTGTGGCCAGGCGGCTCTGCGTGCTGCCCCGTCCACAGGCGCTGACTCTGCAGCTCCCATTGACTGTGGTTCCCAGCCCATGGCAGCTGCGGCGTGGCACCTGTGGACGGGGCATCATGCAGAACCACCTGGCTGTGCCTCAGAGCTGGAGGGGGGACATGCTTCTGGGAGCTGCCTGCACCCCTGAGCCCCCGTTCCCCAATCCCCTGCCACAGTCCTGATCCCCTCCCACCCTCTGAACCCCTCGATCCCAGCCCAGAGCCCCCTCTTGTACCCCAAGCCCCTCATCCCCAGCCCCACCCTAGCACTCCCAGCCAGAGCCCTCACCCTCCGGTGTCCCAACAGGCTGCCCCATCCCTGATCCCCCTCTCACCCTCTGAACCCATTGGTCCCAGCCTGGAGCACCCTCCTGCACCCTAAACCCCCCATTCCCAGCCCCACCCCAGAGCCCTCACCCCCAATTTTGTGAGCATTCATGGCCTGCCACACAATTTCCATACCCTGATGTGGCTTTCAGGCCAAAAAGTTTGCCCACCCCTGCTTTAGAGCCTACAAGTCCACTCAGTCCTACTTCTCATTCAGCCAATCACTAAGACAAAAAAGTTTGTTTTCATTTATGGGAGATAATGCTGCCCACTTCTTATTTACAATGTCACCACAAAGTGAGAACTGTCATTCACATGGGACTTTTGTAGCCGGCATTGCAAGGTATTTACATGCCAAATATGCTGAACATTCATATCCCCCTTCACGCTTCAGCCACCATTCCAGAGGACATGCTTTCATGCTGATGGTGCTCGTTAAAAAAATAATGTGTTAATTAAATTTGTGACTGAACTCTTTGGGGAGAATTGTATGTCTCCAGCTCTATTTTACCTGCATTCTGCCATATATTTCATGTTATAGCAGTCTTGGATGATGACTCAGCACATCTTCATTTTAAGAACACTTTTGCTGCAGATCTGACAAAACGCAAAGAAGGTACCAATGTGAGATTTCTAAAGATAGCTACAACACTCGACCCCAGGTTGAAGAATCTGAAGTGCCTTCCAAAATCAGAGAGGGATGAGGTGTGGAGCTTGCTTTCAGAAGACTTAAAAGACCAACACTTTGATGCAGAAATTATAGACCCCAAACCACCAAAGAAGAAAATCAACCTTCTGCTGGTGGCATCTGACTCAGATGATGAAAATGAACAGACATCAATCCACACTGCTTTGGATTGTTATCGAGCAGAACCCGTCATCAGCATGGACACATGTCATCTGGAATGGTGGTTGAAGCACGAAGGGACATATGAATCTTTAGCGCATGAAGCGGGCAACATGATCTCATGCAAATGAAAACAAACTTGTTTGAGTGATTGGCTGAACAAGAAGTAGGACTGAATGGACTTGTAGGCTCTAAAGTTTTACATTGTTTTATTTATGAATGCAGGTTTTCCTGTCCTACATTTGTAAGTTCAACTTTCATGATAAAGAGATTGCACTACAGTACTTGCTTTAGGTGAATTGAAAAATGCTATCTTTTGTTTTTTACAGTGCAAATATCAGTAATAAAAATAAATATAAAGTGAGCACTGTACACTTTGTATTCTGTGATGTAATTGAAATCAATATATTCGAAAATGTAGAAAAAATTCAAAAATATTTAAATAAATGGTATTCTATTATTGTTTAACAGCACGATTAATCGCGATTAAATTTTTTAATCACGTGCTTAATCACGATTAATTTTTTTAATCGCTTGACAGCCCTACAAAGAAGCCTAGTACAGGTATCTCCATACTGCTCAAATTCACAGATAATGTGTAAGGAGGTCTAGGTTGTATATCAATATGTGGGTGTGAAGTCTAACACATCTAAGGTGGTTTAACTTGCACTCTTTGAGGGAGCTGAAAGAAGGTGTAAATTTCACCACTTACAATTCTCTTAAATTCACCTAGACTCTTTTGAATTTGACTTTTGATTCAGAACTTGACACAAAGCCAAAATGTGATGGGAAACCAGATGAAATACTCCGTATGAAGTTGAGAAACAATGCTAGTGAAGGAGCCTGTGTGGGTTGGTTGGTGGGAGTTTCAAACAGCTGGATTTTTAACAGGTTATCTTGCTGGTGCAGTCTAAAGGTTACGAGTAGGTGAAATACTGAGATCAAATATGTTGAAAATTAACCAGGCTGACAATAACCTGAAGAAATATGTTGTATTTTATATAAAATGAAAAAAAATCACATTATTGTCTGGAAAAAACAGTGGAGAAAGGCACAAGATGGTAGCAAAGGTAAGATGGAGCAAAGAAATATGGCTCTTCTTTGAACTCTCTAGTTGTTTTTAACATCCTTCTTGGAATGTGGAGGCCAGAATTGGACAAAATATTCCAGCAGCAGTTCCACCAGTGCCAAACACAGACATAATATAACGTCTCTACTCCTACTTGAAATTCCCCTGTTTATGTGCTGTAACCAGGCTAGACTAGTCTAACCGTGAGGAGAGGCAGATGCAAACCAAGATAAAAGGGATAATTTTAAACTTTTAGAACTTTATAAGGGAAAACCCAAAAATTGTACCTGGAGCATAAGTAGAACATTACCAAGTACTTACTACTTACAATTATAAACTATAGGTTAACAACACATTAACCTTGGCAAGCTTGGACCTTCCTCACACTGGGCAGTTAATACCAAACACAATGTTATTAACAAGAACAAAAGAGATTACTCAACAATATACTGTATCACTTCTGAGGAGAATCAACTTTTCCTCTCCTTGTCTGTAAGTCGAGGTCCACTTGTGCTGTCCTGTTCTTTACTTCTCTTCAGCTTGAAGTGGTCCTTAGGCTTGGTCTACACTGGGGCGGGCGAGGGGAGATCGACCTAAGATATGCAACTTCAGCTACGAGAATAGAGTAGCTGAAGTCGAAATATCTTGGTTTGACTTACCTCACGTCCTCACGGCGCGGGATCGATTGCTGTGGCTCCCCCGTCGACTTTGCTTCCGCCTCTAGCTGAGCTGGAGTTCAGAAGTCGACAGGAGAGTGATCTGGGATCGATTTATCGCATCTACACTACACACAATAAATCAATCCCCAATACAGCGATCACTACCTGCCGATCCAGCGGGTACTGTAGACGTACCTTTAGATTTAACGTTCCTGTGGCTGTACCTCTTTTCAACAAGTTTATCCACAAGCGGGGTTTCTTCAGCTGGTGAGCCCTCACTTGTCCATTAGGCACCTTTGAACTGTACTCCTCCAAAAACTGTTCCCACAGTCATGCTCTCTGTTTGTATATTTTAGGTCCTTTGTCTGTGGGCTTCTTGTTTACTGTTTTCAGGATCTGTTTTCATCTAACAGCTTTTTGATCAATTCCTTTTTTCACCAGTTATATTTCCTTTCCCTTTTTTCCCTTGATTCTCTCTCTCAAACATTTGCAGATTTCATTTTCTTCTACTTCGCTTCTCTAATAGCGTCTGTTTACATACCTCCTGTTTTTCTTAATCTGGAACCTTTTGTATTTTCCTTCTTTCTTCCTTTTCACTTCCCAGTCCTCTACTTTTATTCTCCTGTTCTTTTATTTTATCTCCTCACCTCCTATGCCAGCTCCTGTTCATCTGCTAACTCAGCATCTAGATCCTTCTCCTTCCTTCTTCTCTAATGGCTTTTTCCAGCTTCCCACTTAATGAGGATTTCGAGCCCCCTCCCCAGCTCGAGCTGCCCTCTCACTGGCTTTCCGCCTCAACCCCCAGGACAGCATCCTACATTGGTGGTGGTAGTGCCTGGGCCAGGGTTACTACATATGCATAAAGTTCGCATAAACCCTTTTGGCCACAGCATTACACTGGGAGCTCATTTAGATTCTAAATGTTTCTAAATAATTCTAAGGTTTCTAAATCAATTTAGTTAAACCACTACAACTTTTTCACAGAGACAATGCCTGAAATTCAAAGATGTTCAAACAAAAGATTCTAGTGTTGTTCTCTGTCTTGTTAATAATAATAATATAAAAAAGCCAGTGGCTACTCTTTTTAATAATGACTTTAGCAACTTCCTAAAAAAAAAAGCCACAAAATTTTAAAGCAATTTTAAAGTAATTCGTTTCTCTTCTACACATCTAGAAGGCAAAATAAATCTGTATAGTTGATCATGTGTGATTTTTTTTAAAGTACCGGATTCACCATTGCATTATTTAAGTTTTATACTGCTGTAATGCCATTAAAATCACATTGTTTTTATATAGGATTTGTAAATAAGATACAAATAATAAGTCTGTGCCGAACTCTACATTTCTTTTGTACTTTTAAAAAAATATATGGGAATCTATAAGGGGAAAATTTCCTAACCATATTATTTGGAATAAACTAGTGGAGTGGAGAACCTACTAACAATCCCTAAAATGTGTACAAAATAAATTCTCAATTACTGATTGTGTAATTACACTTATTGAGTCACTGATACATACATGCACTGTATTTACATAATGTTCTCCTCATTTAGAAGTAACAAAATAGCCTTTGACACTGTAGTGGAGGTCAACAGCTTTAAAATAATCAGTGTAGACTATTATCAAAAAAATACCTGAATTTAAAGAGCCTCAAATTATGCATCAGTAAGTAGACTAATAGCCCACATATATGCGAATCATCCATTTCAAGAAGCCCTTAATTACATGTACTGTGATTTATATATTTTCATAGGGTCTCTTTTTTACCTTTCTCCTTATTTTCTTTCTTTGGATTCTAGCAAAAAAAAAAAAAATCAACTCAAATCACAAAGCTAAGTTTAAAGGGTGATCAGCCAATGAACAAAAATAGCTTGTGACCATTTTTACTTCTATTTATTGATAAAAAGGGCCTGGAAGAATTTATTTATTTTTTCCAAAAAAGGAGAAGGAGAGGGTTCTGAATGTTTTCTGCATTCTGCAAGACTGAGTAATTCAGAGGGAAGGAATTTTAATGCCTATTTAACTTCAGTGGTTAATTAGCATGTTGGAGAAAGGATATCTTTCTTTTAAAGCTACAACACTCTCAACACTTCAATTAACAAGAGAGAGTTCACAATATCCATGCTCTGAAACAGCTGGGTAAGAGCAGATTTGATATTGTGAATATTTATAACATGAAAAAGACAACAAGCAAAGAACTAAAAAAAAACTAAAAACCTTTCAGATCTTCTTTGTATCTCATAAAACAACATAAAAGGGCACAGAGCCAAACGCTTAAAAAAAATCTTTGCAGGTAACCCAAGGACTAAGTTTAACCAACCAAAGAAAACATTTAAGTGTTAAGGCTGGAAAGTAAGAAAAAGAACAACTAAGATATCCAATGGGTGTTAAACCTGTTGCTTCCTGTTTGCCTTCAACTAGAGTTTAACCCAAAGGCGGCTGACCTATGTCTGGAGATGAGTTGGTTTGCAAGGCAGTCTCTCTATTAAGAAGTGGTTCAAACTAAGATAAAATCTGAGAACCCCTTCTATTTGGAACAGTAAGTATAGAATACTTTTAGTGGCTTTATTTCTTTAGCGAGCATATTGTAAAAAAACCAATGACACAAGCTGGGAGAGAGCATTATACTGTTGATTTTATGTAAAACAGTAAAAAACAAACAAACAAACAAAAATCCTAACCCCAAAACCAATTTTTTTTTTACAAAAAGAGCAGAGGGCTGAGAAAAGTCACACCTTTTAAATTGGCAGCTTATCAAAAACATTTTTAAAAATAATTGAAGAGGTGAAAACCACTGAAGGAACTGTGCTGCTTGCAAACTGGAAAGTGTCTTATGTTCTTTGGTATGTGACATATTTTGACCTTTGACATGTGTCAGCACAATTTTTGTACAAGTCCAGACTTCTAGCCACTAGTGACTGATAAATGGATTATCACATGGTACTCTGCAAAGATGCATATATCTATTTATTTTACGCTCTCTAATTATGTAGCTCTAACCTACCTGAAAGCACAGCCAAAGAGATGTCAGTGAAGGTTTGCGCAGCAGATGTGCCATGCCAGCTGTCTATACAATTTCCTCTCTGTCAGAGGTGTGAAGATGTTGCAGGCTCAGGTTCTGAGGAATCTCCCATTGGGCTGTGTATTGAAACCTTACCACCTCTAACATTACAGAAGGTATTTGCAGGGCGCATACAGGCAGAGGATGAGATAATTAAATAGCAGAACCTGTGCTCAAGAGCTCTTTGTTTAAGGTTTTTCCAAATGAAATTGTTTTTCCTCAGTGCTCTTTTTCTTTCTTAAACATTATTCTTCTGACAGCGTTACAATAGGAGTTCTTTTCTTTTCAGAGAAGGTATTGAGACAAGAAGCATAGAGTTATTGTTATTAGCACTGGTCAAGTGATCTGGTTTCTATTCTCACCTTTGCCACAGATTTCCTGAGTGACCAACATGGATAAATCATTAAAGCCAACATTTTCAGAAGTGGCCACTGATTTTGGAAGCACACATTGATATACTGTGACTGTCCCCGCTGCAGGGAATTGGTGTAAGTGCTGTGTGTATGCCAATCTCCTGGATTTTTGATAGTGTGGTGGGCATATCACACACTGTGGGTATGTCTACACTAGAAACACTACAGCTGCAGTGCTGGCACTCTGGCACTGTAGTGTAGATACCTAGTACAGAGATGGGAAGGGGGTTATCTGTGATTAAGGGCTTGGCTACACTTGTGAGTTAGAGCGTATTAAAGCAGCCCTGGGCACCCTAACTCATGATGTGTCCACACTGGCAAGGCACGTAGAGTGCCCGGACTCCGCGGCTGGAGCGCTTCTGGTAATCCACCTCTAAGAGAAGCTTGCTGAGCCCCGGCTGGAGCTCCATGGTGCCAGTGTGGATGCCCTGGTCTATTAATGCACTCTGATCAGCCTCCAGAAGTGTCCCACAATGCCTTTTCTAGCCAGTCTGGTCATCACTTTGAACTCTACTGCCCTACCCTCAGGTGACCAAACATCAGACCCGCCATTTAAATTCTCTGGGAATTTTGAAAATCCCCTTCCTGTTTGCTTAGCAAGGCATGGAGTGCTCTCAACGAATCCTTCCAGGTGACTATGCCTCCACGTGCCAGGCAATCCCCAGTATGGAGCAGTGGTGAGGTGTTGGACCTTATCAGTGTTTGGGGGGAGGAAGCTATCCAGTCCCAGCTGCACTTCAGCCATAGGAATTACGATACCTTCAGGCAAATATCAAGGGATATGATGGAAAGGGGCCATGACCAGGATGCACTGCAGTGCAAGGTTAAAGTGAAGGAGCTGCAGAATGCCTACCGCAGAGCCCACAAGGCAAACCACTGCTCCTTTGCTGCCCCTGCGACCTGCCATTTCTACAAAGAGCTGGATGCAATACTTGGGGACAATGCCACCTCCACTCCAAAGACCACCATGGAGATTTCAGAGCCCAGTTCAACAAGGCAGGAGGAGGAGGAAAGCAGGAGCGAGAGTGGTGAGGAGTTGGGGGGACAGCCTGGCATCCATAGATGCATGCAGCCAGGAGCTGTTTTCAAGCCTGGAGGAAGGTAGCCAGTCGCAGAGGACAGTACTTGCGGAAGAACAAACACCAGAGGAGGTGCCTGGTAAGTGGCTTTTATTTTGGGAAGGAAGTTGTTTGGTGTGGGATCTTGGGGCGATGAGGGTTAGGGCTGCATGCGTGCCCAGATGCGGAATAGGGCGTTGATGTGCTCTCTCACATCACCGTAATTGGCCTCAGTGATCTCTTCAAAGGTCTCATGCAGAAGCTGGGCAATCTTCCAGGACAAACTCATCCTGTGGAAAATGTGGGGACAGTGTTCAGTGTAGGGGCCCCCTGCAGCTATTGGCTCACCCCAAGGCACAGAACCCCAGAGGACGGTACAACCGTGAAACAATCAGATCCCCTTGCCCCTGTGCTTACTCACCATTTTGGGGCTCCTGTGGGTTCTGTGTGCTCACTTTGGGATGGGCAATTTCTGCTACTTTGTACACTGTACTTGTCTTTAAGTTCAGCTGAATCATTACTCTTTCTGGTGTAAACAATGCTGCTTCTGTTAAGTGTTGCATTTTGGCTTTACAGATGCAACCTTAAGATCCCAGCCATCCTTGTTATCAACAGCCAAAAGACTCCAGAGAATCAGGAAGCATCCGCGAAGAAGCAAAGAGGACATGCTGCATGAAGTCATGCAGCAGTCCTTTAATGAAAATTAAAAAGTGCAAGAGTGGCGGGAGAGTGGAAGGAGGGTCCGCCAGCAGAATGCGGATCACCAGCAGCAAAGCACAGAACGGCTGCTAAGCATCATGGAGAGCCAAGCTGACTCAATACAGGCGCTCGTAGCAATGCAGGTGGAGCACTTCCGTGCCCACCCCCTGCTGCAGCCCTTGTCCCAAAACTCTTTCCCTGGTGCCCCCATGTCACCGCCAACCCACTCTCCCCAACATCCGGGTTCTTATTGCCACCAGCTGCCTCCAATGCCTGAAGCTTCACCACCCAGCCCTGCAAACTATGACCCTTACTCACTGCACTCAACCCCCATCACCATGCATTTTAGCCAGCCTGATGTGCAGCACTCATTGCACGGCACTCCAGACAGGAAGGCTGAGTATGATAACAGGACATATGCAACTCTGTGATTGTCCCGTTTCCCATCCCACTGCCTTCCCTCGTCCCACACAACACAGATGTGTCATGCTCTTTCTGTTTCCCAAGCAGTTGTGTTTCTTTTCAACAAATGAACTTTCTTTTCAATAAATGAATGTTTTGGCTTTGAAAACATTATTTATTATTGGATTAAGGAAAAGATACCATAGCCCAGGAAAACAACAGGCACTGCAAGTCAGTGCATCATACGCAGCAAACACAGATTCCTACTAACATTGAAACCACTGTACTTCGCTCCCATGCCAGGCATCAAACATTACTGGTGACTTTCAGCCTCATATTGCTCCCTCAAGGCACCCCTAATCCTTGCAGCCCCATGCTGGGCCCGTCTAATATCCCTGCTCTTTGTTCAAATTCAGCCTCTAGATGTTGAACCTCGGAGGTCCATGCCTGAGTGAAGCTTTCACCCTTCCCTTCACAAATGTTATGGAGGGTACAGCACGCGGATATAACCGTGGGGATGTTGTCATCAGCCAGGTCCAGCTTCCCATACAGACAGCGCCAGCAGCCCTTTAAACGGCCAAAAGCACACTCCACAGTCATTCTGCACCAACTCAGCCTGTTGAATCTCATCTTGATGCTGTCAAGGCTCCCTGCGTAAGTTTCATGAGCCACGGCATTAAAGGGTAAGCGGGGTCTCCAAGGATCACAATGGGCATTTCGACTTCCCCTATGGTGATCTTCTGGTCTGTGAAGAAAGTCTCGGCTTGCAGCTTCCTGAACAGGCCAGTGTTCTGAAAGATGCGTGCGTCATGCACCTTTCAGGACCAGCCTGCGTTAACGTCAATGAAATGCGCACGGTGATCCACAAGTGCCTGGAGAACCATAGAGAAATACCCCTTCCGATTTATGTACTTGGAGGCTAGGTGAGCTGGTGCCAGAATTGGAATATGCATCCCATCTATCGACCCTCCACAGTTAGGGAAACCCATTTGTGCAAAGCTAGTCACAATGTCCTGCACGTTACCCAGAGTCACGGTTCTTCTGAGCAGGATGCGATTAATGGCTGTGCAAACTTGCATCAACACGATTCCAATGGTCGACTTGCCTACTCCAAAATGGTTAGCGACTGATTGGTAGCTGTCTGGAGTTGTCAGTTTCCAGACTGCAATAGCCACCCGCTTCTCCACCATCAAGGCAGCTCTCAATTTCGAGTCCTACGCAGGGCTGAAAGTCGCCTAGGGCACCAGGATTTGAGAGGGCGGCAACTCAGCGGTGAGGGGTCCTTCCGCACTCTGGGTTGTCGGCGGCAATTCTGCGGAGAGTCCTTCACTCGCTCCGGGACCCGCCGTCGAAGTGCCCCGAAGATCAGGAGTGCGGAAGGACCCCCCCCCACCGCAGAATTGCCGCCAACAACCGGGAGCGCGGAAGGACCCCCGCCGAGGGCGCCAAAAACTCTGGTGCCGCTCCTGGTCCTACACCACAGGGTGGGGGAGAGCTCAGAACACAGTCCCATGAAAGTGGCTTTTCTCATCTGAAAGTTTTGCAGTCACTGCTTGTCATCCCAGACTTGCATGACGATGTGATCCCACCACTCAGTGCCTGTTTCCCGAGCCCAAAAGTGGCATTCTACAGTGGTGAACATGTCCATGAATGCCACAAGCAATCGCGTGTCGTATGCGTTATGCGAGTCGACATCATAGTTGGACTCCTCACTGTCAGTTTGTAGCTTAAGCAGTAATTCGACTGCTATTCATGACGTGCTGGCAAGACCCATCAGCATATTCCTAGGCAGTTCAGGCTTCATTCCTGCAAACCGAAAGGAAAGACAGTGTGCAGTACAAAAAACTTTGAAAGATGTTGCCAAATGTGGATGGAAGCACACGGAGTGCTGAGATGCAAAGCGATGCATCACGGGGCATTGGGACAGGACCCAGAATGCCCCAGACCCCCACTCCCTTCCCACAAGCCACAGTGCCGGAATGGGAAGAAGTGCTCTGTGGGATAGCTGCCCACAATGCTCCACTCCCAATGCCGCTGCAAGTGCTGGAAATGTGGCCAAGCCACTATGCTTGCAGCTGACAGTGTGAACACACTGCAGCGCTTTCCCTGCTGCGACCTCTGAGGGCTGGTTT
This sequence comes from Gopherus evgoodei, assembly GCF_007399415.2. Lineage (NCBI taxonomy): Eukaryota > Metazoa > Chordata > Testudines > Testudinidae > Gopherus > Gopherus evgoodei. The sequence goes on from NC_044323.1 coordinate 73,386,633, forward strand.
AACTCACAGCACTCTACATCTGCAAGTGTAGCCATGCCCTAAATCCACCTCTATGAGAGTTGGCAGCTAGGTCGAGGGAAGAATTCTTCTGTTGATCTAGCACTGTCAACACTGGGGCTTAGGTTGGTTTAACTACATGTCTCAGAGGTCTCTCACCTCTGGCAGTACTTCCCTCCTGTGTTGAAGATTATGGGGCCCTTCTGCTGGCTGGATGTTGCACTACAGATAAAAACAGCTCCAAGTAATGAGTCAGCTGGTTCATGACAATGCCTCAGGCTCAATTTTCAGAAGTGCTGAGCACTTCCAGCTCCCAGGGAGGCCTGTAGGAGCAGTGAGTGCTCAGCACTTCTGAAAATTAAATCCAAGGTTTCTAAAGTTGGGCATCAAAAAATGGAGGCATGCCAAATTAGAAGCCCCTTTTGAAAATGTGACCATTAACTTCTCAGTGCCTAGTTTCAAATCAGGGATGAAAATACCTACCTCAGAGGGGTATTATGAAGCTACAGTAATTTTATGTACAATACTGATCTTTGGATGGAAGATGTTTCATAAGTGCAAAGTAATAATAATAGTAATATTAATGATTAGTTTCATTGTAGTCTGATGCCATATATAAACAAAAAACTACTACCCAAAGGCATATTTTCTGATGATTGCTTTCCCGTTCCCTCTTTCTCTTTCTTTTAGGAAAGGACAATAAATTTTGACTTTATTAAAAAAAATGTTTAGATGGAGAGGATAAGTATCAAAACTCTTCTCTAAAATAACTATGAAGTAGTGATGGCCAGACCTAATAAGTTTCAGAGCTTATGGTTAGTTTGGATAAGCATCTTTGTGACTGGGTAGTTATTTGAGGGTTTAGCTGAACTTCTTCATCTCCAAAATTGGGCAGGAAGTCTAGCTCTCATGTGATTTCTGGTACTTTTCTGCTTCCAGCCAGGCAGGAAATACTATGAGAACAGCCTTTCCTGTGGTGCATCAGAACTTCCACTTCCAGACCTAGTGTTAACCCACGACAGCAGAAGTTAGAAAATGAAAAACAACCACTAAATAATAAATAAGTTAATCAAAACTTTTTAGAATTTTAAATAGGGTCAGCTAAAGTGAAGTTAACTTACACTGTAAACTGCTTAGGAAGGGATCTTATGTTTTTATTTGACTATTAAGCACTTTGCGCAATAATTATATAAATTATAATAATAGGACTTCTTCTTCTTTAATCTCAGATAATTTACCCATCCCTGATTTGAACACATTCCTGTATAGCTGTAATGTGACATTTTACGACTGCTTCTAGCAACCAGATTCATCAAAGCATTTAAGCATACATTTAACTTGGTGTATGTATACACTTATGCTCAAATAAATTTGTTAGTCTCTAAGGTGCCACAAGTACTCTTGTTCTTTTTGCGGATACAGACTAAAACGGCTGCTACTCTGAAATGTCTCATTAACTTGGTGTGACTTCCATGGATTTTAAGCAGATACTTGCTGAAGACAGAGGGACTTAATTAGTAACTTGCATAAGTCCTTTGCTGAATCAAGGCCTATATCTCCAACATAATTCCTGCCTACTCCCTGTTCAAATCCCAGAGTTGCCAACTGTCAGAATTTTATCATGTGACTTACGATATTTGGTGTCTTACTTGATGCTCTAGCTCCTGCAGTCATATTATTTCACAAGAATGTCAGTTCTCTTTTTTATTTTTAAATAGAGTGTCTAGCCCTCACAGATTTGCAGAAAATGCTTGAAATGATCATCCAAGTGTACCCTAATGGCTTAAAACCTAGGCGGCAAATAAAAAGAATCCCAAATGAATTATTAAAAAAAACCTCCTGATTTTTTAAGTCAATCTCATAAGATCGGGGTGCCTGACTCATGATTTTTGGATGCTTGGAGTTGGTAATATTGCACTCTGAGCTCTTCACAAACTCTTCTCCCATCTGCTCTATTTGCTTCCTTCTCCCAGCCCAGTGCCTTGTTCCACACTGCCCCATGCATTTGGAACTGACTTCACATTAATCTTTGCCAAGTGTGCTAGTGTCCACACGGAACTCAAATTACCTCTGGTCATTGTACAGCCTATATCTTTTAGGATACAAGATGTTCAGAGCCTGGACCCCATTTTCTCCATCTTTTTTTCTACAAAACTTTAACAACCAGAGCTGGTTGAAATATGAACTTCTATTTTTGCAAAAACTTCAAAATTTTGAAGTTGTTTTTCTTTTTATGGATTTGGAATGGCCCCATTTTTTGTTTTAGAAACCTTTTCATAATCCCCCATAATGTGATATTTTAATTTTTTTATTGACATCAGTATCACTATTTTAATCAAAATAGTTGTTGAAAGTGCAACCACTTATGTGACATTTCTGATTAAAAAAAACAAAATATATAGGGAAAAAAGTATTAATTGCTTCACCAAAAAAAATTCTGACGTTAACAGTTTTTGCGGAAAATTTTCATCTGAAATTAAAAAAGACCATTTTTGAAAAAAAAAAGATTTAAAAATTTTTGACCAACTCTGTCAACACCACAGTTGAGGTTGCTTTACAATTTATACTTAACGCAGGAATAAAATCTGTTTCATAATTTAAGGATTTAATTTATTCTCCAAAATTGGCACAACAAAACTCAAGGGCCAATTTACATTTTAATATAACTTTTTTAGTGAAAATTTTGATAGGGAACAAAATTTGCCCATTTCCCCATGTATCTTCACCCTCATTCTAAAAACCAGCCAGCACCCTGGACTGAGATCTCAAGTATAATGCACCAATGTGCACACAAATGCAGATTTCAATTCTTATAATGACCACCACATTTAGAACAATCACAGCTTGGATCATCCATCCACATAACTTTACCCATTATAGGGGGAAAATAACCTCATGGTCATTATCCGTCACCTGGTATTTCGTGCACCTCGTTTACACATACCAGTACAAAACTATATAGAGAACAAAGCACAATATCATCTAACAAACCAACCCTCTATTACTCAAAGGACTTGAACGTGTAACCATGAATAAATATGGTCAGAGTGAAGGTTGCCTGTTAGTTGTTCAGGATCAGAGTGGAGATATGTGGGTTATGCGTGGTAGAAGGGTGGTTGCTGAGGTTTGGAAGAGGAATCTGTGATGGGTGTGTAGATGGGGTGCTGAATGACTTAACTGTTTATTCCCTTGTTTCTTGTTTTTATTGGTTTGCATTGGTGGAGTATGTAGTCTACAAACTAAAGGGGTCCTGTACTAAACAGGCCTTCAATGTGTGGATCTTCCCTTCCCTGCTTGGAGGGAGGGAGCAATGCCTCCAGGATCCTGTTTTCTTCCCCTCTCCTTCTTCTCCACCCTCTCTTCCCCACCTTTTCCCTATTCTCCACTCTCTCAATAGAAACAAGAAAGCAATTGCTGTATTCAGAAAGCATACAATAAAACAAAGCATCAGTGAGGAGAGGGGCTCTATAAGCAGTGCTTATCTCACATTCTGGTATCAGGGTGCTGTTTTAAACAGGAACACTGTATTAACATTTTTGGCAGAATCCAAAAAACACACAGAGCTTGCACAAGCCCAGATGATGGCGTTTCTCCCAGAGCACCACAGCCTGATCACCAGAAATGTGACCTCTGTGCAGAGTTCCAAACCTTACAGAGACAGGGTGCTGGAAAATACAGCCCTGGCATTCCATCCAGTTCTTACACACACACACACACACACACACAAAAAGGCTACATTTAGCCTATCATATACATCAGAGGTAGGCAACCTATGGCACACGTGCCGAAGGCGGCATGGAAGCTGATTTTCAGTGGCACTCACACTGCCTGGGTCCTGGCCACCGGTCCGGAGGGCTCTGCATTTTAATTTAATTTTAAATGAAGGTTCTTAAACATTTTAAAGACCTTATTTACTTTACATACAACAATAGTTTAGTTACATATTATAGACTTACAGAAAGACACCTTCTAAAAACGTTAAAATGTACTACTGGCACACGAAACCTTAAATTACAGTGAATAAATGAAAACTTGGCACACCACTTCTGAAAGGTTGCTGACCCCTGATCTACATTATAACTTTTGAGTGCCATACTCAGTAAATAACTAGGTTATTACATTCACCATTTATAACAACACTATACATAGCACTTGATTGCTTTCCAAATAGCTTACACCCTAAGTCAGAGGTTGGCAACCTCTGGCACGCAGCTTGCCAGGGGGCTGAGCCAGTTTGTTTACCTGCCGCATAGGCAGGTTCAGCCGACCACGGCTCCCACTGGCCGCGGTTCACTATCCCAGGCGAATGGGGGCGACGGAAAGCGGCGCAGGTGAAGGATGTGCTGGCCGTGGCTTCCTGCCACCCCCATTGGCCTGGGATGGTGAACTGCGGCCAGTGGGAGCCACAGTCGGCCGAACCTGCTGATGTGGCAGGTAAACAAACTGGCTCAGCCTGCCAGGGTGCTTACTGTGGCAGCCACATGCCAGAGGTCGCCAACCCCTGCCTTAAGGCAATTCTTAAAAAGGGCCGTGTAACCTGAAATCTAGTCAATTTAAAAAAACAAGTTAAAAGTCAGTTTTGGGTACTACACCTATCTCTGAATCCCCACCACTATTTTGTGTGTGTGTAAGTTTTATATTACATTTTCCTGTTTTAGAAAAATGGCTGTCTTTCCCCTGTTGCTGTTTATAACACACACACACACACACACACACACACACACACACACACACACACACACACACACACAGAGTGAATCTGACTGTGTGTGCCTTGTAGTTAGACAGTTTGGCTCCCCGCCGCCCCGGAGAGGAAAGAACCCATCCGGAGGCCGGAGTGGGCGGATCTAGGGAGCTCTGAGCCTGCCCCTCAGAGGGTCAGGTGGCGATCCAGAAGTATAAAGGCTCGCCCTCAGAGCTCAGTAAGGCCCAAGCCACCAGAGACGCCAGACGCCTCCAGCCTAGCCCGCGACTGGGAAAACCCCACGGCCCAAGGCAGCTGCCAGGAGTGGTCAGGTCTGCCCCGTGCCCGCTACCCAGAGGAGTTGCTGGACCTGCCCCGCGCCCACTACCCGGAGGAGTTGCCGGGCCTGCCCCGCGCCCACTACCCGGAGTTGCCGGGCCTGCCCCATTCCCGCTACCCAGAAGAGTTGCCAGGCTGCCCTGTGCCCGCTACCCGGAGGGGTTGGCAGACCTGCCCCGCGCCCGCTACCTGGAGGAGTTGCCGGACCTGCCCCGCGCCCACTACCCGGAGGAGTTGCCGGACCTGCCCCGCGCCCGCTACCCAGAGGAGTTGCCAGGCCTGCCACTCGCCGAGGAACCTATAGTCCTGAGGACAATACCCCAGAGGACAACACCCTGACCCAGGTGCGACCCAAGGGGGAGTCTGGAAGTAGCCTGGGGGCAGCCAACCCTAATCTGGCTGCAGCACTGCCAGAGCCCATGTCAGTGTGTTGCGGCCAGGATCCCCACTGACTCAGCAGTGGGTCTTCTGCCGGCTGCTAGGGCCCCGAGCTGGGATGCAGTGGAGTGAGAGGGCCTGCGTCCCCCCATCTCCCAGGCCTTTGGAGGCTTGGGGCCTACTATTGTTGCTCAGCCCTGTCTGAGGGCCTGAGCTCCTGACTCTGCACTGCCTGTCCTGACCTAGGGCCTGGGCTTGCTACTACTTGTACTATTGTTGCTCAGCCCTGTCTGAGGGTCTGAGCTCCTGACCCAGGGCCTGGGCTTACGGTGTTTGTTCCAGTACCACAAGGGCTGCCGAGGAAGACCCCACGGACAGACTAATTCCCCAAGCGTCAACTGCGGTTAGTGAGTTGGTGTGGCTCCCCGCTGCCCCGGAGGGGGTCGAGCACTGGGAAACCCTCGTACACACCTATACAGGGGAAACAATAAAAATGACTATGCACAATATGCTGTGATGTTCATAAAGTAAACAAGTGGAAAAGACTGAAAAAGGTACCTTTCTCTAATCTCTTTCAATTGTAGCAATCTTGTTACTTGTAACTATAATAGGTATTAAAAAAATCATACAAAAGTGAGTTTTTTAAATTGACTATGTCCTTTTAAAATGTTGGCACCCAAAGTCAGTAACTTAATACTTGTATACCTCCATCATAGTTCTGATGCTTTACCTTCTTCCATCCTCTATCATCCCGGGGCCTGATTCTGTAGTCTCTATTCCTGCAAAATTCCCATCAATCTCAGTCAGTGTTTTGCATGAGTAAAGGCCATAGCACTGGGCTTTTGATGGTTTGCAGAGTAATATTTTAGCATTACTACCAGGCTGTTAGTTTTTCTTTTAACTACTGTAAAAGCAGTAGTAAAACAAAAGCAAATATAACCACACTATACCTACAAGCCACAAAGCCAAAGGCACAAAGTTAAAATTCAAAGTTAGACCTAAAACTCTAGCTTTGCATTCAGTCCTTAACTGTTGTGGTATGTCCTCCCCACCCCTCTGTCATTTAATAGCCCTGTCAGTCTAGAATTTTTAACTAATTCTGAATTTCCTGGCTTTTGTGGCTGTAGATAAGAAACTCAGTGTTTCTATTTTAATAAATGTAGAATATTTTTGTGGTTGTATTTATTGTAGCTTAGCCAAACTCAACAGGAAATTGCACATAGAGTACAGCGTACAGATCCAAGATCCTCACTATAAAGTGACTGATAAACTAAAGGGAAACCGAAGAAGGCTAATAAAGAGGAAAAAATGGGTTTGGTGGCATAACCTATGAAGACAAATTAAAGGAATTTGTGGGCATCATTCTAAATATAGGGGCTTAAGATACACCAATAAGATATGAAAGTGCAAATACACACAGGAAATGGTATGAACTAAGGACCAAAATGGTAACAAAACTGTTGCTATTCTGAAGCATGGTGGAGGAGCTAGATACAAAGCAGGTGCCATGCAGAAGGTGTACCTTTCTCTGTGGGAGATCTCAGAGCAGTAACATGTGGGAGCTGGGAACAAGTGCTGTGTGGGTGGCCTGTGTGATAGAAGGGACTGCAGCACACACTGCTATGGAGCTCCTGCCATCCTCTCCAGCAGCCTCAAACAGTGCTTGCACTCTAGCTATCTGAGCAGGGCTGGGGTTCAGATTCTCCTGCACGTACACCTGGGTAATTTCTTCACACAAGTACTTTGCTTAGCCTTTGGCTGCAGAGAGACTGCAGCTTGCTGTAAACAACTGGCCACTTGTTGTTGGTGAGGTGAAGGGATGAGGTAAGGCTGTGCCAGAGTGTGAGCCATTGCAGGAATTCAGGCTCACTCAGAATTGAAAGGGTATAAAGCGCTCACTTTCTGCAGCAAGCCAGTTCTGCTGACTCTTACAGTCACCCCACCCCACTCACTTGTGAGAGGCTGGTGTTGTCAACAGCACTAGCCATGTGCAGTGTCTTCACTCGGCAGCAGGATTGTATCAGCCCATGAAAAAGGCCATAAAGAATGAGGGGAAAGTGTTCCTTGTACCTCCTCCCTTTGGCACCCACACAAGCTGGGCACAGTCTGTGTGTGTGTGTGTGTGTGTGTGTGTGTGTGTGTGTGTGTGTGTGTGTGTGTGTGTGTGTGTGAGAGAGAGAGAGAGAGAGAGAGAGAGAGAGAGAGAGAGAGTTTGTACACAAGTATATCTTAGGGATGCAACTGCAACATCTGTGTTCAGAAAATGTGACGACTGCATAGGCCAAATTCTTCCCTAACAGAGCTCCATTGACTCCATTTTCATCTTCAAAAGGAAACAATGAAGAGAGGACTAGCCATGGACAAATACTTGAGAGGGAATCACTGAAAAAAGTACAAGGAACATTGTACTTAAGATGGTTACAACATGGAGTAACAGCCTCAAGCTGGACAACAGGACATTTAGATTCAATATTAAATAACTAATCTGTAATAAAGAATCTAGTGACAGGACAATGGACTAGACTGAGGCACTGCCAGCCTAGTCTAGACATATCATTTGGGTCAGGCTCAAGTTTCTGATCTGACCCCTTTGCACTGCTCAAGCAGCAGAAAGCAGCTAGATTGTGGCTGTAACTGCCAGACAACTTCTGTGACAACTGCCTCACTCCAGCATAGGTAGGATGTCAGAGGCAGCAGTGGGTTTGTCAGGGCTGAAACGGAGCTCTGCTCTACCTATTCTCAACTCCTACAAACTGGAGCAGGTGCTAGACTCCACAATGAGATTGAGGCCGCGCTGAAAGCCCATAGAACCAGGGAGCTGTAACCAGCATCTTGATGTGCCTTTCCTCTGCTCCTTTATGCAGTGGGCTGAGCACAGGAGACAATCTAGCTTTGGGTTTAGTGAAAAGCATAATCCTGCTCTATGCAAGGTACCAGGAAGGTTCTTTACAGCCCTTCTGTGATTTTATCTAGGTCAGTATCTATATATCTGCACACAGGGCTGAGTGTCAGAAGCCTGAGTTCCACTGCCAGCTCTGCCATAGACTTCCTGTGTGACCTGACACCCAAAGGGGCACTGTGAACTTGAAGATCACACTCCTGTCTGACAATTTTTTGTTAATGATCACAAGTAACAGCTAACATTACTACAACTGAAGGGGTTTGACAGCAAGAAGATTTCTATTTGTTTACCTCGTGCATGTGCCAGCACTTTGGGTGAAGTCACATTCACTGTTTCCCCTGTACAGTCAGTCAGTTTCCCCTATTGTTTGCGTGGGTTTCACAGCAACAGGGGAGAGAACAATGTTAAAAATAGGAAAATGTGATTTGAAACCACCAACATTGGCAGGGGAGACTCAGAGGCAGGTGCAACATCTGAGACAACTTTTAATTCATTTTTAAAAAATGATTTGCTTTCAAGTTGGTGGTGCCCTTTAAACCTCTATTTGCCTCAGTTAACCCCTTTGTTAAAATGTGGACATCACCTTTCCCAATAGCATTTTGAATCTTAACTCATTAATTTGATTCAATACCCTTGCATAGAAGCAAAAATGGGAATGCCAAAGTTTGATCATTATTAAAGTGATGAAGTGAGCCTGATTCTTCTAGCAGCAACAACTATGCAAAATCCACAGTTACACCGTTGTCTTCATTAGTTGTCACAGTATATGTGGATCAGAATTTGGCCCAGCCTTTTAAAATTCAAATAAAAAAGGTTACAAATGCATTGAGATGAGCCAGATTGCACTTGTCTTGCTGGTAAGGATTCTTAGTATTTTTGTTTATCTTTTCATAAAATATTTCATTCTGATGGTCACTGCCGAAGAGTTATTAACATTTGTGCTGGTGGTTTTAAGTCTTTGTTGCCATTTTATGTCTGAAGAAAGAATTCTGTGCGCTCTCTTTGATCCTGAGCTTACCTTTGTTTCTCACATTTCCTGTCTTTGTAAATCTGCTTATTAACACTTTCGCTATATTGCCCTATATTCAACACAGTCTCAGTCACACTTCTGCTGAAAGTCTTATTCACACTTTTGTCTTCTCTGGGCTTGATTATTGTAATTTTTCATCTTCAAGGCCTTCCTAGGAGTTTGCTTTCTTTAGAAGGCACACACATGATCATATAATAATAGGAACTCACATTTTATATAGTACTTTTCATCACAGGGGATCTCAAAATGACAGAGATTACACATACAGATATCACTTTATCCATTACTGAAATGAAGCAAACTGAAGGCTAGGAAAATTGTGACCTGTAATTCGCAGTCAGTGAAGCTCCCCCAAGTGGCAGTAATGGTGGAGGCCATAGTATAGATATTTTGACCATCAAGGTTGCTGCATTGGTGGAGGATGATAGTTCCAAATTTCTCTCGGGTGGAGGCAGCAGCCAGTGAGAATATGACTGCACAAAAGGGAGGAAGAGAGAATTGGGTGAAGCTGCATTAATTATTATTGTCTTGGGTACAATTTTGTATTTGTTCAACCACAGATGGTCCTTGCTCAGGTCAAAATTGCTATAAACAGGTCTTCACACTATACTTGCAAATTATTAATATGCCTGTTGGTCAACAGTCATCAAAATATTTTAGAGTTAAGCTATGAGGTCCAATTCCCTCATATGATTTAAAGGATCTTTAAAAGGTCACAGCTACATAGGCAATAGGGTTACCAACGTGGTAATATTTAAAACCGGACACTCCAGCAGGAGTACTGGAACCTTCCCTGCCTCAACTCCTCCTCTGAGGCTCTGCCCCAGTCCACTCATCTTTCTCCCTCCCCATTGTCGCTTTCTGCTTTTCCCGTCGCATTCCCCCTGCCCAGGTCAGGAGGGACTAGCTTGCAGAGCCAGGGCTGGGAGTGGCAGCCATCCAACAGAGGTAGGAGGCGGCCCCAGTTGAGTAGAGGTTGACGTGGGTGATGACCTGGTGCCTCCCTGCCTCCCTCGCCCACAGCAACCAGACTTTGAATGTCCACTCAGTAGATCTGACTGGACAACCTCAGGTCCCCATTTTAACCAGACTTTCCAGTCGAAAACCAGACACCTGGCCACCCTAATAGGCAAGATCATGTTTAGTCTTATCTGGGTTTTACCACAAGGGCTTTGTCCCACAGTTTGGTAGTTTTCATAATGTAGATAGGACCTTAAACTCATACATGCCAAATCCCCTGCCCTTCTGAGAGATGATACAGAGCAGATCCAGGTCAAGTCTATGGACACCAAATACATGTTTTTGTTTTTTTGCATGAGTGTAACTAAATTAAGGCCTACACACAAACTTGCCCTAGTTTAATTAACCCCCTGCAAAATGCTTATTCCTTTTCATAGATTTTAAGACAATATAACACAGACCATAGAATTTTATCCAGTTATCCCTGAATTGAGCCCAATTGCCCGAGTATGGCTAAATCATATTTTTCAGAAAGGTGTCCAGTCTTGACATGCAGACATCAAGAAATGGAGAATCTACCACTTCCTAAGTAGTTGGTTCCAATGGCTAATCACCCTCACTGTTAAAATACTGTCTTATTTCTAATTTGAATTTGTCTAATTTTAACTTTCAGCCATTAGTTCTTGTTATGCTTTTCTCTGCTACACTAAAGATCCCTTTATATACACAACAATCAAAGTCACCTCTTGCTTATCTTTTTGATAACCTAAACAAATGGAGCTCTCTAAATCTCTCACAATGAAACATTTTTCCCAGGCATTTTTGGGGCTCTTCTGAATCCTCTCAAATTTTTCAACATCCTTTTAAAAATGTAGACATCAGAAATGCATGCAGTATTCCAGAATTTGTCTCACCTAAGCCATATAGAGGCAAAACCTCCTGTTCCTAATAAGACTTAAGGCACACCAAAATGAACTACTCATCAACCAAATCAGAGCATTCACCCAGTCTTCTGCACCAGTTTAACTTTAGGAGTTCAAATTCACACCTTTAATTAAAACCGTGCAACTCTTCCTGGAGAAAAACTCTAGTTACAGTGGTGCAAGTTTTCTAATATAGACAAGCCCATCAATATGCTTTACGTAGCACAGTTCTCAGAAAAATTCCAGACCACACTGGTTAGGGAGACCATAACAAACAGTCATGTTGGGTGTTGCTCAAATAAACCAACTCTATTATAATGAGACCCATCAGTAATTAGATTAAACTATGTCAAATCCTTGAAAATTCTTAAGGTATTCTTTTGGGTCTTTTTGTCTCTTAAATTATGCAAAGTACTGACATTACATTCTGTTTTGAGTAGTATAAGGATGAGCAATTCACAGAGCAATTCAGATTTTCCTTTCATGGTTCCCATAACAAGAGCTTCATGTTTAGTGTAACTGTTGGAATTTTTTATTCTTTGGGTCTCCCTGACGGACAGAGGATGATCTATGTAATAATTAAAGGCACAAATCAGTGGTCAATGAATTCAATGGAAGGACTCCCATTGACTTCAGTGGGTGGGGCACTGTTTCTAAGAGTATGCATGTATTCACTGCAGAGTTTACAGAGTGCTCTTGCCCATAACTCTGCTCCCATCCACACACTAACCCCTCTGATCCAAGTTATAGGTGTTTTCAACCTGGCCTAGCTACCCCATCCAGGGGTACAAGCTAAAGATCAGGTGCTGCTTTCACTCAGCCTGGTAACTTGCTCACTTTGCTGTGAGGACACAAGCTAAACCTGATTGTCTTCCAATGCCTTCTCACAATTCCCCCAGTGTGTCAAGTAGAACAGAGAAGTTCTCCCACAAGTCACTGGGAAAGAATCATAGTTCAGTTTACTGCACTGCCCCAGAAGCCTTAGCCACACACATAAGTGAGTGTAACGCTAGTGAGGATATGTTAACTTGAGTGTGGCTTTGAAATCTGGCTGCTCACACCAGGGCCAGGCTAACCTGGATGCTCAGATCCAGATGCCAATTACCCAGGTTAGCTTTGCAGTGACGACATACCTCAAGTGACCTCAGACAATGAAGAGCTTTCTTCATTTAAAAATAGCCTAGTTTAAAAAGATTATGTAGGGACAGGAGAGGTGCTTTTAATTAATACTGGTAATAAGTCATTTCTTTTAGAGATGTGCTTTGTGTATTAATGGTCTGAGTGTGTTAATCCAAGAATTAAAGGTTTCATTTTACTTAACATACACATGAGCAAAAATATAGTCCATTTGAACTGCTGTGTTCCTATTGGGCACAACAGGCCGAGAATTGTGATGAGTAACATATTGTTTCAGCTAATGTTCTAGCCTGTACTTTGTGTTTAGTTAATTAGTGTGGAGGATGGGCTGTACAGAACAGCAGTTCCAGAGCTGCTAGTGAAATATGCTGGCTTTCAAAAAGATAGGCTTATGTTTGAGTTTTATCATTCCTTGGAAAGTCCCTATGTTTACTAAAAGTTAAAAGAGCAACTTAATCTCTCTGAATTAAACAACAAATATCTGCATTGTTTTATTTTACCTATTGTCACAACTAACAACATATATAATTATACTAAGTACAGTAAATATTTTCCTCTTCTTTTTCAGTTGATTTATTTTTTGCATTTGAAACCACTTTGTGTATAGTCAATGCAGTTGGTCAGAAAACTGTGAGGGTATGTCTACACTATGGGATTATACCGATTTTACAGAAACTGGTTTTCTAAAACAGATTGTATAAAGTCGAGTGCACGCGGCCACACTAAGCATATTAATTCGGCGGTGTATTTCCATGTACCGAGGCTGGTGTTGATTTCCGGAGGGTTGCACTGTGGGTAGCTATCCCATAGCTATCCCATAGTTCCCGCAGTCTCCCCCGCCCCTTAGAACTCTGGTTTGAGATCCCAGTGCCTGATGGGGCAAAAAACATTGTCGCGGGTAGCTCTGGGTACAGCCTCACCCCTCCCTCCGTGAAAGCAGCAGACAACCATTTCGCGCCTTTTTTCCTGGGTGAACTGTGCAAACGGCATAGCACAGCAAGCATGGACCCTACTGAGCTCAAGACAGCTATCACGGATGTTGTAAACACCTCGCACATTATCGTGCAGTCTATGCTGAACCAGGACCTGCAAAACCAGGCGAGGAGGAGGCGGCTACGGCAGCGTGACGACGAGAGTGATGAGGACATGGACACAGAATTCTCTCAAACTGCGGGCCCCTGCGCTTTGGAGATCCTGCTGGTAATGGGGCAGGTTCTAGCCATTGAATGCCGATTTTGGGCCTGGGAAACAAGCACAGACTGGTGGGACCGCATAGTTTTGCAGGTTTGGGACAATTCCCAGTGGCTGTGAAACTTTCGCATGCGTAAGGGCACTTTCATGGAACTTTGTGACTTGCTTTCCCCTGCCCTGAAATGCCAGAATACCAAGATGAAAGCAGCTCTCACAGTTGAGAAGTGAGTGGCAATAGCCCTCTGGAAGCTTGCAACACCAAACAGCTACCGGTCAGTCGGGAATCAATTTGGAGTGGGAAAATCTACTGTGGGGGCTACTGTGATGCAAGTAGCCAAAGCAATCATTAAGCTGCTGCTATGAACGGTTGTGACTCTGGGAAATGTGCAGGTCATAGTGGATGACTTTGTTGCAATGGGACTCCCTAACTGTGGTGGAGCGATAGATGGAACCCATATCCCTATCTTGGCACCGGAGCACCCAGTACGTAAACCGCAAGGGGTACTTTTCAATGGTGCTGCAAGCACTGGTGGATCACAAGGGACGTTTCACCAATATCCACGTGGGATGGCCAGGAAGGGTTCATGACGCTCGCGTCTTCAGGAACACTACTCTGTTTTAATGGCTGCAGCAAGGGAATTACTTCCCAGACCAGAGAATAACAGTTGGGGATGTTGAAATGCCTGTAGTTATCCTGGGGGACCCAGCATACCCCTTGATGCCATGGCTCATGAAGCCATATACAGGCAGCCTGGATGGTAGTCAGGAGTTGTTCAACTACAGGCTGAGCAAGTGCAGAATGGTGGTAGAATGTGCATTTGGCCATTTAAAGGCGCGCTGGCGCACATTACTGACTCGCTCAGACCTCAGCCAAACCAATGTCCCCTTTGTTATTGCTGCTTGCTGTGTGCTCCACAATCTCTGTGAGAGTAATGGGGAGACCTTTATGGGGGGTGGGAGGCTGAGGCAAATCACCTAGCCGCTGATTACACACAGCCAGACACCAGGGCGATTAGAAGTGCACACCAGGAAGCAGGGCGCATCAGAGAAGCTTTGAAAACCAGTTTCATCATGGGCCAGGCTGTGTTTGTTTCCCCTTGATGAACCCCACCCCCCTTGATTGATTCATTCCCTGTAAGCTACCCACCCTCCCCCTTCGATTACAGCTTGCTTAAGGAAATAAAGTCACTATCATTTAAAAATCATGTATTCTTTATTAATTCATTATAAAAAGAGGGAGAGAACTGACAAGGTAGCCCGAAGCTCCACCAGACGCCAGAGCATGTCAGTTTGATCATGCAGCAGCCCCAGAGTTGCATCCCGCCACTGCTGATCTTCCTGCCTACACCTCTGATCTCCCTGCCACCACTCCTCACCTCAAGCATCCCTCCTGTCCTCACGTTCACTGGCATCTTTCCTGTAATTTGATACCACGTCCTTCCACTCACTCAGATGAGCTCTTTCACTGCGGGTCACTTCCATGATTTCCAAGAACATTTCATCTCGTGTCTTTTTTTCCTCCGCCTTATCTGAGATAGCCTTGGGGATGGAGTAGGAAGGCTTGAAAAATTTGCAGCTGCATGAGGGAGGGAAAACAAGGAGAGAAGTATTTAAAAAGATACATTTTACAGAACAATGCTTATACTCTTTCACGGTGAACAACACTATTTACCTTACATAGCACATGTGATTTCACTACAAAGTCGCATTTTGCATCTTAATATTGAGTGCCTGCGGCTCTGGTGTTAGAGATCTCACAGATGCAGGTCCGGACAGCAGAATTCGGCTTGCATGCGGCCATGGTAAGCCATTGTCTTTTGGCTTCTGCAGCCTTCATATATCCAGTGCCTTCCTTTACCAAATAGCAAGCAAAGCCCGTTCAGTGCTGCTTCTTTCCTGTTAACATGCAGCAGCAGAACCCACCTTCCCATCCAATTCTCTGGGATGATTGCTTTACCCCTTCCCCCACCGCGTGGCTGGTATCATGGAAGATCACTGCTAAACACCCCCCTTTCCCCCCCACCCACCGCGTGACTGGTAGGAGGGAAGATCCCTGCTAGCCAAAAGTGAAAAAGCTCAGCGCCAATCACCCCCCCTTCCCCCGCTTGGCTACCTGTAAGGAAGGATTTTTTTTAAGCAACAGGCAAACAGCCCAGTAGGAATGGCCATCTCTGTCCCCTTAATTAAATTCCTGAATTTCAGCCAGGTTACCATGAACAATATCACTCTCCTGAGGATAATACAGTGAGATAAAAAACAGATGTTGCTTGAATGCCAGCAAACACCGGGACCATACGCAGCTAGGCTTTGTCATGCAATGACACCAGATTACTTGCTACAGGCATGGTGTGGTCAAGTGTCCTACCATGGGGGACGGAATAAGGCTGCCTTGCCCAGAAACCTTCTGTAAAGACTTTTGGAGTACCTCCAGGAGAGCTTCATGGAGATGTCCCTGGAGGATTTCTGCTCCATCCCCAGACATGTTAACAGACTTTTCCAGTAACTGTACTGGCCACAAATGTATCCCAAGTCCTCAGGGCAAATTAATCATTAAAAAACGCTTGCTTTTAAACCATGTTTTATATTTACAAAGGTACACTCACCAGAGGTCCCTTCCATGGCTTCATTGTGTGGGATAGTGGCTTGGGAGGGCTGGGAGGGTAAATCCGTCTGGGTGAGAAAAAGCTCCTGGCTGTTGGGGAGAACAGAGTGCTGTGTGCTCTCTGCAAGCTCGTCCTCCTCTTCCTCCTCCTCATCTTCCCCCTCCGCAGAATCCTCAGGCATGGCTGAGATTATCAGCCCCACCTTGGAATCCACGGACAGGGGTGGGGCAGTGGTGGCAGACCCCCCTAGAATTGCATGCAGCTCAGCGTAGAAGCGGCATGTTTTCGGCCCTGCCCCGGACCTTCTGTTTGCTTCTTTGGTTTTCTGGTAGGCTTGTCTGAGCTCCTTAACTTTCACACGGCACTGTACTGAGTCCCTGGTGTGGCCTCTCTGCATCATGGCCTTGGAAATTTTTTCAAATGTTTTTTCATTTCGTCTTTTGGAACAGAGTTCTGTTAGCAGGGAATCCTCTCCCCATACAGTGATCAGCTCCAGTACCTCCCATGCGGTCCATGCTGGAGCTCTTTTTCAGTTCTCAGGAGCCTGCACTGTTACCTGTGCCGATGAGCTCTACGCGGTCACTTGTGCTGGTGAGCTCTCCACGCTGGCCAAACAGGAAATGAAATTCAAAAGTTCATGGGGCTTTTGCTGTCTACCTGGCCAGTGCATCTGAGTTCAGATTGCTTTCCAGAGCGGTCACAATGGTGCACTGTGGGATACTGCCCGGAGGCCAATAACGTCGAATTGCGGTCACACTAACCCTAATCCGACATGGCAATACTGATTTCAGCACTACTCCCCTCGTCGGGGAGGAGTACAGAAATCGGTTTAAAGAGCCCTTTATATCGATATAAAGGGCTTCGTTGTGTGGACGGGTACGGGGTTAATTTGGTTTAAAGCCGCTAAATTCGGTTTAAATGCATAGGCCTGAATGTATATTAGATCTCCCTTCATCCGTTCATTTCTCTTCTTTTTAAAGGAAAACGTCCAACCAGTCAATTTCACCTTTTCCTCCTATATAGTAAGTTAATTTCTCCTTTTGTTTATGGATCTATTCCACAGCCATGGAGGGGACAAAATATATAGGAAAAGTAGTTTTTAAGTCCCATATATGACACAAAGGTACAATGCTGGAAACTTTCAATTCATTTTAAAAACTTGACTAGATTTAAAATCGATAGTGTCCTTTTCTACATTTGCTAAAGGAAAGCCAAGTGTGTACACTGACTCTTAGCCAGTTTTGTAATACTGAATATTATATAAAAGTGAAATCCAATGTAAACACTTGTGACAGCAGGTGAACTATATTTTGCCAATAGAACAACTACTAAGCAAACCAAAAAAAGATAAAAGTATTATGCACTCTATGCCACTGTGCAACCAAGAGGAGTAAGTGGCATACATCTGCAGAAAACAGCAGAAGGTGTGAGACAGTGCAAAGCATAAAGCTTTTTTCTACTTCTGTCTTTCACTTTAATGTTTTCTCCACCACTCTGTTTGTTAAAGATTAAATGAAGTTTAAAACAGCTTCACAAAATCAATGACATGTTTACAATCCCCAATCAGTAACAGAATATTTTAGTATTAATAAAAATACTAAATTATGCCAAGATAATTTCCTCCATTTACATAGGGAGTCCTGAGTTCAGGATTTCTTATGCATAGGGGAGGAGGGTAAAAAAAAACTGCTGTTTTAGGTGTTCCTTGGAGTGATTTAAACTTTTTAGAGAGGAAACAATATACTCAAGCCCTTGGGCTAGATTGTGGCATTTGGCCATAGCTCTGAGTAAAGGTATTTTTCTGGAGAAAGGGATTGTTGAGGAAATCCATGGGGAGGAGAAAGATATTCTACTTAGGCCTTGTCTACACTACAAAGTTTTGTTGACAAAAGGCAGCTTTTGTCAACAAAACCGTGGATGTGTACATACTGTGGTGTGACTTTTGGTGACAAAAATGCCCTGTTTTAGCGACAAAATAAAACACCCCAATGAGAGACATAAGGATTTTTGCACAAAATTTTAGTCGACAAAGTGCCAGCGTAGTGCCACCATGCTTGATTTTATCACTTTAATTGGCCTCCAAGACGTGTCCCACAAAGCCCATTGTGACCAGTCTGGTCAGTAGTTTGAACTCCACTTCCCTGCAGCCAGGTAAACAATCATCCACCCCTCCCCCTTAGAAGCCCTGGGAATTTTTGAAATTCCATTTCCAGGTTGCTCAGTGTGAAGAAGTCTCATCCCGTCTTCCCAGATGACAATGGCAGGTGATCACAACAAACGTTCTCCTGCTTGGACCGCTGCAGAACTCTTGGATCTGCTCGATATAGGAGGACAGGAGGCTGTGCAGTCTCAGCTGCTCTTGAGCCATAGGAATTGGGATCTCTACAGGCACATTTCTCAAGACTTGTGCGAAAAGGGCTGTGTTCAGGACAGGCTGCAGTGCAAAGCTGAGGCAGGTGTACCATAAGGCGAGGGAGGCAAACCATCACTCCAGTGCTGCACCAAAGACCTGCTGGTTCTATAAGGAGCTGGACACTATCCTCAGTGGTGACCCAACCTCCATTGCCAAGAGTCCTGTGAATACTTTGGCAGGTCTGAAGGCGGTGGAAAGAGGACCTAATCCAGTGGAGGATGAAGTAATTGATGAAGAGGTTGAGTTAGACGATGATGTGGAGTTCCTGGTGGGTTCGCCCAGTGGGGCAGGCAGCCAGGAACTGTTCACTACTCCGGAGGCATCTAGCCAGTCTCAGCAAGTCCGGCGAGCAAGAAGCAGGAGAGGAGATGCCTGGTAAGTGGCTGTGGTTTGTATAGTGCAGAGGCACATAGAAATGTAAGGCTGGCTGTGTTTCTGTGTGCTGGACATTTCCCTGTATAGCTAATCAGTACGGTGGAACAAGGTGTTGATGCACGCTGAGAACTCACAGGAATCCTCCAGAGAGATCTCTAGGAAAGTTTCTTGGAGGTACTCGTCATTCCTCTGCCGAAGATTCCTTGGCAGAGCTGTTTTGTTTCTTCCCTCATTGTAGGAAACTTTCCCGGGCCATTCGGCAATCACTTGTTCGGGGACCAAAGCGGCACACAGGTGAGCAGCATAGGGATTAGGGCAGAAGCAACAAGCTTGTAGTAGATGTATGCTCACTTCCCTGCTTACCCTTAGCAGTGAGATGTCTGCTACATGACCCCCACCTGTGGAAAAGTGTGGGAGAATTTTAGAATTTTTTCTGTAGTCGGCTGTACCGCAACCCTTGCAGAGTCCTCTTTTTCCCATGCAGAGTGCCTCCTGCCCAGCCAACAATCACCATGCTTTGGGTGTTCGCAGAGATGTGTGCTTGCCAAGGGTCAGTGAGAAAGTGATTATGTACAAAAGGTATATTTTACTGAAATGTTTCAATGCTGTGCATGAACTTAACAATCATGCTTCTGTGCATTGTTCCTTCTGCTTCGGCAGATGTGGCTCTCAGGAACACCCCCCGCCACACTGGCCAAGCATCTGTGCTGCGCCAGATAAGAAAGTGCCCAAGATGGAGCAAAGAAGACATGTTCCAGGAGGTACTGCACTTCTCCAATGCAGAGAAAAGGGAACGAAAGGAGTGGAGGGAAGATGAATGGCAGGACAGAAAAGAAAATCAGGAGTTTGTTAAGGATGCTACTGAGCGGATGATTAAAGTCATGGAGGAGCAAACGCAGATGTTGAAATTCTTAATAATGCTGCAGACTGAGCAGATGTGGGCCTGCCCTCCCCTGCAGCACTTTCAGCACTCTTTTCCATGCCCTCCCCTCCAACTCTGCCCTCACAGTCCTTTCCACTTCCTGGGACTTCTTGTTTCTCCTTCACTCCACTCCCTTGACAACTTTTAAAATGATAGTTGGACCGGCACACGGCTCTGAAAATCTGCCCCTTTCCTGGTACCTCCTTTCCCACCAAGCATCTTTGTGTGTGTGTGTGTGGTGTTTTTTGTGCAATAAAAGCAAAGTTTTTTAATGGTAATTCATCTTTATTTGTTTCCTACAAATTGAGATAGCAGGCACTACCAACTACAGGCAGTTTAATCATTTGCTTATTGGAATGTAAGGCCTCAAATGTCACCATTGCTTCCTAGGAAAACTATATGTAATGTAACATTGCAGCATCAATCACAGATATACACATTACTGGTTCTCATTTTCAAAGTGTTGCCTCAAAGCCTCCCTGATATGTCTGCAACACCATGGAGAAGTGTCCCTTACTGTTGATGTACTCCATCGCAAGGTAATCTGGCGCCAAAATTGGAATATGTGTGCCATCTACTGCCCCTCCACAGTTAGGGAAACCCATTTCTGCAAAGCTGTCCACTATTTCATGCACATTTCCCAGAGTCATGGTCCTTCATAGCAGGATTAATTGCCCTGCATGTTTGCATTAACGCAGCCCCAATGATCAACATCCTCACTCCAAATTGATTTGCGATTGACCGGTAGCAGTCTGGAGTCGCCAGCCTCCACACAGCGATTGCCATATGCTTCTCTACCGATAGGCAGCTCTCATGCTGGTGTCCTTATGCTGCAATGGTGGGGTGAGCTCCACACACAGTTCCAGGATGGTGGCTTTCCGCATCCGAAAGTTCTGTAGCCACTGCTCATCATTCCACACCTGAATGACGATATGATCTCACTATTCAGTGCTTGTTTCCCGAGTCCAAAAGTGACAGTCCACCTTCTGAAGCTGTTCTGTAAATGCCAAAAGCAATCTAAAGTTGCTACTATCCATATCACACAGCATGTCAGGCAGCTGGGAGTCTTCTTCAGTTAGGAACTTCACAATTAACTGCACTGCCACCCACGATGTCTTCATGACAGTAATCAGAGGATAGGAAAGCAGTGCATGATCCATCCCTTCTCACAAAGATGCTGGAGCACACAGCAAACAAGGGCCATTGGAAAATGTTGCAAAAGCAAGCCAGAAACCCATGGAATGCTGGTACAGAAAGCAATGCATCATGGGACTTTGAGCCCAGTCCCAAGATCTGCCCAAGACCTAGTGGTAGAAGGTGTCATGCTGGACTGTGGGATAGGTACCCACAGTGCACTATTCACACTGTCGATGCTAGTGCTCCAAGTGTGGACATGCTCTGCTGACAGGGAATGAGTGTGAATGTGCAATACCGATGTTTATTATAGCGCTTTTTGAGTGTCGACATAACTTCTATCAGAGGGGTAGCCGTGTTAGTCTGGATCTGTAAAAAGCAACAAAGAGTCCTGTGGCACCTTAAAGAGTAACAGATGTATTGGAGCATAAGCTTTCGTGGGTTGAAAACTCACTTCGTCAGACGCATGTGTCAGACATAACTTTTGTCAACAAAACTCTGTAATGTAGACAAGGCCTTAGTGAATAGGGGATAGACACAATCAGAAGACATGGATTCTACTCCCAGCCCTGTCATGGATTTCCTATGTGACCTTTGTTTTAATCTATCCTATCTCTCAGTTTCCAATCTATAAAATGGGGATAACATTTTCCTCACACACACACACACACCCTTCACAGAGATGTTGTGAAGCTAACATCCACTGATGATTTTGAGGTGCATTGCTAGTAAAGTGATGAGGGCCAGATAAAGTATGTAGGCAGAATAGCTCCAGGGAGTACAGGTAAAGTACACATGCTGTATTATGCCTTGCAAAGAGATGAGACATATCCTCATCTATCTTCAGCCAGCCAGCCCCCTGCCCTTCTCCATCTATTTTTGAGATGGATTGCACCCTCAGTGGATACACCAGGAGCAGCTCCTACCCTTCACCTGTAGTGGAGAAATGTATTTTGCCCTTGCCCTTGTATGGAGGGCCCCAGAGAAAGGATCTTTATATCATCCCATCCCCTAGTCTGGGCATAAGCGAGGGACAATCTGGCCATGATAGGGTGAACTAAAGAGAATCAAATGTTTGAATAGTTTTCTATTACTATAAAAGCACTCACAATTATTAAGTCTCTGTATAAATTACTATGATCTATTATTTGTATTACAGTAACTCCTAGAGGCCCCTACTTGAAATGAGGCCCTTAAAGCACTAGGTGCTGTACAAATACATAGAGGCAGTGCCAGCCCTGAAGTGTTTTCAGTATAAACAGATAGACAAAGGGTGGGAGAAAGGAAGTGTTATCCCCTGATAATTGAGGCATAGAAGAACTCAGTGACTTGCCCAAGATCACACAGGAAGTCTTTGGCAGACCAGGGAATTCAGCCCAAATCTTCTGAGTTCAGGGTCTTAGCCGTACGACCTTATTTCCTCTTGCTATTATGTTACTAATTTAGTTTCATTTTTCTTTCTTTACAAATTCAGCCCTTTCATCAATCTTTTACAAGAAGTCATCATGAAAGAGCCATGAGTAACAGAGTGTTAAGGTCAGTTTTGAAAATTCTGCTGTGGTGGTTTGTGATCCTGTTAGCAAATCCGACCTCGCATCACTTTCAACCTCCTAATTATCCAATATACCATGAAAGACACATGCCCCAGTTCGAAATGTCTGGTCTCTCTCATACCTCTACATAGCCTATATTTTCATGTGACAAAAATTGTGTTAATCTCTAGCTGTCTTGGAAACCACAGTAAATGAGGGCAACATCTTCCCTTCTCTAACTCATATATGCATCTAAGATGTCTACCATTCATGCATGGGGATGATATGGGGGAAAAAATGCCTTGGACCTTGCATGACCGTTCCAAATAGGCTCTTATGCACTGGTGCTAGTGCATTTGCTAGTTTCCTGTTGTTTTATCTATTGAATTAGATTATGATTTTATGTATATAGTGCAATGGGTATGTACAGGACTTAAATAGAAGAAGACAAGCTCCCTTCCCCATAGAGTTTACAGTCTAAGGACCTGATCATGCAACCCGTCATCAAGATGCTAAGTACTGACTCACACAAGTAGTCCCACTGCAGCCCACAAGGCTGCTATTAACCTAAGTGCTTAGCAAGCTGAGTAAGGCCTGGAAAACATACCCTGAATAAGATATATTCATCAATATGGGTTTGTTTACTCATGGAGTTATTCAGGAACAGATGCTTCTTCATAGTCCATGTGTGGACACTTTTATTTCAGAGTAAGAGGACCTTGATCTTGTCTAGCTTAAACAGTTTTCAAAGCCCTAAGACTCATGCCAGAAGTAGAGGAAGGACTAAGGAGTGCAGTTGGGCTTTTTTAACATTTCCTTTATGGTTTCAGTGAGCTGCTATCATTGAACTGCTATATTTCATAGATGTTACATGCATCGTATACCTATAATGTTCAGCTGTGACAGTGGGAGCAGGGAATACCTGAATGGAGATTAGCAGTGGCTAGCTTTCTGACAGAAGTGATTTTAAGCAGCATTTAAGGCAGCAAAGGGAGAGCCCATTTCAGGCAGGTAATCACCACATTATTAAATTCAGAGAGCAGTCATTTCAACCATAGATTATTATGTTTTGTACTGTGATAGTACTGAGCAGCCCCACTCATAGAGGAGGACCTCACTGTGCTAGGTGCTGTACAAACACAGAACAATAAGACGGCCCCACTCCAAAGAGTGTAAGAGCCAAATATGCTTTTAAAGTCTTTTGAACTACAGATCATCTCGCTCTAGACAATAATGTATTTAGAGAGAAGGTTGAAAATGGACAATCTCTCTGATTCTGGTATATTTTTCTGTAGTTACATTCTTTTTTTATACAAAATGATCCCTCTCTTTATTGTCAGGTTCTCTACAATAATGTCACTTTAGTGAATGACTAATCTCTTAGGCACTGATTTTACAAAGACATATGCACACAAGTCTTGACTTTGATATGGCTATGCCCATGGGTGTATATTACTCACATGCATAAGTCTTTGCAGGATCAAAGCCCTAACACTGGTGTTGATTCTTCTAATACCTGTCTGGCTGTATTTACAAAGAGTAGATGGTGGAGCTTGTTTATTACAAGATGTGCATTCTGAAGGGATAATTAAAGGGACATCAAGAATTTAAAAACCAGCCTCTAGCTGATTTTTTTTTAACAAGTTAACACTATTACAACTGATAGAGATTTGAGAGAGAAAAAATATATTTTCTATAATCTTTCTTTGTATACAGTTAGTTAGGGCCAGATCCCGCAAACTCTTACACATGTAAAATTACATATGTGTCCAAGTGCTTGCAGAATTAGGGCCATAGTTAGCCAGTTTGCCTTGTTAGTACCAGGCGGAAAATAGGAAAATGTGATTGTAAGACCACACAAGTTGGCAAGCACACACGGGGCAGTTGTTGTACCTGAAACTACCGATAACCAGGGCCGGTGCAACCATTTAGGTGAACTAGGCAGTCGCCTAGGGTGCTAGGATTTAGGGGGCGGCATTTCTTTGGTAGTGACCGCGGAAGCCGGATCTTTGGCCGCCTCAGTCACCACTGGCATTTAGGCGGAGGGAGCTGGGGCAGGGGAGCATGGGGAGGGCCGCCTGCAGCAAGTAAGCGGAGGGGGGACATGCAGGGGAACTCCTCACCCCTGCTCCACTTCCACCCCAAGCAAGCTGTCGCTGCTTCACTTCTCCCGCCTACCAGGCTTGTGGCACCTAAGCTGATTGGTGCCACAAGCCTGCGAGGCAGGAGAAGTGAAGCGTCCAGGGCATGCTTGGGGTGGAGGCGGAGCAAGGGTGAGCTGGGGCGGGGGGGGTGCCTCAGGGCGGAGGGTGGGGAGCTGCTGCGGGGGGTGTGTGCCTCAGGGCGGGGGCTCGGGGACAGGGGAGGGCGCAAGGTGGAAGTTTCACCTAGGACGCAAAAAATCCTTGCACCGGCCCTGCTGATAACTCATGTTTTTTTCCAAGTGACTAGATTTCAAGTTGACCGTGTCCCTGTGATACAAAGAAGACTGGAAAACTCAGCAAACTGACAAAGGGAAACTTTTCATTTTTAGACTGATAGATTAAAGTCACCGGCAATTGGTGTCCCCCGGTTGTCAAATCACTTAGTGGCCTTAGGTCAGACCCTAGTGGATGGGTGTCCACTTCACCTCCCAAAAATCCATGGAAACTGGAGTTCATTGTCTCCTTTATAAACACAATCAGTAAAAAGACCAATGATGTGATTAAAGAGATCTACTCTTTCACCTCAAAGGCACTGCTTACCCTAAAGAAACTACCCATGTGCTGCCAACAGGTGTCAGTAAGGAAGTTGTATACATGGGGGAGTTACTTTGTGTTAGAACACAATCCTGAGGAATTGTGATAACTAACTGAGTGTAACATTGTCAGCTGGATGTGTCTAACCTTAGGGTGACATGACGGTACGCACCACTGTCCCTTTCTACACATCATGTGACTCTTCAGGGTGATGGGATAACAGGATGCAAGTTCCTGGTGCAGACAAGCCAACTGAGTACATTTGAACTGGTGCTGAACACTATTCACTTGCAAGTGTGGACAAGGACAAACAACCATGGTAAACTCTGACCAAATTTTGTCTCGTAAATCTGCTTTTAAAGGTGCCTAGATACTACAGTGATGGACACATTAGAAATGTACAACTAGATAGGCAGGCAAGCCCAACAGGGTATATAAGATAGGGAAAGCATCTTAGATTAGATCTGTCTTTCTACCTGTCTGTCTACCTTATTTAAAGCCAACTAATCAAATCAGTGCACTTTATCTATCTATCCAGGTATTTATAACATACTCAGCACTGTGGTATCTGAGTGCAATTCAAGGAGTTCAAAAGCTACATGAACATAAGCTAAGTATGACATTTTCCTTACTCAAGAAAGGAAATCCACATCTTAAAAATAAGCATAGCTGAGGCTGGCCAAGCTCTCAGAAAGGCACAATGTGCTGCCATGCAGGCACCTGAATGAAGGCCCAGAGCTCCTCAAACCTGTAGTACACTGGCATTGCTGCAAAGGCAGCATGCTTGGCCCTGAGGGGGAAGGGGACTCTGGAATACTTATTGGTTCATGCTAAAGCTGCATGCAGAGCGAAGGAATCTGTCAGTCTGTCTCTTTTTTTAAACACTTTGGCAACACTTGCATAGCTTGTCATGACAATAAAGTCTCACTGAACTGAACTGAAATTGCACTAATCAGATGTGGAGGAAGAAGTTAACCTTGTCTGTAACAATGAGTCTTTGAAGGGAGAAAAAGAAAAGGAAAAATGAGAGGTGCTTCCCACTGAAAAGAACATCTCACACGATCAGTGTGAAAATGTAAAATGATTCTAATTAAAATATACCATTGGAAAACAAAGCCAGAAGAAAACAAACAAATCTAGTGAACCAGAGAGAGAGAAAAAAGAAATGTGAAAAGGGAAGGGACATCTCAAATATTAGATCCATTGAGGACCAACATTAAGGACCATTTGATTGGTAATTTCAGTATTTGACTAGTTGAAAACATGAAGTTTCATTCCTCTGTGATGTCCTTTCAAATGATTGGGGACATGTCAGGACCTGCAGCTGCACTAGTTAAACATGTGAGGTGGATGCTTCTGCTATGGCAATCAACAATGAAATGGCAGCTTTAGCATTTAAACCATCTTAATTAAGTGTCAGAACTTACCCCCTTTGAGGTGAATGGGGAAAGTGTATACGTCTTGTAACGCTATTGTTTTAGCCTGTCTGGCTTCAGACTCAAAACAACAGTGGATTTGCATGAGGAAGGTTATCTTCAAAGCCAGATGGGCTAGAGACCGAACTCTTGGGGGTGGTGGGGGTGTTAAATTAAAGTGTAAATTTTGGAAAATGTACTAAAATCTGGAAGATTAATCTGGGGTGGGGGAGGGTAGAAGGAGGAAAAGACTCTACCTAAACCATCAACATACACAAATTAGTATTTATTCTGTTTATAAATTACTTGAAGCCTGAATCTATTTAGATATAGAGTGAGTGGACAGCCCAGCTTAATGGCTGTCACAATTGTTTGTTTTCTACAGAAGCAAAAGCTTTCTTTTCAGAACAATGACTGTTTCTAGTCCTTATCACTGTGATTAATTAGTTAACGGCTGTACAGGACTTTGAAGATGGAGAGGCTATGGAAGAGCTATGCATTATTATTGTGAATTTAACATTCCCAAAATTCTGCTTCCTTGTTAAGGCAGTCTTCTAAAGACCTGTCCCAAACAAACAACTGAAGACATGAAATAGATCACTTAACTCCCGTCAAAGAAATATTAACTTCAAAGCCAAGTTAGGACCATTTAAATGCAAGTAAGGTACTCCATGAAATAAGACAATTGGCGGGAGGCAGTCGTGTATTCACACACCAGGGGGCAGTGGCATATGTACAGATCAGTCAATACACTACATTAAATACGTGCTACATATGGAAAACTGGAACCCATAAGTCTCCACCTATGCATTTCCCACACCGTGAAAGCTGCAGTGTAATGACGGCTCCCTCTTTTCACCACTGTATCATCTAACTCGACTCTGAACAGGATTAGATAACTGTGTTTAAATGCCTAGCCCTGTTTACACTACAGCTTCGGGCATTGCTACCCCTTATGGAATTGCAGCAGTGTTGGATTACAGATCCTACTTTCTCTCTTGTGGTCAAAACCAAGGTCTCAGTTCAAAGGTGATCCTTTTAAAACATTTGAGCAAACCTGGGGCCCACTCCAAGGCCCATTGAATTCAATAGGGAACTTGGGACCCATGTTTGGTCGTTTTTGAGTTGTGTGAAGAAGACAACACTTCTTTTTTGTGCTGTTTATGTATAATTTGTACTACAATAACTCAAATATAAAACATTGATTTTTTTGGGTGTATGTCTAGTCCTTAATGAACAATAGTCACTGTGCTAAGTTTGACAAAAATTGGTTTTGCAATTTTAAAGTCCGAAATATTTCAAGTTATGTGCCTGAGCAGTGGATAAGTGTCAGAATGCCTGAAACTGCACATAGTAATAGAACTGCCCTAGTACAATTATGCATTTTATTTATATTACTGTTTATAAAACAAAAAACACTGGTTTAAATTAATATCTGATATAGCCAAGGCAAACTTCTGATTGCCATCTCGTGCTCAAGCCCTGTCCTCCAACCCTGGAGAGAGAAAAACCAAACGTGCTGCTTTATTTGGAGGGCTAAAGGAGCTCCTGTTGAAGACTCTGCTTGTTTTGTTTAAGCAAGAACAGTTCATTCACTGGATGACATTTTCCTTTACAAGCTGCTCCTAAAGAAAGCTACCTTGTTCACTTTGCTCTAGGCCAATGCACAGCCTCACTGACATTAACGGGGCTGTGCACAGGCATAAAAATACCTGTTTCAACGTGAAGTGAACAGAGAAAAAGAGCCCCTCTCTCTCCCTCCATCATTTTAATTTGCTTTCTGTTATCATCCTTTTTGCAAGCCCCAAAGGAAAACCAATATGTTTGAGTTGCTTCCTCATAGATACATACAATAGAGGAAGTGCTGCTGATTACTTGTTGAAAATAACCTGATACATTGATTCCAAGTTTTGGTGCACATAAAAATAATTAGGCCTATTTCTTCTCACACTTATCCATAGAGCCCTGCAAATCTGCATATATCCAATTTATATCCACAGACATTCACGGACCATGTTTGTGGATCACAGATCGGATGTGAATACAAACTTTGTATCAGTGCAGGGCTCAACTTATACGGGTGTGTAACTGAATTAGGCACAAAACAGGAGGGGGGAGCATTGGCCTGCTAAACCTAGAGTTGCAAGTTTAATCCTTAAAGGAGCCACTAAGGGATCAGGGTAAAACCAGTACTTTGTCCTGCAAGTGAAGGCAGGGGGCTGGACTCAATGACCTTGGGGGGTCCCCTCCAGCTCTGTCAGATAGGTATATCTCCATATATTATTTTATTATTATATTATTATTAGAAGAATTAGGCCCATTATTTTTATGAGCTGCTATATTTAACATGACAAACTAAAAGAAGAATAAGAAGGCAAGCTGAGGTAAGATGTACAGTTTATATTGCTTTACACTGGATGCTGAGAAATATATATCAGAAGTGATGTTTTCCAAGATTTCCTTTATGCACCACTTCATCACAACATAGCCTCATCTCTGCTCATAAACTCAAGGCTGATAGAAGAGTATCCATCTTCCTATTCCTCCTCACCTTCCCTGTCTCTTCTCTCCCTGTAATGTCCAGGCCCTTGAAGTGCCCTCCATGAGGTCCAGAAAAAAGGAACAAAATACTATCACAGAGGAAGCTGAGGCCCCTGGGCCAGATATGCGTGGATCCAGTTGAATTAGTCTGGTCCAGGCCCAGAGTGACCCTAAAAGGCTCTAGAAGTAACTGCGTGTGACATTCTATTAAGCGGAGCCAGTAATTTTTTTTTAAATTTAAAAGTAAAAAAAAAAAAAAAAAAAGGAAACATTTAAGTGAAATATTCACAATTGCCCCCTTTTAGACCATCTCTTCAGCTAACGGCCATTTTTCAAATCTGAAAAAAAATTGCAATTTTATTTTACTGTCAGAACAATTTC
The DNA here is from genome assembly GCF_007399415.2 of Gopherus evgoodei. Lineage (NCBI taxonomy): Eukaryota > Metazoa > Chordata > Testudines > Testudinidae > Gopherus > Gopherus evgoodei. The sequence goes on from NC_044323.1 coordinate 73,416,228, forward strand.
TTCCCTGATTTTTGATCATCTGTAATAGTAATTAACTAGCCATGCTGACAATGGACAGATTTGGGGTCCCTTGGTTTACAGGTACCATAGTTTCTCCCTTGCAACACATCTCTTCACAGTATAACTTAAGCATTCATATACAGCCTTTTCGCGCCACATGTCCAGTTCTAGAGTAGGTTTGGTATACTTTACACTCTCAGCTGGTAGGGCTGAGACATTAAATTGCTGTCTTCCTGCCCCACTGCAAATCCCCATCTATCCTTTCTCTCTCATACCTCTGTAAGGAGAGAAGGATTAACAAGATTGGCTATGTTATCTTTATATAACACGCAAAGCATTTCTGTGTGGTGCCTGTTTCGAAGCTGATGCTGATTGCATCAGAACAGGCAGGGGCAGTTAGTAACTTTCAGGTTGACAACCCGTCTAAAATCAGAAGGCTCAAACCACACAGTTATCGTTGAAGGGGGCTGCAGAGATCTGCTGGGTTAGGTGGGGAGGGAAAAATGTAGGAGTTTGTTCAGTTTTGACAACGGTGGGCTAGAATCACCCTGGAACTCATGACTCAGATGTTATTGTGGGCACAATGCACAGTTAGCTTTACTCCTAGGAAACTCTCTGATGCTGAAGCCAGAGCTTAGTTACATCGGTGACTCAGATGTGTGAAGATTCGTATTTTAGCACTTGGCAGTCAGAGGCAGCATTAAACTATTTTAAAATGAATGCTGATGAAAATGAAGAACGTTACAAATACTGTATGCCATGAATGTGCATTAGAATCTTATTAAATACGAATAGCTTAATTGTTCTCGACTCTATCACATTTTTTGGTTAGTATTGTAGAAATGAGCTTACTGCTTTAAGAAAGACATTTAGTTGATCCTTTCAGGAAGGCCTGAATTAATATGGAATCAGATTCAGTAACCCAGCCACCTTTCAGTGTATAAAATGGAGAAAGAAATATTACCCATGGTCAACTCTTCGTTGAGATATACAGTGAAACCTGTACAGAAGACCACCTTTTTTAGGCCAGCATCTATCCTGAGACATCCCCAAAGTAGCCATAAAAGATACTGAATTAAATTTTGCTTTGCCTTTAATTAGGAGACTCTTTGAGGGGCAGGGACTGTCATTTTTTATATATGTTTGTACAATGCCCAGCACAACAGGGCCCTGACTGGTTGGCCTCTAGGTGCTCTTACAATATAAATGATGATAATAATCAGTGTTGCCAAATTTTGCAATTTTATCATGAGTCTCATAATACTGACTGTTTTTCTTAAATTCCCATCTTCTGAAGTCATAAGTCATACGATTATATAAGAATCTAAGTTGTTTTTTCAAGGTAAGTTTCCAGTCTCCATGGTTGTGGAGGAAAGGTTGAAAATGAGAATTCTAAAGGATTAAAAAACAAAACAAAACCAGAAGGCATACCAAAAGAACCACAAATATATTATTTTCAAAGCTCATGATTTTTAAGCCAAGCTCATAAATTTGCAGGGCCTGACTCATGATTCTTGAATTCTTGGAGTTGACACTACTGCATAATGAAACAAATTATTTGTTTCCCATTCCATAAATCAGCGGTCCCCAACCCGGTGCCTGCGGGCACCATGGCGCCCACTGGGGCATTTATGTGCGCCCGCCTAGTGCGCAGCAGGGAAGAGAAGCTGCGGCTCCACACCTGATGGGGACAGAGAACTCAGGCTGCAGGCGCTGGTGCTCTCTGTCTCTGGTGCTCTCTGTCCCTGGCAGGCGCAGGGCTGCAACTTTTCTCCGGCTTCTCCGGGGCTGCATGCGCCGGCTTTCTCTGTCCCTGGCAGGCGTGGGGCTGCGGCTTCTCTTCGGCTTCTCCGGGGCTGCAGGCTGTGGGTGCTGGTGTTCTCTGTCCCCAGCAGGCGTGGTGCCATGGCTTAAGCTGGAGAGAAGCTGTAGCCCCACGCCTGCCGGGGACAGAGAACTCCGGGGCTGCAGGCTTCATTCTATGTTAAAAGTAAGAATAATAAATATATTTGGACCAGCAGTTCAACAATGTTTTACTTTTTTAAAAATAAATAGGATGAAAACTGTTTATGATATTTATTTTGTAAAATAGTTTGTAGATAAAAAAGAGCAAATTCACATGGTAAGGTGAAAGAGTAATTGCCGAATAATTTAATTAATACCTTTCACATGTGAAATTACCCTTTTAATCTTATGGATTCAAATATTATGTAATATTAAATATGATGTTTTTCATATTATTTAATATACAAACAGAAAATAAGCCTTGAAAAATTGTTGGCGCCCGCCACACTCTTTTGAAAACACGAATGTGCTACTGGCCACAAAAAGGTTGGGGCCACTGCCTTAAGTGGTCCCTTTCCATAGGTTTCACTGTATCACCAATCATTTATGTAGTGCTATACATTTACATGGTGCTTAGCAGTAGATTTACTAGATCAACAAAACTAAGATCCCTGACCTACAGAGTTTCAAACCTAAAGATTTTTATTAATTGGGAGAGTGTAGCACAAAGTGGCCTAAGATCTTTATAGCTGGGATGATTTATGGTGACACACTACAAAGGAGCAAACCAGAATTTCAGGTTTCTGTATGCTTACTGTAGCTTTTCTGAATTGGACACAAATAGTTTAAGAGAATAAACATTTATGTAATATTCCTTAATAAGCTTGTTGGTGAGACAAATTCCCAGTAAAGAAGGTGACATAAAATGCGAGAAACAGACTCAGTTGTTCCAATGGTGGTCATGATGTAGCAGGAGATGAAAAATACAACAGAAAAATGCCTCTCTTTTTTAAAAAGGGAGCAGGTGAGGGGGTGTCTTTCCATTAGGACTTCCATGCCCCCTCCCAACTGATTTATGTCATGACTGACAGCAGCGTATCTAAATCGATGTGCAAACAAAATACCTACAGCTGTTTAAAAGAGACTTGTAGGTATCATTTTGATTCAGCTTTTTGCAGAGCAAGAGGATTTTGGGGTCCTTCTCTGAACTGAAAGTAATGGGATTCTTGCAGCCCCCCCCCTTTTTGCTGATCTATGCAGCTTTATCTCCAATGTTTGATTTGCTTTGTTTCAGTGACTTTTACCTCGCTGTTAGGCACCCAGAATACTGATACACACCAGCAGCATAAAATATGATGTATTATTATTAGAATACATATTGCGACACAACCTTTTCATCCTGATCCCCCTTCCGAATGCGTGGGGTGGTTTTGCTGTCCCCTGCTTTGTAGAGCTCTGGGAAAGCCCAGAACAGAAGGCTCGTTATCAAGTACTTAACTTTCAAAATGTTTGGGAAGCTGACTGGTCAAGTGTCCAGGAATGTATGTAAACAAAGCTCTCACCTAATCAAACGGGGATGATTAGCTGGTTGAATTACAACAGAGTGTGTCGGGGGAGAGAAAAGAATACAAACTGCTTAATTACAGAAGTGTCTGTCACTTACACCTGTATTCCTGATTCAAGTGAAAAGCAAACACTGACTGCTTTCCATATTGTGCCTTTCAGTATGCTAATGAGATTATATAGATGCCATTTAGGATCCCCAGCTTTGAGTAGTGTCAGGTTACTGCCTCAGTTTGGCACCAAAGGGCATTCGTGCAGGATGTGCTTTGCAGGACTCGATTTCAACTGAGGTTAGCATAGTGATGCACTGTCTATATTGGGTTTTTAAGAACAAATGCAATCCCCAGTGTAGATGTTACTAGTTTGCACTGGTGCACTTTACCCTCCCGGGTAATTTACCACACACGAGTGCAAGCCTCATTTTGTACCTGTGCAGCGTGTTTACATCGGGGGGTCACACTAGCATAACTAAAAATTTCCCTAATCTAAGCCCTTAGTGTGAATTATTTTATCAGTGATAATGAGAGTTCTGTACCAAATATTCATGTGCCACTTTGAAATGCATCCCTAAAAATGAAAGTTCTTAATTTGATTATTCAAGCAGGCTTGAAACTGGTTTGCAGTCTCTTACATCAAGGTCCCAAACATCTCCTGTCACAAATGATATCATCAGTTATGCCCCATAGCCACTGCCAACAGGATCAGATATGCTACTTTTAATTAAAAATGTTACTTCCAAATGCAGTTTGCAGTTCATGTTCTTGGTGAGAAGTGCGTCTCACCTTGTGAACTTTCAGATTGTTGTGCTGCTGATCAAAACACTGCAACCCTGTCTATGGAGCCAAATGCAACAGAGTTCAACAACCCTGGTCTTCAATTTAGTTGTGGCTGCAACCTGTTATAACAGGCCTGATTCTCCCCTGCCTTGCACCTTATGTAGCCACTTACACCTGTGCCAAATGGGTGTGAAATGTTACCACAAGAACAGTCACATTTTACACCCACTTTGCACTTTTTCCATTGGTGTAAATGACTACACAAATTACAAGGAAGTGGAGGATCAGGTCCAAGTCAAGTTGGGCCAACATAAATAGATGGGACTACACCATGACATAACCGTGTTCAAAACATGCTTGAACCCAAATAACTTGTCTACACTAGACCTTTTCTCCCCCAAACTCCCCTGCCACACACACACATTCGGTAACAACAGTGAAAGAACTAACATAACTAAGATACCAGTGGCCACTGGCATGTTTCCAATTGGATCACGTGGTATGTTTTCACTGCAGAGTTAACTCAAGTGTTGCCCCTAACTCGGTTCCCATACATACACAAAACCCTCTGACCCAAGTTTAGTAGTGCTTTCAGTCCAGGTTAGCTGGTATGGCTGTTGCCAACCATTTCTCAGAAGTTTTATGATATTTGGCATTTTTTTAAATGCCCAGAACCTAGAGCCATGTGAATAAGAGAGAATTTCAGCTTTCATAAAAAAAAAAAAAAACTAACCTCCTAGCCCCTGTGGTTTCAGAGACAATCTTCATAGTGTGACCTGAATGAACCAAAAAAGGTTCAAAAACCCAAAGGCAAATAACAAGAATCCGATATTTGTTGTTTGGCTTACAAATCATGAGATTTTATAAACTCATGATTTTGAGGGGTCCGACTCAATGATTTTCAAACACTTGGCATTAGCATTATTGTGGTTCAGCCACAGCCTTATTTAGCAACCAGTGTTAGATTGCATAGGGACCTTATTAAACTTGGCTCCTAAGTGTCACATACTACCACCAATACACGACCCCTGAAATCACCACACACAAAATGTAGCTAAAACCTGCATTTTCCTTTTTCCCATGAATGTAACTTCTATTAGCTTTTCAAGTCAGTCTGTATTTTAAAACAAACCATAAGATATTCACAAGCACAGCAGACCCAGAAAGAGAAAGAACAAAAGCTGAAGAACTCAAATTGTCATCCCATCTGTAGAGAGCTTTAAAAAAATCCTGCTCCCCCCACCTCCCTTTCTCCTCCTTTTATTGTTCATGGAGGTTTTCCCTGAAGTCTCAGCTCCTGCTCACTCTTCAGCTGTTGCTGCGTTTCTTACGGAGACTCTGTGGATTTAAACAGGGGTCCAATTCTGGCTAAGACTATCTGACACTGGTAAAAATAGAGAAAGCTTCCAAATGTTATTGCATGCTGCATTATTTCTCTCTCTTTTCTCATGTCTCATGTGGTGTTTAACAGATTTTTTTAAAAAGCTTTTAATTTCTCAAGCTATTAATCAAGCACAAAGCAAATATTGCACTCTGACAGATCCTGAAGTAAAGGATAGAGGAAATTTTAAGAAATCAGGAACACACATGCATGCATACAAAGACCAATGGGAGTTTTGCTGGAGTAAAGACTGTAGGATAGGGCCATGCAGGTAAAGCATTTTTGCAGATATACAATGCCTTTCTTACAACTTTTGTTTCACAGTTCATGATTTCTGATCTTAGTAAACTGCCAGTGACAAGCAGAATGGCATCACATGATCTGTTAGAGGAGAGGATACATTTTGATGTATACACTTATGGAGTGAGGAACCAATATTTACAAACTTCAGCACACCTCCATGGGAGTGGGTACTGCTTAAGATGACAGTATTTTCCCAAAGGGAAAATGGAAGACTCCACAGGTTAGCACTCTGCCACTCTCTGTCCCCCCTTGTGCGGGATCTCCCAAGTCCCGCTGCCCATAGGCACCAACTTTTCCTGGGGTCAGTGGGTGCTCGACCACCTCTGTCCCTGGCCCGCCCCGATTACACCCCTGGCCCGCCCCCATTCCAACCCTTTCCACAAATCCCCACCCCGGCCCCGCCTCTTCCGCACCTCTTCCCCTGAGCGCACCGTGTTCCCGCTTCTCCCCTCTCCCTCCCACAGCTTGTTTCATGGCGGCAAGCACTAGGAGGAGAAGCAGGGACGTGGCGCTCTCAGGGGAGGAGGTGGAGGTGAGGTGAGGTGGGGTGGGGAACTTGGCTGCCGGTTTTTCCCCATGGGTGCTCCAGCCTCGGATAACCCACGGAATCGGTGCCTATGCCCCTGCACATGTTCTTCTGTGTCCTGCTAGGGATCGCACTCCACTTTTTTGAAGATCAGTAATCAGTTGGCAAGAGCAAATGGGCAAATGTATAGTTTTGTCAAAAAAGTCAGGATGGACGGGACACGGCTTTAAAAAAAAAAGGGACTGTCCCAGCCAAAACAGGACATATGGTCACCCTACTGCTGCCTGTCAAACTCATTGTGGCCTTGATCTGTTATAGGAGCAGTTCTCAACCAGGGGTCCAGGGCCCCCTGGGAGGCCGCAAGCAGGTTTCAGGGAGTCCGCCAAAATAAACCAGAGAGCAGAGCCAGCATTAAACTCACTAGGGCACAGGGCAGAAAGCCGAAGCCTAAGCCATGCCGCCCAGGGCTGAAGCCAAAGCTTAAGAAATGTAGCTTTATGGGTCCCCGGGCAATTGCCCTGCTTGCTGGCCCCTAACACCAGCCCTGGCCTTTAATCTATTGGATATGCAAAAGAACAGTTGTTGTGGCAGAGATGGGCTGTGGAATTTTTATAGCATGTTGGGGGAGCCTCAGAAAGTAAAAGGTTGAGAACCCCTGTGTTATAGTACCCTAGTACTTTTCTTTCTTTCATCATCATATCATTTCTTTTCCTTCCTAATTTGCAGCTGACTGGTCCACAAACCTGAATTTATAGGATGTTCTAGATTATTAACTGTTGCAACCAGATTTAAAAGAAATCACATGTATTATGGAAAGGATATTACTCAGTCTAATTGCAAAGAGTAAAACACTAAAACCAATTGTCTTCCCTAGCACAAAAATGAATAACCAAAGAAGAGATTTGACTGACAAACTATGTAGGTTAAAACAAGAAATATACAAGTATCGGGGGTAGCCGTGTTAGTCTGTATCCACAAAAACAACAAGGAGCCCAGTGGCACCTTAAAGACTAACAGATTTATTTGGGCATAAGCTTTTGTGAGTAAAAGAGCCCCAAAGTAGGTTTTTTACCCATGAAAGCTTATGCCGAAATAAATCTGTTAGTCTTTAAATTGCCACCAGACTCCTTGTTGTTTTTAAGAAATATACAGTTATTCAATGCTGCAGTGCATGGAACAGATACTAGGAAACTGTATTTGTTTATACCAAATTAAAAAAATAATAGAACTAACAAAATCTTAAAAAATAAAACTTGACTCACAAAATCTGGAAAGAACCTGCCTCTCGTGTATTCCACTGGTGAGCTGCATGTGACAGGTCTTCTTCCATTTGCCAGCAGGGGTTCCATTTGATAAGGTATTGTCCAAAGAACAGCACTCTTTCAGAAGCTCACACTCTCTGTAGGTATGGAGACAATGTAACAGCAATACGTACTTCTCAAAATTATTCTGAAATAAATATATAGGAATAAATGAAATTTCAAACATTTTCTATAGCATATAGTCTAATGTAGTAAATATTTGTTTACCTATTTTGTGTATCAGAATTAGTCACTATTCCCTTATGTGGCTCTCAGACTGAAGAAATACAGTATGCAGAGAGAAAAAAAACTTCTACTAAGGCCCTGCCACTTCAATTCATTTCACACAGACAGATCACAGGGGGCCTTAGCTAGCAACATACATTGAAGAAAGGCTTGATGTGAAACGAACGATTAGGAGAGAGTGCCCAGACACTCTCGTGATAAGCACTATAGAAACGAAAGAAGTTAATAAAATTTTCTGCCTAAACTGGTTTTGAAAACCCCACCATTTTTTGAAACAGTGTCACAAGTGGTGCTACAAGTATGGCAAGAAGGACAACCATGAATTGCACTGATTTGATCAACTCTGTCATTAAGGGTGTTATTGTCAGTGGGAATGCTGCTCTGACAGAAATGATAGCCAAACCATGTGTAAGGGCTGGTCTACACTAAAAAGATACCTCAGCACAGTTACACAGGGGTATGAAAAATCCACCTGAGAGATGTAGTTAAGCTGACCTAACCCGCAGTGTAGACGGTGCTAGCTAGATGGAAGAATTCTTCTTTCAAGCTAGCCACAGGCTCTCAGGGCACTGGATTATCTGGGAAAACCCTTTAACGTGGCTTGTGTGGTTGCGGCAGAGCACTGGGAGAGAGCTCTCTCAGTGCTCTAAAAAACCACTTCCACGAGGGGAATAGCTACCAGCGCTGGGAGCACGGCTCCCAGCACTGGTGCGCTGTCTACGCTGGCACTTTGCAGGGATGAAACTTGCTGTGCTCAGGGGGGTGTTTTTGAGCGAGAAAGTTGCAGTGCTGTAAATTGCCCGTGTAGACAAGCCTTAAGTGTAGACATACCTTGAGGCTATGTCTACACTACAATCGCTACAGAGGCACAGCTGCAGCGCTGTAGTGTAGATACTTACTACAGCAACAGAAGGGGTTTATATGTCACTGAAATTAATCCAACTATCCATGAAGAGGCAGCTAGATTGAGGGAAGAAACTTTCTGTTGACCTAGCTGCATCTACAGTCGGGGTTAAGTCAGCCTAACTACAACACACAGTGTTCATTTTTTTATAGCCTTGAGCAACGTAGCTAGGTCAACCTAAGTTTTAGGTGCACACCAGGCCTCAGGGAGATGCCAACTAAACTGTCTGTTATCTGGCTAAGCAGGACTTAGAGAAATACAGTCACGACCTTTGGGTGGTAATGCCCGCTTTGGATCCCAATCTGAGACAAGCATTCTTTCCACCAAGCATTGTAGCTTTTCAGGTTCCCATTCGAGCATTAAATAAAAACGCCAACTGCAGCACCAGCCTGTTCAATAAACTTGGTGCAGTTCAGTTGCCTTTCAACCCTCTACTACTGCAGAGGTGAGGCCAAAGTAGCCTGACCCTGTCTGACAATGAACCCCAGGAGCACTCAGTGCCATAATAAATAATGCAGGACAAATACAGAGAAGGCATGAGACGTGGGAAATGTGATAGCTCAGTTTTGAGGCCCAGGTGGACCAAACTGGCAGTCTTGGATAGAAACAGAATAAGTGTGAGAAATCACTCATCCTTAATAAATACTAGTTTCATAGACCTTGCTGGTTGTGAGAAGCATTCAGCTTCAGCAAGTCATTGAAAACAAAATGCGCATTTTTTCACTTCAGAGGATTTAGTAGTTGATTAAATACAAAAAGAGGGAGCTTGGTGGGTAAAAGAACTAGCCTTTCACTTCAGGGAATTCAGGTCGAGCCCTCCGTGAAATGAGTTCATGTCTCAGTTCAGTGTCTCTAGTGGATAATAGCTCACATCACAAAACCACAGTAAAGGATTTGGCACACTATGGCATGATGGATGATCCCTGCTCAGACAGGAGAGTGGGAGGGGGCAAGCCTGAGATAGTATCATCTCTTAACTGCAGAAAGAGAGGCTCTCGAGGTCAAGGGAGTAAGGGAAGGAAATGCTAGAAGCTAGCATCTTTTGCTTGGAATTACATCAGTTTCATGTCAAAATAGGCAATTCCAGGTCTCCCTTACATATTTAAAGCCAAATCCTGCCCCCTCTTCCACAGCTGATATGATTCCACTAAAGAAAGGTGTGGGGAGCAGGTTTTAGAGATCCTACAGAGGGACCTGCACCCACGGAGGGCTATGGAGCTCTGCTCCGCAGGGTTCCAATAGACAAGAGGAATGAGGGGATGGACAGAAGTTAGGTGGGTCAGTCTGTGGCTATGCAGGTCCACTGGCCATTTCTGTAAGTTCTGTCTCCAGCTAACTCTAGCTCCATTTGCTCCTAGGTGACCAGTCATTGAACCCTGATGTACAGAGATGCAGTAACCACACACAGTTACCACAGTTCTTAAAACTCCATGTACCAAACTAAGCATGCGAAAGTCTAGTGGGCCCACTCCATTTCTCTCCTCAGAAAGGTCCTCTACCCTCTCTCTCAGCTTCCTCAGACAGTAGCATGCTAGTCTGCTGCTCCAGTCTACATGTGGGGGTAGTTGCAATTACACAAGAACAGATACTCTCATGATACTCTGGCAATTTCACTTCTGAATTTTCAGCCGCTGTAATTAAAAATGGGGCTTGAAGATGATAATTATTCCTCTTTGCCCCGTGATTGGCATTTGAGGGCTAGTCTGCACACAGACTTCCACCAAAATATTTAAATTAGTTTTAATTCACATCTTTAGTTATTTTGGTGCAAGTTTATGTGCAGACACACTTTTTTAGAATAAAAATGTCCTACACCAATAGTCTATAATTGCAATGGATATGAGAATCTTCACTGAAGTTGGTTTGAAATGTCATTTAGATTCACAAAGTGATTTATTGGCTTAACGGTTTTAATTTCCTTGCATCGTCCCTGTATTTAGTGCAGCCCATTATTCCAGGCCCTGATTTTGAATTATGCTCATGCTCAGTTACCCTTCAAGATACAGCTGCAATTTTTAATTTGTGGATGCAGTTGCTGTGATTACATACACAAACTGAGTATCTATTTGTACAGAGAGCCAGTTCTACACATAACTAGCAACTTTATGCATGCGAGTAGCTATTTTGACCATATAACCCAAGTAACTGTGCACACAAATGAAATTAGTCATACAATTACATAGGTTCACTTTTGTAATTCAGGTCTTAAATTGAAGTATAAAAGGTAGTGAATTTGGAGTATTGTGTTATTAAAAATAGGCCAGATCCTCAGCTGATGAAAATAAGCATAAGTCCATTGTTTTTCTTTCTGTATGATATGCATTATCACACAACTTTTATCTGTATCTTCCTCTCAAGATTTGCCACATCTGATTAACAGTTCAACATATTCCTCTGTTGAAAGACCCAAAACAGATTAAATCTGTTTTAAATGAAATTTGGCATGTTTGTGATGCACTTTGAATTCTGCACAAGACTTTACAGCTCGGCTTGTAAATGCTTCATTAACTTTTTTGCCACCTGGCTTACATTACAATTGTGAGAAAATGTAGATGCCCTCTAGTGGCCTATTTACACTGAAGTTTCTTGGTGCCGCTTTACCCTACAGAACACACCAGGGGCTATGTACGCTTTATAGCACAGGTCGGCAACCTTTCAGAAGTGGTGTGCCGAGATTCCATTTATTCACTCTAATTTAAGGTTCCGCGTGCCAGTAATACATTTTAACGTTTTTAGAAGGTCTCTTTCTATAATTCTATAATATATAACTAAACTATTGTTGTATGTAAAGTAAATAAAGTTTTTAAAACGTTTAAGAAGCTTCATTTAAAATTAAATTAAAATGCAGACCCTCTAGACCGGTGGCCAGGACCTGGGCAGTGTGAGTGCCACTGAAAATCAGCTTGCATGCTGCCTTCAGCACCTGTGCCATAGGTTGCCTACCCCTGGTCTATAGTGTGGTGTTCAGAGGAGCCAAATCATGGAAATTAGGGGGCCAACTGGAAAAGAAAGGCAGATACAGAGCAGCATTCTTCTTCAGTAACCTCTGTTCTTGAGCAGCATTTCTATGCAAGCAGAGGAGATGGGTGAGGAATAGAGCCTGGGCAAGCAGCCACTCTGTGCAGCATGCTCCTCTTTTCAAGGCAGTGGAACACATGATAGAAAAAAGTTTCCTAAGTTATTTTTGCCTGGAGCAGATGTAACTCCCCCTTCAAGACTTTCAGAGATAACAGAGCAGGATTCTTTTTCCTGCAACTCTCAGCTTTCCAGGAGAACTGGTGGCCCCACCTATTTTCAATTCCATTCTGCCATTGGCCTCATCTCTCAAAGCATCTGTGCATAAATCTAACAAAGGCTGTGCAGCTCTGGGGGTCAGCCTTGGGGCATATGCAGGAAATGTAGCATCCTAATGAATAAGGCTGGGTTTGATACAGAAGACTATGGCCCTAATTCTGATCTTCCTTTAATAGATCAGAAGTAACTTACCTGAATTCTATCTAGGTTCTTATAGAGCCCTCACTCAATATAGTTACAGTGCTATAAAACTGGTGTAAGCGAGATCAGAGTCAGACACTATCCTAATTACCTTGTATTTTCCTTTTAGTGTGACAAGGATTAATACATTTTAGTTATAATCAAAAAGGGTTCAGAATATGGGAAGATCTAAAGAGTTAAAGCCATCCTTGACGCATACACCTTAATTCCTGCATTGAGCATAAATTAGGCTACGTTTATACTACAAAGATAAGTCGCCCTATGTTAGGTTGACTTACAGCCATCACATTAATTACTGCAGTGGCTGATGGCCACACTACCCTCCTTGGGTCAGTTGTGTCTGTCCTCACCTGGAACGCTTCCACTGACCTAAGGGGGCAGTGTGAGGAGCTCAGTTCCACTGGCAGCTCCCTGCCGGGAGCTCAGCTACCCCACAGATTTCCAGCAGACTGCCCCCTCCACCTCCCCATTCCCCGCTGGGAATGGGGGGAGAGTGGACGGAAGCCGCTCAGGGCCTTCTTGCCTCCTTATTCCCCACTGGGAGCAAGATCCAGCCACCCAACACTCCAGTGGAACTGGGGCAGCTGGTCTCTAGCTGCCTGGCCTTCTTGTCAATTTAATGGTGGAGCCAACAGCCAACGTAAGGAAAGCAGTGTCTACACAGACATTACGTCACCCTAACTACATCGACATAAGCCCTATGCCTCTCGTTGAGTTGATTTTATTACAGTTTTATAGCAGGAGAGTTACATTGGCAGGAGGAACATTTCAGGGTGTACACCTCCATTATTTTGTCTGTGTAGTGTAGACAAGGCCTTAGTCAAGAGCCAATAATCATCTCTTTTTCTACTCACTATCTGCAAATTACTTAGCACACTCCTGGACTTAAACAAAATATCCTTCGAAGGTTTTTCTATCACTCTCTGTAACTTCAGTATTCAATCACAGCTAAAGAGGATAAAAAATGGCAATATTTGGTAAAATATATGTTAAATTGCGTCCTCACACGTACTAGACTGGTTACAAATATTCTGACCTGGAAAAATTGCTTTGGGTGTTTTTGTTCAATTGTACTAAATAGCATTAAATCTGTATGTACTAATGGACATACTGTGAAAAGATGGGGATCATGACATATAAATGATTTTATATTTTTCTCACACAATGGAAACTTAAAATTGGTATAAATATATTAAAGCATTGGTGCTCATGATGCTAGCAAATTCTGAACTTCTGTTTACAGATACCTGTAATCCCACCATCAGTATTTCTTCAGTAATTAATTTTGATACAGTAGATTTCAGGCTAAGAGCAAGGCAACCTAAAGATAAGAGCAAGGTCTGGAAGGAAGAAGGTATGGATTCTATACCCAGCCGTACCACTACAGTCTTTCTGGGGTAAGATACTTTTTTCTCCATGTCTCAGTTTTCTTATATATAAAATGGAACTAGCAATCTATTTAATTTGAAAAGCCTTAGAAGGAAAAAATGTGCCCCAAACTGTGCCCTTTCAGTTTTAGGGTTAAGTACTGTAAGTATTTATTTTCTAAGTAATCAGACAGCGCTGAAGATTGCCTTTACAAGATTCACTTTTTAACCTGATTATTTTAAATAGAGCAATCTGGATAGTTTATATAGAAATGCTTAGGAAGCACACAACACACACGTGCACATGCACATACAGAATCTCTCTATCCATGCATGCACATTTACCACCTTAGTATTTTTGTTAAACTTAAGGTGTTATGCAAATTCCAACTCCAGCTCTGTAATTTCCCCCTCTTTTTAGTAAAAACAAAAAAAAAAGCTGAAACTTGTTTTTGAATATTCCTTTATGAACAAAGACATGAAGAATACAATTTTCAAAAGCACCATAGCAATTTAGGAATCTAGGTCCCATTTTCAAAAGGCATTCCTAGGCACTTAGGAATCTAAGTTACTTTTGAAAATGGAATTTATGTGATATTTGAAATGTTACTGGAAGCCCCCACCAGTATCATGGAAGTACACAAACACAAGATCTTCCCTTCAGTGCAGTTCATAGTTTGGGGCAATGACCAAGCAGCACCAAAGAATGAAAATCTGACACCAGAACCAAAATCATTATTTTTCGTTGATCAAAGCCTGCAACCTCACACTGCATTAATTATATGGTGAAATCCATAATGGATTGGTAGACGAATAAGGTACATCTGCCCTTAGTCCCACTTCTAGTACTCCCATTCCCAGTATGCAGAGTCCAATCCTCATACAAAGTCCTTTATGGAGTCTGATTGCCAACAGCAATGGTGCATTGGAGACAACCAACTTCCTACCCTACCACCATTAACAGCTGTTTCATGGCATGCAGGAGACTGGGGAGAGGAGGAGGAAGGAGTGGGGACGTGGTGTGCTTGGGGAGGGAGCAGAACTGGATGGGAAGAGGCTGGCTGGAGGTAGAGGGGGCAAGAAGAGGCGGGGCAGGGCTTTGGGGGAAGGAGTGGAGTGGGGGCAGGGCTTGGGGCAGAACCAGGGGTCTAGCACCCCCCGGCACTTTGGAAAGTTGGCACCTGTGTTTCACACAACACCTAGTAGCATGCAGGGACAAAGCAATATGAGTGAGCAACAAACAAATCAGAGTGAGAAAGAATTCTACTCACCCAGGTGAAATTTCAATATAATGTGGTGTTCTTTATTATGAAACCCCCCTGTAGTCCATTGGGGGGAGTGGCTCCTCCCCCTCCAGGTCTGTGGGTGGCCAATCCACCCCACTTCATCTCTGGGGGGTCACCTGACATGGGGAATCAGCGGGGCAATAGGAAACATGAGCTCAGGCCTGTGATCAGGGCCAAACAACAAACACAGCCCCAGACCCTGGTTGGGGGAGGGCAGCAAAGAGTCTCTGGCTCAGGCTTGCACTCGGGCTGGGCAGCAAACAGTCAGTTAACCCAGGCCCTTGACCAGGGCGAGGCAGTAGAGAGTCTGAGGGCTCAGGCCTGCACTTGGGCTGAGCAGCAAACAGTCGGACCTCCTAGCTCTGGCAGAGAGCCGACAAGCGCCTAAGAGAGGGGGAGACTGCCACCGATGGATTAGGGTGGCAGGGGGGATGCAGGCCCACCCACTCCACTGCTTCCCAGCCCGGGGCCCTAGCAGTGGCAGAGTTGTCTGCTACTGTGTCAGTGGGGATCCTGACCGCAACACGCTGACTCACTTGCTGTCAGTGTTGCACCAGAGAGGGGTTGACTACCCCTGGTCCACTTCCCAACTCCCCCTCAGGGTGTACCTGGCTCTGTAGAGGGTCGTCCTGGTCATCAGAGAAGAAGGCCTCTGTCAGCGCTCCCTCAGCTTCTGCATCAGCCTCCCAGCTCCGGAGATCACAAGAGGCATCTGGCTCCTCCGGTGACTGCTTCCCAACTGAGTTTTCCATCCCACCTTTGTATTTCCAGTCCCGCCCACTAATTTCCAGCGGGAGGGTTGAGCCCACCAGGGTTCAATGAAGGGCTCCTCCCCCTCCGGGTCTGTGGGCGGCCAATCTGCCCCAATACACCCCCATAAAATTAACTGCAAAGCTGAACACAGATACAACAGTGTCATAAACATACAGCTAAGGGTAGCATAAAATCCCTCCTTACCTGTAAAGGGTTAAGAAGCTCAAATAACCTGGTTGGCACCTCACCAGAAAGACCAATGAGGAAAGAAGATACTTTCAAATTGGGGGGAGGGGGAGAGGCTTTGTTTTGTGCTGTGTGGGTGTTATCTCCGGAGATAAAGGGAGAAACCAAGCAAGTAATCCAGCTCCCACTGAAATGATACATCTAATATTACAGAAATAGTAAATAATAGCAAGAAAATGCATTAGAGTATCTTTTGTTTTAGCTTGTGAATTTTCCCAGTGCTAAGAGGAAGGTTTATTCCTAGGGTTTTTTTTTTGTAACTTTACTGTTTTGCCTAGAGGGGAAATCCTCTGTGTTTTGAATCTTTTGTTACCCTGTAAAGTTATCTTCCATCCTGATTTTACAGAGGTGATCCTTTTATCTTAAATAAATTCTTCTTTTAAGAACCTGATTGATTTTTCATTGTTCTTAAGATCCAAGGGTTTGGGTCTGTGTTCACCTGTACTAATTGGTGAGGATATTATTCTCAAGCCTTCCTCATGAAAGGGGGTGTAGGGCTTGGGGAAATATTTTGGGGGAATAGGACTCCAAGTGGTCCTTTCCCTGATTCTTTGTCTAAATCACTTGGTGGTGGCAGCATACTGTTCAAGGACAAGGTGGACTTTGTGCCTTGGAAAATTTTTTAACCTAAGCTGGTAAAAATAAGCTTAGAGGGTCTTTCATGCAGATCCCCACATCTGTACCTCAGGAAGAAACCCTGGCAAACAGTCAATACAAGCTAAATAAATATAAGACTTTTAAACTGAAAGGAGTGGCTACACAAAGGGATTGCTCCAATTGAACTAACTCCGTTTCCAAGATGATTTAGTTGAATTGGTACAATTTTCACATGTAGGCAAAGGCTTAGTGTTGTCACGTGAATTGATCCAAAAATGGGCCTTGGTTCTCCTATGGAAAATTTTAATTTTATGTCAGAAAACTGAAAACCCAAAACGTTTTTGGGAATTTTTAGACCAGCCCCAGTTGTAATCCCATAGGGGTAGATACCACTCACAGGGACACTACCAAAGAGCAGTTTCTCCTGCCCTGGTGGTGCCCAGCCTCTATAAAGGATGCAAGGGTCAATGAGAACGTCCCTTGCACTCTTCCCTCCTTGTTATGAGCTGAATGCAAGTTAAAACAGGACTACACATTCTACTATAGGCAAACCCTATGTGTTTGTGGAACTTCTAGCACAATGGTTGGGGCCTCTAAGGGCTGGTCTACACTAAAGCTGTAAGTTGATCTAAGTTACACTAGTTCAGTTATGTAACTGAAGTCAACATAACTTAGGTTCACTTACAGCAGTGTCTATACCACGCTATGTCGACGGGAGATGGTATCACATTAACTTAGCATATTTTCACCAGACCTGCTAAATAGACACTGCTGCATCTCTCTAAATGTGGTCTAAGTGTTACCATAGTATAAATAAGTCTAACAGAAGAGAACAGTTAGATGTTAGATGAGCAGTACGGGAATTAGCTCATGATATTGATGTCACAGTTCATTTCTGTTTGAGATAGTACCATTATAGGCTCCAAACTGGCAATACAAAAATAAATTGCAAAAATATTCCCCCACAGAAGCAATCAGTGTACAGTTTGAGATTAAAGCTGAATAAACTTCTATGCTCCTACTATACTCACACCAGGTTATGGCCAGACATGCCAAACCCATGAAAAAACTGCAGAAACTGGGCTTGGTTTTGGCTTAATTGGCTTGTGAGTTGCTTGTTGGCTAGTTTTTGGCTTGTAGATTGTTGCTTGTTTGTCCTGTAGCTTGTTGTAGCTTGTTGCTTCTTTTTTTGATCGGCTCCCGGCAAGCAGGGGTAAGGCGGGGAGAGAGTCAAGGATGCACAGCAGGCCCTCCACAGTCCCACACTGCATGCCAGGGGGATCTACTCACATAAAGTGTTGGAGTTCTTAGGGACGAGCTTGTTTTGAACTTGTTTTGAAATGGGATTAGCTTGATTTTTGGCTTATTTTGCAAGTCGGGGTGCTTATTTACCATGAGAAAGTTGGCAACTGTGGTTATGGCCCCGAGTCCACATCATCAGCAGTTTGATCAAAGCATTCTAAATGCAGCCAGCGCAGACGGGGGCCTACATGGATTTACCAGTCTTTCCCTCTCTTCCAGTAAACAAATCATTACTGATGAGCAACAGAAGGTCACATGCTACACTTGTGGGGGAAAGGGCCCCTAAGGTCATCAGATACTCAAGCGTTATGAAAGCAGACATCTTATAAATAATTATAAAAAAAATCTGTTCCATTCATTCGCACTGACCCCAGATGGGCAAGTCAAGCCCTCAAAGATGGTTTGGGTTTTTTTATGCTCAGTCATAAATGTTAAGAATCTTAGCATTTAACTAAGAATCTGTTTGCCTTTGCAAAATGAATTTTTATTTTCTAATCAAAATTAGCTGCTTAATCAAGTGTTTGTGAGCATAAGATCCAAGCCAATCACTAACAACTATCATATAAAAAGGTCATTAATTCTTCTTTAGTTCTCAATGTGCAATCAATCATTCTTGCAGTAACTGATTCAAAGGCCTGGTTTACACTTAACATTTATGTTGACATAGCTACAGTGCTCAGGGGTGTGAAGCATCCATACCCTTCGTGCTGTAGATATGCCATGGCAACCCCCAGTGTAGAGGCAGTTAGGTTGACAGAAGAATGCTTCTGCTGACCTAGCTACTATCAGTCAGGGAGGTGGTGTTCCTACTGTGACAGCAAAATCCCTTTTGTCACTGTATCTTACACGATGGGGTTATGCCGTCACTAGTACACTAGTAGCTATGCTACACTAGTCCCTGGAGTGTAGTAGATATGGTCTAAGATAAGAAAAGAAAGGGCGAATCACACAGTACTGATTGGTGCAAATCCAGGATTGTAAATTCAATCCTTGAGGGGGGCCATTTAGGGATCTGGGGGAAAAAAATCTCTCTGGGGATTGGTCCTGCTTTGAGCAGGGGGTTGGACTAGATGATCTCCTGAGGTCCCTTCCAACCCTAATGGTCTATGATTCTATGATTCTAAGTGCATACAGAGTATGGTTATTAACAAATCACTGAGGGCTAGATCCTGCAACTGAATCCATGCCTGGGTGGTTCTATTTGCAGGATCCATCCCTAAGTATTTATGATTTAATCTTGCAAAGTGCTGAGCACTCCTAACTGCCAATGTAGTCAATGGAAGTCCAGGTTGCTCAGCACTTAGCACAATGATGAACGCAGCAGTCTGCGGTATCAGGCCCTTAAACAAAAAAGCCTTCCCAAATAGGTGGAAGGCATATTTGCTTACTTGATATCTAAAGGACAGAGATCAGTTTTTCATTTCTGTATTTTGATTCGTATGTTTTTTAAAAGGTACATTCACCTCACATACCCTGCTGTGGTCTTGCTTTTAGTAGCAGCAATACTAAACTTTACGGCTAGATTGTGGCATTTATGCCTTTGGGCCAGCAGGCATAATCTTTCCAAGGCTGCTCTGGAGAACAGAACATTTAGCCTGCAATTGTGCAGTGAGCTCACAAGGGCAGAAGACTGGGCTTGCATGGAACCCTACTGAAGAATCAGGGTCTTAAACAATAAAGATGTCAGCCTCTTCCAGGAAGAAATTTACTTAGGATATGTCTACACTACCCGCTGGATCGGTGGGCAACGATCAATCCAGTAGGGATCGATGTGATAAATTGACCCCCATCACTCTCCCGTCAACTCCTGTACTCCACCATCGAGAGAGGTGCAGGCAGAGTCCACGGGGAGTGGCAGCAGTTGACTCACCATGGTGAAGACACCACGGTAAGTCGATCTAAGTACGTTGACTTCAGCTATGTTATTCATGTAGCTGAAGTTGCATAACTTGGATCGATTCTCTCTCTTCCCCCCACTGCCCCCCGAGCGTAGACCAGGCCTAAGGCTAGAGCAGATCCAGTGCATGGAATCTACCCAGCTCTGTCTTTCAACCTTGTGAAAGTATACTATGGGACAGTTACGAGGCCTGGCTTTGTCAATCTCAAGCACTGCACTGGGAGTAAATGGTCTCTTAGATTGATCCCACATAATTTCAGGCTTCATAGTGAAACCTTGATGTTCATTTGCTGCAGTGTGAGTGGCACCCCAAGTGCAAACTTTAGAGCATTGTGTGGCATCGTTTCACAATAGCTACAGGCTATGAGTGATTTTCAAAAGGAGCAATTTCAGGAATCTAGTCAAGTAATTAAGTCTGGTTGTTATTGAATATGATTTTCCCTAGAAATTTGGAATCAGGAAACCTGGCTTTGAGACAATATGTTAAACTTAACATGTTGTTTTAAGCTTCCTGAACTACTGTTATTCTTTGGTCTTTATTTGGGGCCATTGTCCCTTATTCATTTCAAATGGATATGCTGCTATTCCTCTTCATTTCTTACCCTAAATTGTTGTGTAGGGTTGTTGAGCGTAGCAGCTTTTATATAGAGAGAGCTTGATTCATCCCAATGGGTCAAGGAGGGTACAATATCCACTTCTTGCAGCAATTTGGGCAGCTGGGGAGATTCACCCTGCGGAAGGGTGAAGTTGTTTACACTTGCCTAACTAGCAATGACAGTTATTACACATTCCAAATCCTTCTTGCTTTACTCAGACAAGTAAGTCCCATTGGCTCCATACTGTGTATCTATCTTTACATCTACGTGTAGTTCCTTTGACTTCAGTGGGACTTCACACAGGAGGAAGGATATGCATGGGGTGAATGTTTGCAGGAATTGGTCTCTCAGTTACACAGAAATGATTCGCAAATGCTTCCTGCACAAATCAAAAAAGGAAAAAAAAACAAAAAAAAAACCCCAGACAACCTATGTAGCAGATAGGCTTAGGAACAGCCCGGAATGCAAAAAGCTTGTGCTATGCAGATTCTGCCTACTGCTTATACTATCACTTTTACTGTGCCCATGTGCAAAACCAACAATTCTTCATAAACAGAACAATGTATAAAAAATCATTAAAAAGTGCGAACTGACAGACTGAAAGGTGAATCAAATCAGACAGCATTCAAGAGGCCAACACAGCCACAAAGCCCGTCAAATGACTAACCCATCCACATGTCAAAGCCAGAGGCAACTCCACAGACACCAACACAACTAACTGCCTCAGGACTCACACAAGGAGCCAGATGCTGTGTCTGGAAATCCATCTTCCACAGGTTGGCATCTGGATCCCAGGACTGTCATCCTGAGAGGCGGAAGAGTGAGTACAATATGGTGTGATAAAACAACGGCTGTGCTGGGCTATATATATTTTTTAACCACTAAGTTATAAATAAAGCAAATATATATTCCATGTGTCTTTGCCTTGCTAATATTGTTTACAAAAAATGAAAAACACAGATAGTCTTAAAAACTATTAAAATGGGAACAAAAGGAGAGCATTACCATGCACCTGCCACCAGGCCTTGGAAGCTAGGTCTAAACCATCCCTCATTCTGGCCTTGCAAAACAAACCTCAGCTAACAGATTAGCCCTGCAGATAAAACTCTGCCCTACACATAAATCCCTGCTTTTACTAGAAATTAAATGGACCAAGACTAGACTCATTTACCTAGCTCTCCACCCTAAATATGTCAGATGAGATGAA